>NC_043701.1:173658369-173680326 GCF_006229205.1 Suricata suricatta
TTAGAGGAAAAGAAGCACAAGGCTGGGGCATGGAGAGGTCACCTTGTCCTCATCGCCTGCCCTCGCTGTCAGCTGGCTCTACACCGGGGCAGGGCGGAGCGGTGAGTGATTACAACCCTGGGCCTGACAGTTTAATTACTGAAATGGCACTGTGCTTGGGACTAAAAGTGACCATCACGAGCGGTGCTTGGGTGGCTCTGTCAGTCAGTTAAGCATTCGACTTTCGCTCAGGTCATGATCTCATGGTCCATGAGTTCAAGTCCCACGGTGGGCTCTGTGCTGACAACTCAGAGCCTGGAGCCTGCTTCCAGGTCTGTGTTCCCCCCTCTCTCTCCTTGCTCACACTCTGTCTTCTCTTAAAAATGAATAAACATTCTAAATGTCCATCACCTGATGAATGGATCAAGAAGATGTGGTATATATACACGATGGAGTATTACATGGCAATGAGAAAGAATGACATATGGCCATTTGTAGGAAAGTGGATGGACCTCGAGGGTGTCATGCTAAGCGAAATAAGTCAGGCAGAGAAGGACAGATACCATATGTTTGCACTCATAGGTCTAACAGGAAAACAGGAGAAACCTAATGGAGGACCAGGGGGAGCAGAGGAGGGAAAGAGAGTTGGGGAGAGAGAGGGATGCAAAACCTGAGAGACTATTGAATACTGAAAATGAACTGAGGGTTGAAGGGGGAGGGGGAGAAGGGGAAGAGAGGTGGGGAGAGAGGTGGTGGTGATGGAGGAGGGCACCTGTGGGGAAGAGCACTGGGTGTTGTATGGTAACCAATTTGACAATAAACTATTTAAAAAAAAGAAAAAGAAAAAGGAAAAAAAAAGAATAAACATTAAAAATAAATTTTTAAAAGTGACCACGAGGCTGTCATCAAAGAGTAACCAGAGACACAGTGAGACTTGCCTGAGATTTTATCCCAAGGGCAGGGAAAGAATGCTCTGTGGAGCTGTTATGAAGGACAGTTGGACTTGGCAGGGGGGGTTGGGGAAAGTTGTTTAGGGTTCTGGTTACATGACCACATTCACAGAGATGCATGAAAACATTTACCTAAATATACACATAGAACACAGATTTCTATCAATATATGTACGTGTGGATTTAGCCATATATGTAATACATGTACCCACATATACAACTAGTTTTTGAGAATCTGTTAGTGCTCATGCTCTAGACCAGGCATTTTTAGATACATCAGTTTTAATCCTCAAATAAGATAGATATTGTTCCAATGTTTAGATGATAGAACTGAAATTAAGGGCATGAAATCTTTTATCCCTAGACCAAATAGCAGATGGCAGAGGTATAATTCATCCTTTGTCCAGATTTGTCTGTGGCTCCCAAACTACGGGCCAGCCCTGAGCTGGGTGGGTGTGTCCCCAGCATCTATATTTTCCATGACTTAATGCAGTCTGTAGATATGTCAATTCTCCCATCGCTATATGGAGATCACTTTCTTTCTTATGCACGGATGGGTTGTGATTCATTGATTTGCTATTACCTCATGTTAAAGGATCACCCCTTCCTCTTGGCTTGGTCAGGTCTTGGGTTGCTTCATCCAGACAACACATGATCACATGTCCAAAGCATATGAAGAAGGTGATGGAGCCATGGAAGCTTTGGAGACCAAAATAGTGCCTGGGGGGCGGGCAATGTGGGCACTGCATAGAGATCAAACTCACAGCTTGATCATTTGGTAAAATAGGTCCGCTTGTCCTGGCTGAATGTCAGAGTCAGTGCATCTCATTTCTTCCCTTACTGCCCTCCTTGCATGCTGCCCACTTGGCAGAGAGAAGTCCTTTGTCATTGGAGCGGTTGCCTTCTGGGACTGTGCACAGCCTACACAAGGCCACTTATCCCATCTCATCTGGCATCGTTTTTGGTCTCCTTAAATTTGGTCTCCCTGAAGCAGGCTGCAGCTCCACGATGCTGTGCTGGGGTTGTGGGGAAAGAGCCTGGTGCATGGCCCCGTGACCCACGTGATGGGTTCAACACTCTGCTCTTGTTGCCTTGATCCTCTTTGAATAAGGTGCCCCACTCTTTCCATTAGCCCTGGGCCCTGTAAATTCTGTGGCTGATTCTAGAGGGGGGCACCTTTGTCTGACACACCTGTGTGTTCCCCGCAGTACCCAGCACCATGCAGGTTCACCCTGACCATACGTTGTGTGGGATTGTTCAGCAGCCACAGGCCTGAGCTGCCGTGTGTGGTCGGTGTGGGGCTGACAAGGACAGGGTAAAGAGGCTTGTGGGTGTTACATAGGACGGGACCTGGTGTCTGCCCCGTGGCAAGGAAAGAAAAATCCATTATTAACTGAGGTTTCAATCAGGAACTCACTCTTCTCAACTAGAAGAAAGAGATAAAAAAAATTCCTCCCATCCCCAGAAACAAATACACAAAGCCAGGTACTGGCCCCAAAAACCAGAAAACAGAGAGAAGCCATCCCCTTGGGTAATAAGTAATGAGCAGCAGGTATTTTGCGGAAAGGATCGGAGGAATGCAAAGCTTCCACAGCAAAGTGATTGATAGAGAACCAGCGCTTACGGCGGACTCTGAACAAACGCCTAGGCAATGGCGATTCATGTTCTGCAAATCCCAAGGGTGTTGCATACCAGTTGACCAACCACCTGTACAGTCAGGGGCTGATGGGGAAACAGAACCACGTCAGGTGTTAGAACAGAGGGAATGTAATACAGGGAATTTGTTACAAACAGGGTTCAGTGAAGGAACTCAGGTTAAGTTAGGGCAGGAAGCCACTCCCACCTGAAGCTGGAGAAACAAAAGGAAGAGACCCTGTTATCGAAGCCCAGGGTGATCTGGAATCAGGGGGGCCTGTGCAGTGACTGTTCGCGGGCGCTATGGAGGAGCTGCTACTAGAGAAGACATCTCAGGCGGAGAGATAGAAGGAGAAATACCCTGGCTTCTTTCTTTTCCCTGCCCTCCAGTCCTCCCATTGGCTGACACAGGAGTCTGGGAATTGCAGCCTGCTGGGTCATCCCTTCTGGGATGCAGAGCAAGGAAATGATGTAGATCAGATCTGAGAGCAAACAGACCCAGTGTTGGCACACCATCCTAGCACAGAATGGCAGGGGACACTGCACATCAGAACACCCAAATAGTATCTCAAGGCCATGAGAAAGTCTGATAGGTTTAACAATAATATCACCACGAGCTGTATATTGTTAACATCGTGTGACAACTGATACTTGATTTCACAGAAACTTTCATGACACTCTTGTGAGGTAGGTGGTCTTATCCCATTTTATGGATGAGGAAAACTGAGGCTCAGACAGTGAATAACTTGCTCAAGGTCTCAGCTGCTCAGTGAGGAGTTAGAGCTGGAGGCTAAGTGTATATCACTCAGAACTTTGCTTTGTTTTTTTTTAAATTAATTAGTTAATTAATTTATTTATTTTCATAATAGTTTATTGTCAAATTGGTTTCCATATAACACCCAGTGCTTCTCCCCACAAGTGCCCCCCACCACGACCATCACCCCCTCCCTCCCTCTCCCTCCCCTTTCAGTCAATGGTTCATCTTTAGTATTCAGTAGTCTCCCTTGATCTGTGTCCCTCACTCTTCCCTGCTCTCTTTCCCCCTTCCTCTCCCCATGGTCCCCTGCCAGGTCTCTCCTGTTAGACCTATGAATGCAAACATATGGTATCTATCCTTCTCTGCCTGACTTATTTCACTTAGCATGACACCCTCAAGGTCCATCCACTTTCCTACAAATGGCCATATGTCATTCTTTCTCATTGCCATATAGAACTTTGCTTTGAATGACCACAATGTGCTCCTCACTTAGCTAGTCCAGGGTCAAGTGAGGTGGGGGGATTGATGATATCAGAAACCTCAGCAAATTGTTCGTAGTTTGTGGATACAATTATATTCAAGGTAATTGAGTCATAAAATGTCTAGAATTTTCACTTATCAATTGGCTCAGCAAATTTTCAGAGAATTCTTTTGCTGGTATCACAGTCTCAAGTTAGTGGCCCCTCTAGGTATTATTTTGGCCACATACCTAAACTGGGCAGAACCTTCCTGAAAATCACTGAGGTTCTGGTCCCCAAAGTGGGAACTTCTACTTGAGCACAACACCTTGAACAAATCTTATTTTGTCTTTCTTTTTTTTCTTAAATAGTAATTCTAGTGGCTGAATAGTGGAATCTCATTATACTTTTAATTGTCATTTTTCTGATAACTCATGATGTTGGGCATCTTTTCATGTAGCTTACTGTCCATCTGTACATCTTCTGTGAGGTGTCTGTTCAAATCTTTTGCCCGTGTTTCTTTCATTGGGTTGTTTGTCTTCTGGGATGCAAGGGGCACCTGAGTGGCTCAGTCGGTTAAGCGTCCGACTTTGGCCATGGTTCCTGGATTCAACCCCCTGTCCGGCTCTGTGCTGAGCGCTTGGAGCCTGGAGCCTGCTTCAGATTCTGTGTCTTCCTCTCTCTCTGTGTTGCACAAATAAATAAATAAAGCTTAAACAATGTAGTTCTTTTCTGCTAATTCTATCATCTAGACTATTTGTAGGTCCATTTCTATTGGCTCGGTTTTTCCTCCTAGATATTGGTAACCTTTCTTTGCGTCTTGGCTTGTCTAGTAATATTTGATTGGATACTGGAGATGCGATCATTATGTAGTTGATTTTGTTGTCTTCAAAAGTGTTTGTTTTATTTTCCAGACAGTTAATTCACTTGGAGAAATAGAGCAATCATTTCAAGACCTGTTTTAAAATTTGTTAGAATGTGTCTAGAATAGCCTTTGGTTTAGGATTTCTTCAGCTTTGTTCCCAAGGCATCAGCTTTTGGAGGTCTCTGTGTTGCTTCTCATGCTGAAGGAATGTTCTCCGATCTGTCTAGTTGGTACTTGAATATCTCTGAATCCCGTGTGAGTTCCATTAGTGTTTCTTACCCTGATACTTCTTTGCCTAGCTTTGTGGAGTCTCTGTGCATAAGCTTCTTAGTATTCAAAGATTTAGGTCAGCATGAAATTTTCTGGAGACTTCTCTGCATGGCTCTCTCTTCTTTAGAATTCTACTCCACAAATTCCAGTTACCTTAACCTCTCTGAACTCTAATAGTTGTCTCTTTATCTGGGCAAGTCCATTATACTCTGCTTGGGCCCCTCCCTGGGCCACAGTATAAAAAATGCTCCTCCTCCACCGCCAGGCAGGAAGTTGATTTTGTGAAAGCTGCTCATCATCTTCATTTCCCTTCTCCCAGGGACCATAGTCCTACATTGCCTGTTTTTCAATGTCAGAAAACTATTGTTTGAACCCAATTTTCTAACTGTTTATGAAGGGAAAAGGCTAGTTTTCCCATCATGGCCATAGGTGGAAATACCCTCTACATTAAGACAATGGTGTAATATTTCATTGTGTGTTGTCTAATGTTTTATTTAACCAGTTTCCTATTGGTAGACATTCATGTAGTTTCCAAAATTCCTTCTATAAACTATGTTGTAGGGTAAATCATTGTGCCTAATTAATTTCATACACATCTGAGTATGCCTGTAGAATAAATTCCTAAAAATGTCAAATGGCATATCAAACGAGGGGTCAAATGGTATGTTCATTATATATATATTTGTATTTGTAATTTACTAAACGTTTTCACATTACTCTCATAAAAATTTTTTTTTCACCAACAATGTAAAAGCATGCCTCTCTGTTACACTTTTGACAACTTTTTGATCTTTTCATATTTGGTGGGTAATCTTCATTTCTTTTTAATGTGCATCAGGGTGGCCAACTTTTCATATATATAAGAGCCAGTTCCATATAAATTATACATATAATTATAATATATATAATTCACGCATATAGGAATTAGTATTTTTTCCTGTAAAATATCCATTCATAACTTTACTTTCTGTAACTTAAAAATCTCATACAAAGAAAACCATACATACCTGAGAGGGTTGGATTAGTTCTTTTAGGTCTCAGCATGCTCTAAAATTTTAAAGCAAAATCACTGCAGTGCAAGTAAAATCAACAAAAAGAAAAAATAAACTCTAAAAGACACAAATGGGTTTTGACATTTGGAGCAGAGAGTTGAGTCAAGGAAGTTGAAGTATAACAAAGATAAGTATAAGATCAGTGTTTGGATTAATCCACATGCAAACACCTAATGAGAAACCAGGGAAGTGTACCTTACTGACATGTGCAAAACAGACCCAGTTGGCTGAAAGAAAGTCCAGGATAAGCCTAAGTCTGGGAGGAAATGCTGCTCCAATTCCTATCTGAGAGGTTAGAAATGCTTTTGTTGGGAAGGGGCAGGACTTCCCTGCTCTAGGCTGGTACAAACTTACCAATGGCTTCCATACTTGGGTTTTAGAGCCATAAAAATTAAATGGAAGCCTACCCAGAGAAGAAAGAACCAGTTGCTGAAAGGACTTGAAACTAGATCACATGAGAAGTGAGGGGAGGAACTGAAGATGTCTGAGAGACAGAAAAGAAAGCTCAGGGGTCCTGTGAATCAGTTCCTCAGATGAATAAAGACCTATCCTATGGAAGCAAAAGCCAATGGGTTCCTCTCATTTCAAAGGGGAAGATCAAAGATCTACAAGGAGAGTAAACAGGACAATAAATTTTAGCTTACTCTAAATAAGGACTTTCTAGAAGAACTGTCCAATCATGATAAATGCTTTCCCAGAGAGTGATGAGTTCTCTGTCATCAGAAGTATTGTAGTACTGGTTACATTTCCTCCCCGGGAAAGGATTCAAGTATCTTGTGGATGGTGGGAGTAGATAACCTGCAAGATCTCTTGTAATTCTGGTATTTTCTGATTTTTCTCCCTTTCTACAGAAAAAAAGAAGCCTGGTTCCAACAGAATGATGTGCCAGGGGACTAAATGACTGAAAAGTGATAAGTCCAGGTCTAGAAACTAGGTTTTGAAAGTCATTGTGGAGTTCATTCTAATCCATCTTCATCTATGTAACCTCGCTCAAGGCTAAGGAAGACAACCTTGGACAATTGTCGATGAGGGAAGCCATTATGACAGAATGGACATGCCTGGTACCCAAACTCAGCAGAACTGAGTCCTAATTCTGCTTTTCCCATCCTCATTGTGCAAGTGATTTCACCTTTCTCAATCTTAGCTCCCTTCTGTACCGAACATCGATGATCTCAAGTTGCATCATCTCTGCTCAACCAACCCAGAGGAACTTGTTCTTTCTTGAAACTCCTATAGGATTTATCATTTGTATCAAGTGCTGTCTTCTCTTTTTTATGGTTCTCTCACATGTGTGTGCTCTGTGTTGACAAGGGCCACGACTTGTCGTTGCTTGTATGCCTGAATCTCCTGGCGCTGTTCCTAGCACTCAACAGGTGCACCCTAGAAATCTTGTTTTTTAACCTATCCTTGACTTCAATTCCTAGGGCCTGGGGAAGCTCTATGAGCAAATGAATAGGATCTCCCTTTACACATGTTAGGAGAAGGTAATAAATCAATAAAGGTGTTCAGTTAGATAAAAAGAAGACCAGGGCATCTGCTCTGCCCAGGTGGTTGAAATCAGCATGTTTCCTGAGGAAGTTTTGCCCAGTCACCTCAAAAGTGTTCTGCTGTTTTAACTGTTGGAAGGAGATTAATGAATAAAATATGTCCTGGACGCGAGTCTCTGTCAGATATGGAGCTCAGCCAATAGTGCCGCTTTCAGCCTTGACTACAAGATGCTGGTGATTTTGGATACCAGAAATGATGATAAGTGTCACAATAGGGATTATTGGGCCCTTCTACTTTGACAAAGGCAGCTCCATGGCCTCAGGGCTTTCTCCTCAGTGGGAAGATAAAAACTTATCCCCAGGTGGTCTTTCTAGCCATGTCAACCTTATCTATGTCATCTACGAGGCCCCTGAGTATCAAGAAGCTTCAAGGAAAGTGCTGGTCACTTGGTGGGGCAAGTCTGGCTGACTTGTTCATTACCTGCAGCCTTGAATCAACTGAACTAGAGTTTTGGTAGATTAAAAAATTGATTACAATTCTTCCTTTCTATTTCAGAGTATTCTACATGCACACCCTTATCATAGCTTCGTGGAGAGGGGGAATACCCCTGTCCTTTGACTTTGGGGTTAAGTATGGGACTTGCATTAGCCAATGGGATGTTCACAGGTGTGATATGAGAAAGGATTGAAATGTGATTGTGCAGTTGGGTGCTCTCTCTGCACATACATGTGTGCCCTGGGTAGCCACTGCCCTTTCAGTCTAAACCCCAAAGAGTCACACATGGAAGAAAGCAACTTTAGAAACATCACAGACCTGCCAACAAGAAAAATAAGTATTTTTTTAAAAATAAGTATTTTTTGTAAGTAAGTCACTGATATTTTGAGATTGTTTGTTATGCACTATTTTGTGTCAATAGCTGACTAATACAGAGGATGCAAGCTGGTGGGTGGGGGGAGGCATCACGTTGATGGGAAGTTCCAGTTCCTCTCTCAGAATTCCTGCTATGCCTGACAGCTCTCAGCCATTTCATTTTCCCCCTGGCTACCCCCGTACTCTTTAATGCTCTGCTTCCCAGAGAAGTTTTTAGAATGTGAGCTCAGTGAAGCCACTTTTGAGTTACCTAATGTGGTAGGTTTTTGGAGTCATGGCCCCCAATAAATTGCATATCTCCTGTGACAATGCTCCTGTGTGGTCCCTTCCCAGAAGGACTCTGGGCTTAGCTGTGTGATAGGCTTTGGTCAGTAAACATTAGCCTATGTGATGTAAGTAGAGTCATAAAAAGTGCATGTGCATTGGGCTTGCATCCTCTTGACCTTGGAAGCTCATCCGCCATATTTGTGAAAAAGCTAGGCTAGCCTTCTTAAGGATGAAATAATACAATGTAGATGAGGCCCCTGTCATCTCAGAAGCCTCATATATGGGAGTGAGGCTCCCCTAGACCATCTGGCTTCAGCTGAGGGACCCAAACCAGGGGAGCTACCAGCCGACTCACAGAATCATAAGAACTATTACATGCTTGTTGTTTCAAACAACTACAGTTTGGAGGGTGGTGGTTAATGTATCAAAAGCTAACTAACACACCTAGGCAAAAGATAGTTTGGGAAATCAGTGAGGAGGCACTGTTCATGCATATGTACTTTTTGAGCACTTGCTATGTTTAGACATTGTAGTATAGGCTGGGCTTGAGATCTTGGAGTAGGAGACAAGTTTTCTTTTCAAATGCAGAACCAGAATGCAGACGCATTGCAGGAGCTTTTCTAAAGTACAATCAAGATGGGTTACACGAGTGGATATCAGGGGGTCTGAGGCAAAGAAGAGCATGTCAAGGGAACACTGATCACTATGAGCACAGAAGCCTGAGCTGCAGGTCCAAGCGAGGCTGACTGTGAGAGGAGCAGCAGCAGGTGAAGACAACAAAAAGGGATATGGTTGGTCCAGACAGGAAATTCATGCTCCTTAACTGCAATCGTGGGCTAATGAGACTAAGCCCTGGCATCTGTTGAACACCCTCATATATAGCTTCTCATTTGATTCTCCTGATCCTGTGAGTAGGTGGGCCAGGTGTTCTTAGCTACATTTACCAAAGTGGAACTGAGTGACCTGCCCCAGGCCACATGGCTGCAAAAAGGCAAAGCTGGGCTCTGCCTGAGTCTATTGCCCACTATGTATATCCAGCTACTGCACTGAAAACCTTCCAGGACCTGGAGCCCAGTATTAGTCCCTCGATTGCCCTGGAAGATCCTGAAGATGCAGGACCATGGGGGAAATGGCAAGCTCTTGGTATTGGTCAAGGCAGAGAATTTGGCTCAAGGGGGATGGGTGGGTACAAAGGACTCTGGAAGGAGAGGCTCTGCAGGAAATACATTAAGCCTATTAGGGAACAAGTCAACCTGTCTACTATCTATCCATCCATCCATCCATCCATCCAACAACAAATCATAAAACCATTCAACTACTCATCTACCCATCCACCCATCTATTTCTAACTATTCCACCACTTGCCTAACCAGTCAACTACCTGCCCACCTAAGTATTAACCAAGTACCTATCCATCCTTTCCTTCCTCCCTCCCTTGCTCTTCCATCAGCCAACTACACAATCAACCCAAATAACCAGCCAGTCAACCAAGTTGACAACCAAGCATCCAGCTAGTTATTAGCTCCTGTAGTGGGACATATGGGACATATAAAAGTGATGCTTGAGTCTCACTTGACTCTTCTCACCAACCCCCCCCATCCTCCACATTGAATCTATTAGCAAGTACTTAAAAATATCTACCCAACAATATATTTTAAATCTGACTCTTTCTTTCCATCCCCATTGCTTCCTTCCTAGTCCAGGTCATTATCATTGCTCCTTAACTTCTAATATAACCTCTTTTCTGGTGCTCTGGTTCTGCATGATACAGTGAGATGGGTCATATCCCTCTCCTGATTAAAGCCTTCCAGTGATTTAAAGCTTATCACCCTCAGAAATAAATCCAAGCTTCTTACTAGGGTCTTCAAGGCTTTCCTTGATGGCACCCTGGCTGACATCTCTGGTCTCATCTTCTACCACTCCTTCCCCTAATGACCCCACTCCACCCTCACAAGTCTTTTTGTTATTCACAGTCATAAGTTTGTTCTTGTCTTAGGTTTTTCACTTGCTTCATACTCTGGAATGATCTGTTCTCAGATCTCAACATGGTGGCTGCCTCATGGGGAGGTTGGCCTTTGGGTGTTGTTTCATTAGAGAGGCCTTCCCTAAATTCCTGCTCCGAAAGCTACTCCAGCCTCCCTCTCATCATTTTGTTTCATGTTCTTTATGGCATACATCATTCTTGAGCTTACCTATTTAAAATCAATAATAAATCAATTCCATACATAAAGTGCATTTTCTGTCTCCACTTTTAGAACACAGCCTTTCCTGTCTCCTTCACCACTGAATCTCTTGTGCCTGGTTCAGTGCATGGCGCATGGCAGGATTCTCAGGAAATAGCAGTTATTAATATTATATCCACTGCCTTTTGCTCCTCACTGCCTAATTCCTTTGGCCCAGAATGTAATGGTCAGGGCTCTGCAAGGAGTCCTGGCTCCTTCCAGAAGGTGCGCTCACTTCTGGATCATCCTTCTCCATGCAGGCCCCTGGGGAATGCCCAAGCCATTAATGAGTACCCACACATGTACCTGTGAAGGCGTAGGTAGACTGACCTCATTTGTAGTGGCTGGTGGGATATTGGCTTCATCCATTTCTATGCAAGGACGTCCTCCACCTTTCTTTCCTGGGGCCTTGACCCCTTGGAGCCTCCCTCATCTCCAAAGAACTCTCTTTTTGGTGTGAAGCTAAGCAGATGGATCAGGGCAGAGCTTTCCAGGGTATGACAGTAACATGTTCAAGCAAATGTCCTATCTGAAGAATGTTCATCCCCTAGTGAGCAGTAGGTTGATGCTATATTCTTTGGCAGGAGTATAGTAGTAACATTACATAGTACTCAGTTGTCCCAAGTATGGAACTTTCCAGATAACTGGTTTTGTCCAAGCCCCAATTCTTAAAATACACTTTGAATAGAATTATTTGGAAATGCCTCATCAATGTTATTTTCTCATTAAGAAGAACCTATGGAACATAGAGTTTGGCTTCCAGGCTTGGGGTTCTTATTTTGAACATAATTCATTTCTGAGCTATAATACAGTGAACCCAACAGGATCACAGGGCCAAATTGGCCCCAGGTTGCAGAGGTGTGGAGATCCTTGAGTCTACTATTTCTTTTTGTAAAACAGATTTTATATTTTAGAGCATTTTTGGGTTCATAGCAAAACTGAGTGGAAGGTAGAAGATATGGTGATTTCCCATTATACATCCAGCTCACATGGGTGCATATCCTCTCCCATTATCAATACCCCCCACCAGACTGGTATATTTATTATAGCTGAAGGATCTATACATCATCATCACTGAGAGTCCATAGTTTACATTAGGGTTCACTTTGGGTGTTGGGCATTCTCTTTGGGTTTGGAGAAATGTGAAATGACCTATATCCACCCTTACAGTCTTATACAGAGTAGTTTCACTACCCTAAAAATCCTGTATTCTCTATTTGTCTCTCTCTTCCCCCAACCTTTGGCAACCACTGATCTTTTTACTGACTCTGTAATGTTCTCTTTTCTAGAATGTCATATAGTTGGAATTACATAGTACACAGCATTTTCAGATTGGCTTCCTTTACTTGTTAATATGCATTTAAGTTCCTCCATGTCTTTTCATGGTTCAATAGCTCATTTATTTTTAGGGCTGAATAATACTCCATTGTCTGGAGGTACCACAATTTATTTGTCCATTTACTCACCCAAGAACCTTTTGGTTGCTTTCAAGTTTTGGCAATTATGAACAAAGCTGGCATAAACTCCCATGTCCAGGCCCCTGTGGAGTCATCAGTTTTCAGTTCACTTGGGTAAATACCAAGGAGGATGAATGCTGGATTGTCTGGCAAGAGTGTGTTTAGTTTAGCTTTGTAAGAAATCACCAAACTTCTTCCAAGGTGGTGGTGACATTTTCATTCCCACCAGTAGTGAATGAGAGTTACTATCCTCACCAGCATTTGGTGATGTCAGTGTTGTAGATTTTGGGCCTTTTAATAGGTGTCCTCGGGTCACTCAACCCCCCCCCTGTAGAAGATACCTATAAGAAGAGATAACCACTCCACATGATCCCTTATATATGGTTCAGGGATTAAGACATAGGTACAAGCAAATGTGATTATTGATTCTTATTCCCTCATCTTTTATACAAAAGGATATAAAATTGCTCTCATTTCTTTCACTTCAGAATATATCTCAGAGATCTTTCTGTCTTGTTAAGAGACACCTTGCTCATTAGTTAGTTTGTTTATAGCTACATAGTATTCCACTATATGGTAGATCAAATACATAAATAAAAATAAAAAATATACTAGACACGGAATGGGAAGGCTGTCCCTGTTGGCCTCTTCTAGGGTAAGCATCTCTCTCCTGGCAGGCGGCCTGCACTAGTGGAAGGCTAGCCGCAGCCCCTAGAGAACCATTAGAGCAAATAGGACCAGGACCAGCCTGGGGGATGATGTCCTTGCTCACAGAAGCAGTCATGAGACTCCATGAGTGGCTGGGGACACATGCTGTGAAGGCAAGAAAAGGACCACCCTTGCGTAGGGAGGGAAGCCATGTCCTTCATGAGTTTTGAGTCTGTGGGTGCACTGCTGCCCAAAAACTTGTAGGTGGCAATCGCCATGCTCAGAGCAGTGGCTGACCCGTATGTGTCCGTTCTGCAGCCCTAAGAAGTGTGTTGTGCTTGGAGGGAAATGTGGAACGGTAGATCTGAGGTCTAGATGGTGGTGTGGTGGTTTATGGTGAAATCCCTGAATGCTAAAATCTCTTTATTGGATATGGGACTGAGTCTGGAATTCTCCCGTTCTTTACTCATCGTTTTTTGGGGCAGAGGTGGCCCTATTTCATCTGGTAGCTAAACTCATAAACTCATTGTCAGCCATTCACTTCTTTCTGATTGGTTAGGGGTGGTGGGTGGACCAAAGAAAGGGAGGTGTTGGTCAGGGTAGAGGGGTCTTGCCAAAGAGACATCCTGGCACAGGAAAGAGGTTCAAGTGAGCCCAATGCAGGAGAAAGTGTACTATGGAGGTAAGGCCATGTTTCTGGGGGACAAACACATTGGAAAATATAGCAGGTGAGCAGGGGTGTTGGGCATTCTGCCTCTGCCCTTGATACAGAGTCCTGGGGGCATTAAGTCTTTGAATCAATGTAGACCTAGTTTTTAAGCCTGGCACAGTCACTTACAAGTTGCGTGGTGTTGAGCAGCAACAATCTCCTTACATCCCAGTTTCTTCTCCTATATGACAGGATTGCTAATGCCTACCTTGCAATGTTTCATAAACATTAAGTGAGGGGTCAATATGAATGCCTGGCATAGGGAGACATTCAGTATATAACAGCATCTTTCATCCTTTCTGACTATGAAGACAAAAGCCCAACTCAATTCTTTTCTCTTCTCTTTTCCTTCTCTGCCTCCCTTGTCTTAGAGTACCTACATACTCTGACAATGAAGCCAGGAAATGGAGCAAGAAAGCTCTGCAAATCTGTTATTCTCCTGCAGATTGAATATGAACATATGTGCCCAACAAGAGTTTGGGAGAAGGAGAAGGTAGCTTCTCTCATTCTAGCCACAAGCATACAATGGGTACCATTACCTCTGTGTCCTCTTTGTATCCTGAATGATTTATTTTAAGGTCTGCTATAAAAGCAAGGCATTGCTTAATTGTCTCGCTATAAAATATGTAAAGTATTACACTATTGGGGCTCATTAGCTAAAGCAGAGCTGCTGTTTAGTAATCCATAAGGTGATACTTGCTAATGAACGCTGCAAATGATTCTCCTAACTACCTAAAGAGTAATAATAGATATGTCAGCTCGAACAAACAAGTCCCCAGTCCCCAGGGGGTGTGGAGACACTGGATCATAATTAGACAGAGGGGCAGAGCAGACACTTGTATTTTTGTGGATACGGCTCTCTGTGTGCTTTTCCATCCATTGTCCCTTCCAGGTCTGCTGAGGTGGAGTGCCATTTCCATCCGCGTCCTGGTGCAGATGAAGGATTGTTTCCCACTCATGATGGCAGTCATCATCCGATGTCAGTGAGTCAAAGTTCCATTCTCCGAGATGTGGGGCCATCAGGATCCTTGTTTCGAGGCCTTTCTGGCAGGGTGGTGTTTTCAGTGGCTCTCTCAATCCCCTGGGATCTGAAGCTCATTATTATGATCCGTTCAATTGCTCTGAGGTCTGAAATAAAACAGGAAGCAGATGTGGGGGCTGGGGACTGTGCATGGACACCAGTATGTAAAAGCCATTTGGCCCTTGGAAAATAATATGACGGTCCCTCAAAAATTAAACATAGAATTACCACTGGAGCCAGCCTTTCCACTTCTGGGTGGGTATACACCCCAAAGAATCAAAAGCAGCAAAACCAGCCCAAATGTCCATCCGTGGATGAATGGATAAACCAAATGTGGTATGTCCAGACACTAGAACATTATTCAGCCCTAGAGAGAAATGAAACTCTGATACATGCTACCTTGTGGTTGAACCTTGAAGACGTCATGCTAAGTGAAATAAGCCAGACACAAAAAGACAGATACTGTATGATTCCACTTATGTGAGATATCTGAGTAGTCAAATGCACAGAGACAGAAAGTGGGACGGAGGTTACCAGGGACGGGGAGGAGGGAGTTAGTGTTTAGTGGGTGCAGAGTCTCAGTTTAGGGTGACCAAAAAGTTCTGGAGATTGATGGTGGTGATGGCAGCACAAGTATGTGAATATACTGAATGCCACTGAATTGTACACTTAAAATGGACAAAATGGTAAATTTTGCTGTGTATATTTTGCCACAATAGAATGAAAAGCCACTCGGCCCTAATTTAGGTCAATGTGGGACCCTGTGGTCCAACGTGCCTGGAAACACATCTCCTACACTGTGCCCTGAGACCCAGCGCCTACGAGGAAGTGGAGCGTGGAGCGTGGGCAGGTCAAAGAGGGGGAGAAGCACTGGGACCCTCTGTGGGTGGTGAGCTAGGCCAGACCAGGAGAGCTGGGGCTGAGGGCCACCAGCAGTTGTTTCGGGTTCAATGTCACAGCCTCCCATCATTGCAGAAATGCTCTGGGGATCCTGCTGCTGCTGTTCTTTGCTCTAGCGTTGACTCTGTCATTAGACCCCTTGGTCATGCTGTGAGACCCCAGACAAGTGTCTTTCCCTCTCTCCATTTATTTTTCTTTTGTGTCAGGGGAGGGGACTTGTGGGAGGATCCCAGAGGCCCCTGAACCCTGACATTCTAGGAAGCCAGGGACAGCCCTGGAGGCCTTTGAGAACTAAAAGGTCCCTACACTCCGGGCCAGGCTTTCGCAGAGCTTTTGAGGTTCTTGACGTTGAGGGCAGGAGGGAGGCATCTGGGGCTCCTGGCCAGTCCGGGGAGCCGAGCCAAGACAAAACTATCTCTCCACTGCTTTCTGCAGTTTCCACATGAAAGTGGTTAAGAGTCAGGACTCTTTTCTTCAATTTACTGTTGGTTTTGGCATAGGAATGTCTCCCAAGCATCAGATTCCTCATCTCAACTGATGGGACTCGCCTCACCAGGTCTTTGGGAGAATGAAATGAGAATTTGAGTAAAATGCTACATGTGCCTGGAGCATAGCAAGTGCTTGGGAATAGCGGTCACCATTGTCATTAATAGGTATTTTTCATCGTGGACAAAAGTGCACTTGCATTCCTGTGGGTCTTGGGCTACAACCTGGGTCAGCCCCGCAAAATCCAATGCTTATCTTAACAATTCATGAACTCAGAGTGCCCGGGGGGCTCAGTCAGTTAAGCGTCTCACTTTGGCTCAGGTCACGATCTCGTGGTCCGTGGGTTCGAGCCCCGTGTGGGGCTCTCTGTGCTGACATCTCAGAGCCTGGAATCTGCTTCGGATTCTGTGTCTCCTTCTCTGACGCTCCCCCACTAGCACTCTGTCTCTCTAGAAATTAAAAAAAAAAGTTAAAGAAAAACACTTCATGAGTTCAGAAGGCATAAAATAAGAATCTATGAATACATACTTGTGATATAAAGATAAATAAATAAACACAATAAATGGGGACAAGCTTTTCACTGCAGTAGCTTTCAAAGAATAAGATGTACACAGAATTCTGGAACTGAAAATTAATATTTGGCATCTACAATAGTTATAATTGTTTCAGGCAAGAGTCATGAATGGATGCTAAAAGTGTCAGTTCACATTATGATGAGGAATAGGGTGTTCACACGGTTTCAAAATCTCTCTCCCCAAGATTACAGAGAGGAAAGTGGGAACTCTACAGGAGAGAAAGCTGGCAGATAGCACGGAAACTCAGGTCACAGTTAATATACCAGTCCTAGAGGCAGATCAACGTCACGTCCCTCCCAATGTGACGCTCTGAGATGGCAAGGTGCCGTCATCATCCTACTCCTGTTGAACACGTATAACATGAACCTGACCATGAAAAAACACTCAAACTGAAGGGCGTTCCACAAAATAACTGCTTTTACTCTGCAAAATGGTCAAGACCACAAAAGGTTAAAAACTAAAGACGGTTCCAAATTTAAGGAGATGACAGAGCCATGACAAGCACATGGAATGTGTCACCCTGGATTGGATTGTGGACCAGAAATAAGGGCAGTAGTGGGGCGATGGTGGGGCTCTGTGAAAGATCTGTAGATGAGAAAATGCTGTTTTATCAGGTGTCAATGTTCTGGGCGTGATGGCTGCACTGTGGCCATAGAGTCAAATGCCCTCCCCCCCCTCTTTTTTAAGGAAATAAATACAGAAATATTTAGAAATGGAAGGACATTGTGTCTCCATTTGATCCTCAGAGGTTTCAAAACAAAAATTTAATTTTTACATGTGTAAGTGCGTATACATGACAGAGAAGAGGAGAGAGAGAATAAAAAGTTGGGAAAAATTTAACATTTGGGGAAGCTGGGTGAAGGGCATCTGGAAATTCTTTGTACTGTTCTCACAAATTTTGTATGTCTTGTAGGTCTTGTATGTCTTGTATTTTATTCCCAGACAAGAACTTAAAAATGTTAAAATACACGTGCATTATTTGACTACACAGTTTCTCTTAGCCTCTGTCTTGTGTGATTAATGTATCCTGCAAGTCCGCCCTTGGAGGTAGGTACTGCCACTTCCCCCATTTTACAGATGAGAAAATGGAGGCTCAGTAAGATTTAGTAATCCGCCCAAGTCCCAGGGCTCGTAAATGGTGGGGTTGCAATATGATCATAGGTAGTTTCACTCTTGCATTTCCGTGTTAAAACACTCACAACAAATATTTACTGACTGTCTATTAGGGGCTGAGTACTGGATACACAATGCTGTATTTGATTCCCTTTGCAGCTCTTGGCAGGAAGCTCCACCATCGTGGTTTTACAGATGGGAACGTGGCTACTTGGATGTTAAAGGATGAGCCAATGCCCCATGGCTAAGACAACAGGAATATCAACTCTGGTCCTCCGGAGGCCAAAGTGTCTCCCACCACACCTCCTGCTTGCAGTCCGGGTCCAGGCCGGAAGCCATTGGCAGAGTACGGGGCCCCTGGCCCACACCAGGCCCCCCTTGCTTGTGAAACACCCGTCTAGTCTATCGGTCACACCCACGGGCCCCATATTGCAAATCTGGGGAGCAAAACGCTAATTGTGCAACACTGCGCTCTGTCATCGATAGGAAGCCACACTGGTCATTGTGGCCGGGAAATCCCGAGAGTCCTGGGGGAAGTCCTGAGAGAATGCCGTCCTCTGCCTGCCTCTGGATCCACTGTCAGGGGCTGTGGGCTGGGGTGAGGCTCCTCTTCCCAAGAGCATTTTCTCCGCGGTTGTGGGGTTTGGAACCGGGGCCTCGCCAAGGGCGTGCAGGATTTCTCCACAGCCTCTAGGCCTGCCTCCCGGTCCAAGGGGCGGCCATGGATAGCTTTGCTCACAACTTTGGCAAGGCAGCTTGATCATGAGTTAGGTATAAAAATATTCAGGGGAAGACAATGACTCAGAATTGGGGAATTCGAGGGGACACACGTGATGTGATGTGGTTTCAGCACGAAATCCAAGGGGCCGCCGTGGTGCGAAAGAGCTCCATCCAGGGAAAGAGCACCCAGGGAGGGACATTGGTGCCATTTTGGTAATTTCTTAGATTAAAAAATACGTCTGATGTCCACGGATGTGGGTCTTGGAATGTACAAATGAATCCGTTTCCAGAACAGAATCTTAGACTCTTAGCGCTGGCTGGAGCCCACAGATCATGGAACTCAGTACTCACGCCTTGGGCAAGGAAACTGAGGCAGAGAGAGCCCCACCCCAGGGCTTCTTCTCACCACGTTCTTTCGGCCTGGCCTCCTCCCCCCACCCCCAAGCCTTCCCCAACTCCCGCAAGCTTGCATTGCCCAAGCTGTTTTGCATTAGAATTCCCCTAGGCCAGCGGTTCTTTAATTTTTTGTAACCCTCAGTGAGAAATATATTTTACAATATGATCCAACACACACACACACACACACACACACACACACACACTGGGTCAGCAGTAGTCAGGGGCCCAGCGGGGGAAAAATCCTTCCAAATGGTTCAGAGGAAGAGGCCTTATTGAAGGGATACTTACAAAGGTCTGGGCTGGGTTCTGAAAACAAATGATGGTTGTTGAGGCGCCGGGACATTAGCAACAGTGGAAGCCGTTACCGTCGGCAAGACGAGGCATAGTGTTGTGGGAGCCCAGCCAGAGGGGAGAAGGAGGATCCTCGCAGGAGCTGTGGTCCTGGGGCTTGTGGCCTTTATCAGAGGCCGGGAGAGGGGAGGAGGCGACCCCGGGCCTCTTGCTCCTGCAGCCTTATGACCTCAGGCAAGGCTTCCCAGAGGCCCACCCCAGCAGGCAAGAAAGCCAAAGAGATGCACTTGACGGGGTCAGCCCCCAGGGGCCCTGAGCAAGGCAAGGAAGGGTGGAAAGCGGACAGGAAGCAGCTGCTGCGCACACGGACACCATGAGCCCGTGTGGCACTTCGGTGAGTGTGAGAGAAAGGAGCTGTCTCTGCTAACACAGCACACAGCCTGGACAGGGGAGGGCCGCCTGCGCACATACGGCAGGATGCCCTTTCCTCCTGGGGACGCGGCCTTAGGTCAGAACGTGGGGTTGGAGAGGGAAGGCTGGGCGGGAGGGCCAGCCGCAGGCCATTCCCCAGGGCCATGCACACACAGGTGCACAAGTGAAATAAAGTTTCCTAAAATGCCGCTTGCGTTGCATGGATCTCGCTTATTCCCAGGCTGTGTTATGCCGTCCACGCTGTTCCATCCCATCCTGTTCCATTCCATTCCATTCCATTCCATTCCATTCCATTCCATTCCATTCCATCCTGTTCCATTCCATTCCATTCTTCCATTAAAAAAAGCTGGTCTTGGGGCACCCAGGTAGGTTAGTCTGTTAAGCTTCCGACTCTGGATTTCTGCTCAGGTTCGTAGGATTGAGCCCCACAGTGGGATTCTCTCTCTCTCTCTCTCTGCCCCGCCATCACGTGCGTGCATTGGGGGGCATACAGCCTGTGTGGCATTTTTGAGGCTTTGGTCTTTAGGAGGATTGGAGTTCAATCGTGCCTTCATCATCTGTGACATTGGCTAGGTGACCCAACCTTTTAAGCTGTTAATGTCCTCATCTATAAAATGGGTGTGATGATTACCCAACTCTTAGGTTTCTGTGAGCAGTGAATTAAATGAGATGAGGTCAGTAACATTCGTGGCACATGCTCAAAAAATATCGCCGTACTTATTATTGTTGTGACTGTAGCTCCTAGGGACTCTTTGCAAGGAGTCACCTCCCCTGCCAACCCCCCCCCCACCATCCCGGGAAGGGCAGGCAGAGGGGTGTTTCTCAGGCAGAGGCTGATAATTCCAGAACTGTCTGGTCTGGAAAGAGAGTTGGCTACCAGCTTCTGCTTTTCTAAACGGAACTAAATAGCCAAGGGTCAGCTTCTCTGTGCCCTGGGGCCCTGGAAAGACGGCCAAGACCCCATATAGTCACGGGACACATACACACCGCGTTCTTCTGTTTACCCAGAATCTGCACTGGAAAGTCCGAATACTCAAAAAAATTTTTTTTGCCCTTTGCTTTTATGAGAAAGGATTCCGATAAGACAGCTGAAAGCAGGGATTCACGAAAGAGAGCAATTTCCTGGGCAGGTCTTAGAGTGAGAGCAGACTCCGCTCTGTGTCGCAGCCTTCCTGCCCCCCTCCCCCCAGGGCTGCACCGCACCGCATGGGCTGGAGTTTTGTCACCAGCGATCCCCTCACGAGAGGGCAGTGTGCCACCTTTCCCCTACACTTTGCTTGGTCTAGTTTGGTTTTTCGGTTCTCACTCTAGGACCCTTCCTCCAAGAAGCCTTCCATCACCTTCCTGGCTGAGCCAGTCCATCCCGGTGGTCCCTCAGTAGCCCTGCTGACCTCCCCCAAGGTGGAAACTCCCCTTCCACTCCTGGGACCTGTGGGTGAGACTGTGGCCTCCTTGGGGGTGTAGGCTGTCTGAGTCACCTGTGTGACCCCAGTCCCTAGCAAGGGGCTCGGCTGGTGGTGAGCATTTCGTCCATGCCCGGTGGGATGAATGGAGTCAGGAACAGCCAAATAAATCATTTTTGAACTTGTCATTTTCCCCATTTGCTGGGTTCTGGCTACATGTGGAGGAAGCTACTTAGTTAAATTAAAGCAAAATGCAACCCCGGATCAAATCCCTCCCGCCAAAGCGTGGTGTTTTGTGTAAGCAGAACATTGGTCCAAATAACTTTGGTGATGAAAACAAATCAGGGCACTTCTTTCCATGCTTAGGTTTCTGGATTCTTCTTACGCCGGCTCCCAGTCCACTGGGATTTCCTCCCTCCCTCTCTCCCCTTCCAAATAAAAATAGTTCTGTTCTGATCATCAAAGTAATACCTACTTTTCAGGAAAAAAAAATCAGACAATCCTTAGGAAAAAAAAAAAAAAAAAAGGAAGAGGGCAAAAATTAGCTGTAAGCCTGCTCCTGAGAGAGAACCCCTGCCCTCAGATTTTAGAATGTTCTTCCAGACTTTTCTTAATTTAGGTAAACACATCTACACATTTGGAAATAAATATCACTATCACATACACAATTACACAGTTACACTTTGTGACATGCTTCTGTCAACTAACATTAGAAATTTTTTTAAATGTTTATTTATTTTTGGGGAACCTGGGTGGCTCAGTCGGTTGAGCGTCTGACTTCAGCTCAGGTCATGATCTCACGGTTCATGGTTTCGAGCCCCGCTTCAGGCTCTGTGCTAACTGCTAGCTCAGAGCCTGGAGCCTGCTTCAGATTCTGTGCCTCTTTCTCCCTCTGCCCCTCCCTTGTTCACACTCTGTCTTTCAAAAATAAATGAATGTAAAAAAAAAACTTTTTTTAAATGTTTATTTATTTTTGAGAGAGACAGAGTG
>NC_043701.1:173680426-173759877 GCF_006229205.1 Suricata suricatta
AATTCATTAAGCAAAAATGTGCAAAGTAGGTATTTGCAGCCTGTTAACCCTTAATTGGCTCAACACTGAAAACACTTAATTGTGACATGTGTCACCAAAATCCCTAAAGTAGTTAATCGCCGTTAGACTTACAAAATTATACATTTTAAATGATGATCTTTAATTAAAAATTATTTGGGATTATCTTTGGCCCCTGCTTGAAAACTGAGCAGCTTTGGGACACTGGAGGAAATGTTGGCAGAGAAATAGTTTGGGGAGTGTCGCTCTTTGCCCATAATCAAATTTCTACATATGGAAAATGTGGAAAGAAGGCATGGGAAGTGCTGAAATAAGCTTCAGATATTTCAAAGCAGTATGATGGAAAGTGCTGGACCAAAGAGAGGAGAGGCCGTTCTATATCACTGCTGTGTGATCTTGGATAGACCATTTGTCCTCTCTGGGACTCACGTTCATGATCAGCAAAATGTGAGGGACTGGATGAGGTTGGATGGATTAGGTTGGATTTGGAAAAGTCTGAGGCACACAGAACGGAGATGCAAATAAGTATCTTCACACACCCATTGGCTCAAACAAAAATCGAGACATAATTGATACGCTTCTCGCTCAAAGGGTCAATGAGTAAATGTGCCATGGAAACTTAAACAAATAGAAACAACGAAAAAGGCGGGGCCCCTTTCTTTCTGGCTCCTGACATACCTTCCTTGAGGACACTTGCCGACACCGACATCTAATTGCCTTCCTCCTTCCTTGGGGGGTCCCAGTAGGTGGGGAGGGAACTTTTCATCCTAAACAACAAGCCCTGTATGGCAAGGAAAATACTTTTCTTAAGTTGGGGAAAAAAAACAATTAAATTCTGGAGTTGCACTAACCTTCTTTATACCTTCTATATCCTGCGCCATCCATTTCAGTGTTCAAATACAAATTATAGTAGCGTCTTTGGGCTCCCTGGTGACCCTTCATCACGTACACAATTTTAATGATCTATATTCTAAGGTGGTTGAACAGTGGTCTCCCCCACGAGACCTGGAAGTCTCTGAGGTGTGTGTTCAAAAAACACAGCTGGTGGCAGGCCCTGAAACCTCAGTGGGGTGAACGTGGAGCAGGTGGGGGAAGGGAGAAGGCTGACATGATGGCCACGTCTATACTGATTCACGTTGCCACTTCAACAACATGGCAGCCCCTGGCGGGCGTTGGGAAGAGGGTGAGTAATGTGGACTGGAGTTGGGCCTAAATGCCAGCAATAGTAATCAGAGGGAGCTTGGACACTCCTTTGCTGTTGCTATAATTACAGGATAAGAGCAATGACTGCCAGGTAGTCTGGGTGAGGCTCATCTTGGTTCTAGTGTAGCCGGTGGTAGGTCAATTGAACTTTGCCCGATGGTTACTAAGTGTCTCTTGTGCACAAGGCTCCGTGCTGGGCTTTATGGGTTCGTGCTGGAAGACAGTTGTGCCTCCACCCACTTCCTCCCCCTTTCACCCTTTCTCCACTGCCACCCGATCAACAGGCTCAACATAAACAGACCATAACTGCTCACTAGCTGGAGTTGTGGCTGGCCTGCTCTCCCTTGGGCTCTAGGCTCATTGACCTCTATCATCTGGGCTTGGCTTTATTCTGCATGCCGTTCTTGTCAATGGGATGGACTCCATGGCTCTTGGGCTCACTATGCTTGGACCAGACTGTTTTTCTAAACGTCCTTCTGGTTGGGACCAGCATGTGGCTGTGGGTGAGAGGCCCCTACCTCCACCCACACAAAGTCTCCCTGAGGCTAGGTCCTCTCCCAGTGAAGAGGTGAGAGGGGACACCATTTAAGGTATCACTAAGGGGACACATAGCATGGTCCTTGACCTCATTGGCTTCCAGGTTTTTGGGGGAGGCCTCATGATGCCCGTGAACCGTGGGTCCCATAAGGAATCCTATTGAAGGAAGCCAGAGGGGAGTATTCTGCAAAAATCAGTGTAACCTTTAAACTCACCTACCCTCACCCTGAGATGGACTCATATAACCAAGTAAAGCAGATACAAGTTATAGATAGTTTCTGTGGTTGAAGTGAGGCATGAAAGGCTCCAGAGAACATTAAAAAATTATCATCCAGACAATATATACATGTGACTTTATAAGATTAAGACAGTCAAAGATTAAGCTAAAATCTGTAGACCTTCAATGCCCAGGCTTGCTTCTTTTGCACCCTTCCCAGAGGTAACCACAGATACAAGCTGGCGGGTCTTCTTTTAGGCCCTCAATCCATGCTCGTATGCAAATATCTCTTTACCTACATTGCGTTGCCTTGAGTGTGTTTTATATCAAAATCAGCACACACAGTACCACCCAGATACACCTGGCTCATTCCTTTTACCTGCTGCATAGTATTCCACTATATGGGTACTCCTTGCTTTATAGAGCAGCTCCCTATCGATGGGCATTTAAGCACTTTTCTATTTCCTGTGCTCACAAACAATACTTGTGCCTGCCATTTGAAGCTTAGGAAAGAGAGCTTCTTTGCAGATTCAAAGACACCCTGGGAATCCCCATGCCAGGGACTTGGGTTGGAGGGCTGGTGGGTGGAGGATCGGGGAAGGAAGAGGATGGACAGCTTCACAGAGGACCTGGGCTTGCACCAGGCTCTGAAAGACGGACCAAGGCTTTACATCGATGGAGAAATCGATGGAAGGTGGGGGGGCAGGCGTCTGGAGAGGGAGAGGCAGATGGTGCGGTCAAGGGTGATGACCCAGAGGGCATGGGACGTTGGTGTTTGGTGCCTGGTGGGTCAGCAGGACACAGGAGGGCGGGTTTCCGGTGCGTGGGGGCAGGGCACAAGCCACTCACAAAGGTGCTCAAAGGCAATGCTAGACCCATGGCTGGCTTTTTCTTCGGCACCTGGGCTTACTTCTGCCTTAAATACCTGGGGGGGGGGGTCTTGTGCCTACAGTCCCCCTCTTCCTCCTGGCCCCCAGATGCTTCCCCTCAGCTGTCATTCCCGCCCAGCGGAAGGGAGCAGCCGGCAGTCAGCATCACCGGCCGCGCTGGGGTTGGAAGTGGGCAAGGCCCATCCAGGTGCTCAAAGGGCCCTTAGGAGGCTTGGAGGGGGACAGTGCAGGCCACCCCTTCTGGGGGGTCCCGCGTGGGTTCATCATAGGGGGCCTTGCGTGGAGCCTCATTTCTTCATGGTGATGCAAGTCATGGTCATTGTCTGCTCACGCCTCAGCTGTGGGCCTGGCAAGGGACAGCCTTTGACTGGCCCCACCAAGTATGCTGTGGACCATAGGGGGTGCCCTTCCAGAATGGTACTGGGAGCAGTCACAGAAGCATGGACTCTAGGAGGGGGAGAAAAGGGGCGCACAGAAGATGGAGGAGGGGTGGCTTTATTGAACTTGCCTTTTCACGGGTGGAGACATCACTCCTAAAGCTGATCCCTGCCCCAGCACATCCTTTTCGGGAGAAATCCTCTGACCGTGCCTCAGTTTCCCTCTGTGCTTCAGGAGGGTGCTTCCCGACCTCTTGGCCTCTGCCGAAGTGGGTCTGGGAGTCTGTGTCTTGCCTCCTGGGCACAGGTTCTGAAGACCAATGGGGAGTGCGGCCGAGGTATGACAGTGTGTGAGAAGTCTCAACCCTCCTTCCAGGACCTGTCAGCATCCCTGGCAGCTGCCTCTCTCTCCAGCCCTCTCTGTGATTGGTGCAGATGGAAGGCCAGGGTCCTGCTGACGTTCTGTGTACTTCTGGGAGCAGGGAGGCCTGAGTCCACAGAACTGAGGCTAGAGAGGGGAGGCCAGTCGGATTGGAAAGGAGGCTGGGGCTGCGTTGTGCAGGTCCTGAAGGCCAGGCTAAGGCAATTCCACCATTTCCCATGGGCACTGGGGAACCACTGAAGGTTTCGGAGTAAGAGCAATGAAGCGATCTGCTAATGAAGTGGAGGATGGATTGGGGGCGCTGAGGCAGAGTCCAGAGGGGAGAGACAGGGTTGTCCCTGCAAGCCAAGGCAGGGATAGAGCTCGAGGGAGGGAAGGAACAGCTGCAGGGGAAATTCTGGAAAACTCAGTAACTGTTTGCATCAGAAAGCAGGAGGTGATGCACACCCAGCGGGACAACGTGGGCCTGGCCCCTGCTGGCTTCGTTTTCTTTGGCCTTCCTAATTAAGGTGACTTTTGTCAGGTGGCTGAGTAATTAAAGGAGCAGAGCTTCTAACCTTTGAGGCCATCAAGCAGTTCCAGGTCAGAAATAATGGTCTGGTCCTCAGAGACACCTAACGCCAGGGTAACGGGGAAAGAAGTATCTTCCGTGGGCAGAACGTATAGCTCCAGCTTCCGGGGGTACCCACCTCCGCCCCTATCCAGTTGTGTGTCCCCATAGCGAGGATGAAACCTCTCGGAGCCTTTGTTTTTGGATCTGGAAAATGGGCACAGTGATCATCCCAGTCTCTGGGTGGTAGAGCAATGAACTGAGCTAATGAGTGCAGGTGTTCAGGCCTGGCACACGGTGACCGCTTTGTAAATGGCACTTGTTATTAATGACAACCTGGCCGAGGCTCTTCTCAAAGGTTCTCCTTTCTCTCACTGCTTCTCAAGAGTCCTGTCTGATTTTAGATCAGTCTCTGAGGTCAAGGCACCCCACATGTCACTCTGTCCTGTCCCGTCAGCCAGCTCTGAATTCCCATGAGGACCCCACAAGAGGCAGGTGAACTCCAGGTGCTCACAGGTCCCTGGGACTCTCCCAGGCCAGGTGCTCTTTCTGAGGTCACCACATCCACAGCCGTGCTTTGACTGCCTGGCCTACCTGTGAATTTCTCTCCCCTTTTCCTGGCCAGAGGTACTGAAGGTAAGTATTTTTCTGGAGTATGGGAGGGGGAGTCATGTGCCTCTGTCTGTGTTGCTACCAGCAATTTTACTGGTCCATCACCACCCAGTACTTAAGACATTGGTTTTGCTGAAAGCAGTGCTATAAAAGGGACTCAGTAACACTTCATCCAATTGCAAGGCTCTCCAGTGTCCTATGTGATCTTCTTATCACGTTGTCTGATGCTTCCTGGCATGACTGAGGGGTGAGCGGATGCTAAGCATTCAGCTGAGAATGGAGGGGACTAACCTTCGGTGCCCCTGGAATGGAGGGATCTCAGAGTGAGGAGAGGACTGGGGGCACCTGGGGCCAAAGAGACCACCTTACTCACTGATGCAGAAGGCTCCCATGGAAGGCTGACCCCTGATGGGACAGGAGACAGTGGATGGTTGCTAGGGTTTCCTCCCATTGCCAAGAATGGACAGGGTTGAGGCAGAGCATTGAGGTCTGTTCAGAGCCTGGCGGGGAGCTCCTGGCCGAGAGCTGAGCTATCCCCGTGACTTCAGAAGTCTAGGGGACTTTGTTTTGGGGAAGAAGTCCACCTTCTCAGCATATTCAGGAGGATTTGCATGTGTCCCTGGATTACAGAAATGTTGACAGAAGCGAGTGTATTTAATTAAGGTTGGTCACTTGCATGTGCCTCAATGACTGCAGGAGTCTGTTTTGGGAATGCAGAAGGGCCAGCAAGTGTGATGTCACATGCGCATGACAAAAAGGAACAGGTGGATAAGAAGCCTTGCCCACCAAGTCATAGCATCTATGGTGGGAGGCAATTGTAGATGATCCTTTGTTGTCTTGTTTTATTCTTACTAGCTCAGCATTCATTTCAACCTTCCCCAAGAAACACACCCCTTTTGTTTTTTCCCTTGAGAGAAAACTGTCCCTTTCTATTCCCAAACCATTAAGTTGAGTGGCTTGACAAGACTCCCTGATCCAGGGTAAGCACATGAATCATGTCTGGCCAATCAGAGCACTTCCCTCCCCACTGGCCATGGTGAATGGTTCAGGAATGGGTCAGGTGACCTGAGCCCATATGATAAGGCTGAATCCAAAGATTTTTCTTGATAATGTTGAGAAAGAGGCACATTTCTACTACTAGCACTTAAGCCTGGAACTATTAACAGTCATGTGGGGGAAGCTTGTCTGAAACAATGCTATCAGAGAGGAAAAAAAAGAGTTTAGAGATGGAAGGGACATATTTCTTATAATATTGTTTGAGTATCTGGATTCAGCCATGCCTGAAGGCCACTCAATCTATCAGTTATATGAGATTACAAATATCTCATTTTCTTTTTGGACTTGTGTTTATGTCCCTGCAAGCCAAAGAATACTGGCTAACTCAAAGTTTTTGAGGCAGACTAATCCAATGAACTCTACTTGAACGCCTGTCTGAATGGAACATCATTCTTTCCAGAGTCAGGAAGACCTAGATTTAAAGCAACACTCTTTAAGAAGCACAGGTTTGTCTGCCTCTCTTCTGAAAGAAATTTGGAAATGCTTCCAGCTTGTGACTGTCCTTTTTGTTAATTCTTTCTGCCATATTCCAACTTGACTCTATTGCAGAATGCTCTAACCAGTACCTGGCAAGGCCTGAAATGTGGCAATGTCCTGGGGCATTATCTGGCCATCTTGGAAAAGCAAGTCACTGTGGGGAGCTCAACACTATCCAAATCGCCAAAGTGGGGCTATGAGCTCATGGCCAACTAAATCAGGTGCATGAAGCTATTCGACACCATCAAATTACCTATTTACATTGCCATCTTCTTTTGTTTTTTTTCTTGTCCAATAATGAAGATTTGTTTTTGAGAGGTAGGACTTGGTTACATCCCGGCCTACATTTTCTTTACCTACTTATTGGTACAGGGCATGTGAAGACCAAGCTCTGCAAGTGCCTGCGGGCCACCGTTAACGCCGTTGATGGAGTCAGCTAGCATGGAGCTCCCTGAGCGCTTCCATAGGAGGGACTACTTTGTACAAAGAGTCTGAGGGTGCACGGGTGTAGATGTGCCTACAGAGCGCAGTATGATGAACTGAGCAGCCAGTCAGTTCCAGTCCCCAGTCCCCAGCGGCCTCAGTGCCCACAGCCCGTAGACAAAGCTGAGTTATGGGATCTCCCAGCAAAAACCATGGAATGTCCTGATTCTCACTGCACAACAGAGTGGAAAGTTCACAGGGTCGACCTGGCTTCCTCCAGGATTTAAACGTCACCAGGACCCGTCTTTCTCTCCCTTGTCTCTCTCTGAGTCCCGCAGTGCTGTCTCCATTCTCAATTCTCAGTGTAAGCCTTGGAATCCTACCTTCTGGGTGGCCAGCAGTCGCAGACGGAGAGCGCCCTTCTTTGCCCTCATTTGTCTGTATCTCTGAGGAGAACTCTGATTAGTAGATTGGGTCACATGCCCTTCCCAATCAGGGACTAAGGATTGAGCATGGAGTTCTCTGATTGGCCAGCCAGAGGAGATAGGCGTGGCCCCTTGAGTGGCAGTCCTATCGAAATCAGGTGGGACGGGTGAAGTCCACAGGCCTACGAACGGATGCGGATGCAGGGCGCGCACGGGTGAGAGCCGCAGTCAGCTCAGTAGTAGGCTCCTCTTCACCGGCAGCTCCATCGGGCCGGGGACAGCTGCTCAGGGGACAGCTGCTCACAGTCGGTGGATCAGAAAACTGCAGTGACTCGCATGTTCTGCCGTGGGTGCAGGCTACAGATGCGGTGGACAAGGGCTCTGTTGTTTTTGCTGCATCTGAGCTTCCGGAAGCCAGAACCTTCACCCCGGCTTAGTTTGGAGAACGTTTCTATTTGCACACCAGAGTTGCCAGTACCCTGCAATCCCACAGCACTTCTTTCACTTGCCGCCAGCGTCTTTGCTCTGTCCCATTTCCCTGTTTCACATGAGTGTTTCCTTCCCGTCTGGAGCCTCTGCTGTGGCCGGGGAGGCAGCCCTGGATCCTGTAGCCCAGGACCCTCCTCTTCCCCATAGCACAGCGGGGAAGACCTTAAACTGCTCCCTCTCTTGGGAGGAGGGGTTGTCCTGGGGCCACGTGCTTCCCTCTTGCTTTCCATCCTGGAAGAGAAGAGGAGAAGTCGGAAAAGACCAGAAAAGGGAAAAGGGAAAAGAGCCCTTTGCGAAGCAATCCGGACGTTTTACTCTGAGCTGATTCTCCTCTCCCCATCTGTAGCTGGCGAAGGCAGTGACCTGGATGCCCGGGTTCGAGAGCCCTCTCTGACTAGATGAATGGGGACCAATAGCATGTTCTCTGGGCTTGGCTTCCCCACTCCTGAAACAAGCGGCCACTACTCTACAGCCCTCTCTGGCCCAGAAGTCTCCACCCGATGGCAGTACAAGAACTGAGAATGACATCCGGTGGTAGCACCTGTCTCCTTCTCACGATGGCTTCTCGCCCAGGGCAGGGAAGGTGGCTCCTCTCACACACACATATGCAAGCCCGCAGATTGTTTGTTGTTACAAGACAGCTTTCAAGAACAAAGAGGACTTGGGCCCACGTAGTCTAGATACACTGGAAGTCCATTGACTTCCCTCTCACGGGGTAATGGGTTAACGGACCCCCCAGTCCCTCTTCAGTGACCGTGAAACATGAGGTCTAGCATCAACTCTGCCTTCCCCCCCATTTTTGCTGTGTGTCTTTGGGCAAATCACTTTGCTTCTCTGAACATTATTTTCTTCCTCTATAAAGTGGGAATGAGTGTGTCCAACTCCTTTGTGCTGTTGAGATGTTCAATTATGACAAGAGGTTTAAAAATTATAAAGAACCATACAGGAGACCAAGATGAGCTGTTATTAAAGTCTCATTCAAAACCGGCCGAAGAATGGGCCAGAAATTCCTTCAGGCCTGTTTGTACTGTGCTTTGCACGTAGCGGACACGCGGCAAATATTTGTTGAATGATTGGAATCCCAGGGGCTGTTCGAGCTACAGTATAACTAGACGTTGGACTTGGGCTGTGCTATTTTGTGTCCCGGCTTCAGGTCTCTGAGGGGGTAGCCGGAAGGATGAACTGCAGGCCAGGACCAGGCTGTCTGGTACCCACATGGTGGATGGGCCACTTACCCACCTGGGCTGGGTAGATTTCAACCAGCAGGCGAGGAGGGGGGTGGGGCTTGTGTTTTTCTGCTCGCACTGTAGCTGTTTTTCCTCTTTCCTTTTGGGAATAAATTACTGTGGCTTTATAGCCCTTACAGGAGTTTCTGGAAACTCCGACTGGATGAATCCCAAAAACAGAATTCTTTTCTGAGTTTCCAACTCCCCCAGATCCTCATTTAGAAGGAGAATGGGGTCAGCCTGCTTGCCTCTGACAGACACCTGATCATCCTCCAGATGGGGTCGCCTCTTCTTGATCTTGGAAGTCTTTCTTTCCCCCAAAGGACTCCGAGAACGTGGCTGAGCAGCTCAGACACCCAGCCACCCCCTGAGGGTGAAGAGGCTGCTTTGGAAGCTGGGTCACCACCTCGACCACGTGCTCAGCCCAGTCAGGACAGAGCTTGGGCGGGTGTAAGCTGACCTGCTGCCCAGTGTCATTGCCTTATCCTATATTCTTTGCTCCTAGGAAATAGACGCCAACATTCACTGAATGCTTTTACACCAGTGTGGGTGCATGTGGCTTTACACGCGCCGGCAATATGCGAGATTGTCAGTTACATTAAATAATTCCCCTCACCCCCAGCCCCTATCTTAGAAAAATGCTCTGTGCAGCCAGACACATGTAGCCTCGGATATAAGTCTTCTCCCTCTGTTTTGTTTTGCTCCAGACAAAATGGTGGAAAAGCTGAAATTTATGTCTTTGGAATCCGAGGCATTAACCGTTATAAATCAGCCTCGGGTGCCCAAAGGTAACAATTACTGCTCTCATTAATAGATTTCCCCAGCCTCGCTCATAAAACAACTCTGGAAATGTCTCCGGGGACAGGGTGGGGGAAGTGTGCCGGGGATCATTAACAGTCAGGTGTCCTGGGCATAGAGGGAGGCCACATCCCTCTCCCCAGGGCCCGCCCAGCGGACGTTAGATAAAGCGCACGCAGGAGCCCCCAGAAAGGGCCTGGGTGCAGTTTGCACGGGGTGGGCGTGCCGGAGTTCCACATCTGTGCACATCCCTTCCGGGTGGGGGGAGGGGGTTCAGAAGCACTGGGTCTTGAAGAGGAAGGGGGGAGCGGAGGGCTGGGAGGAAGTCCTGCATTTTCATTACAACAGGTGAACCCTAGGGCTGGAAGGGATCTGGGGGTCATGGAGTCCACCCCTTTAGTAACCCACACAGGGACAACGGGGCCTGGGGACTTGCCCCGGGGTCACCTGGCAAGTCTGCAGCTCAGCTGGGTGCTGTGACAATGAAGAAAATCATAGAGGCCTGCACAGGCTGTCGAATGTGTTTCTCAAGACGCTTTGGACCCGTTCCGTCTCTGGTTGGCTCCTAAACTGAATTTGAACTCAGGCAATGCTTTCTTCTCTTCTGTAGGTGAAAGAGGGGTAACATCTGAGGCCACCCCTGTGGCTGCTGGACAAGGTCAATGGAGGGGCCGAGGGACACGCTGGTCCCCACCTGGGCAGCTGTTGATACCCGAGACTGGGCACCAGTGTGGGTCCATGGGACAGATGGAGCAGACAGTTCATTCTGCTGCTTAGTTTTATTTTTATCTTTGGGTGGGATTCTCCCATCTCTCCAGGGATACTGGTTTGTGGAAAGAATCCACATGGGGTTTGGGTAGACAGGGCCCGCGCAGGATTCTTGGTGACATCAATAGCTAGCGAATAAGCTGGGAGGTCTGGCCTTGGTCACAGAGCCCGTTTGTTCCTTGTCCCCAGTGGGCACCATGGTTCCTGCCTGAGACGGTGCTAGGAGGGTGAGTGGCGAGCTGTGCCCCTGTGTGCATGCCTAGCAGAGCGTCTGGGACATTGTAGGTGTGGGCAAGGTCCTTTGGGGGCGGATGGAAACAAACGTTATCTGTTAGCACAGATACCTTTCCAGGTAAGTTTAATTCTGCCCCTGTGATGTGATCAGACGTTAAGGAGCCCAAGGCGTCCTCGTCTCCGGGAAGCCTTCTGGCTCTCGGCAAAGTGCGGCTCAGAGGCTCGAACTCACGAACCAAACCGTGAGACCATGACCTGAGTCGGAGTCTCAACCGACCGAGCCTCCCAGGCGCCCTTCACCCGCACCACTTCTACACTAAACCCTGGGAAGGAAACAATAGCCCGCACACCAGGGATGGAATGAGATTTTTTTTGTTCTTCTGATTCAACAACTAAATCTCCCACCCTGTGCCTGTATAAGTCAACTCGAAATTTGCTCAGAAATGCTACTCAAGTTCTAAGGCGTTGTGATTAAACGCGTACACGGCTTTGGTGGCAGTCGCAGTTCTGGTTTGGTTGCTTACGAGTTGGGGACTTTGAGGAATTCACTGGACCTGTGAGCCTCAGTGTTCACATCTATAAAGTGGGGGTGAGGGACACCTGGGTGGCTCAGTCGGTTAAGTGTCTGACTTCGGCTCCGGTCATGATCTCACGGCCCGTGAGTTCGAGCCCTGCATTGGACTCTGTGCTGACAGATCAGAGCCTGGAGCCTGCTTCAAATTCTGTGTCTCCTTCTCTCTCTGCCCCTCCCCCCACAAAAGTAAATAAACATTTAAAAAAATTTTTTTAAAGTAGGGGTGGTAGGTTGTGACCTCACAGAGACATTGTACGTGAAGAGCTGTGCGCAGGCTTGAGCATGCCAACATTTTGTTCTCGGAGACAAGTGACCACGCGGTGAGGAAAGAAAGTGGAAGCTGTCCCCAGCTGGCAACTCGGCTCTGGCCCTGGAGGGCCCCACACCGCGGGTTCTCAGGCTCTGCCTTGAACCCGCTGTTACACATGGGCTCCCAGGCCTTCCCGGTCTCGGGGTTGGTGCTCCCCACAGGGAGCACTGCAGTGGCAGGGATTTATTACCTCTGGTCTCCCGTGCTCCACGGGTCATGTGATGTGGCTAATCCTTAATCACACCTAATGTTAAAGGTTAGTCCACCTGTGAGATGTTTCCCAGCTTGCTGGGGCCTGTGGAAAATCAGCTCATTTGTGAAACCCAGGGTCGTGTCGGGTTACAGACCTGGTGGCCCCCCCATCCCTGGCAGAGACAAGGATTGGTGGGGGCTGCCGAGAAATGTCTCCACGCTGCCTCCCGACTCATCCGTGACCCCTAACAGGGTGTCAAGTGAATGTTTCTCTTCCAGAAAGATAGTTTCATGCCCAGAGAAGGGGCAAGGTGAAAGGGTCCCTGAAACATGGGACGGTCACTCTGGTGGACAGAGGTCAACAACGGGGATGGCACTTGGTGGTGGTTCAACTTCATGGTCCCCCCACACCCACGCCCCCACACCCACCATTGCTGTGCTCTGTGTAGGAAATGGAGACACTGAGAGGCGCCAGGGCCTGGCTGGACTGCGGGCAGTGCCCTGGCTCCCAGATATCCTCATAGCTAGACCAGCTCTGCCAGGGACAAGGTCTGCTTGCCCGAAGGATGACTGCTCGTCAGTCCCTTATTTGCTGTCATTTGACAAACATCAACTGGGCACTCGCCGTAGCAGGTATTATTCTTGGATCTGGGACTATATTGCAGTGATCCAAACAGACAGAACAAGGATGCCCACCCTCCTAGAGCTTACATTCTCGTGGCGGGAGGTACAGACAGGAAATGAGCAAAATACATGCTCTGGAGAGAGGGAGCAGAGGGAGAGAAGAAGCACTGGCCTGCCTGTGGATTGTGAGCTCTGACAGAGGAGTCAGGAACAAAGAACAGAAGGAGGGGAGGGAACAAGCCAGGAAGAGATCTGGAAGGAAGGATCTCCAGGCAGGGCCAGCAGCACGTACAAAGGTCCTGAGGCAGTCAAATGACTGGGTGTGTTTGGAAAAGAAGCGAGGAGGCCATGTGGCTGGAGCAGAGAGACAAAGGGGAAGAGTAATAGAAGATGAGGTCAGGGGGAGAGGGAAGGCTGTGTGTGAGTTCCTGTGCCTCCAGGCCTGTGCCCAGTGTTTCCTGACCTTGACCAAGGGGATGGCATGCATGTGCAGTGTTTTAGAATAAGGATCAGGAAACTATGGCCCTTTGGGTAAACCCATCCAACTGCTGGTTTTTGTAAATACAATTTAGCTGGAACACAGCCACACCCACTTATTTACATTTGGTCTATAGATGCTTTAAGCTATGAGGTCAGAGTTGCATAGCTTTGACAGTGATCTGATCCTCCAGGAAGCCTGTAGTATCTCCAGTCTGATCCTTTACAGAATAAGCTTGTCGACTCATGGGTGAGGGCATCGGCTTTGGAGTTTGACCACATCGGCTCCGACCTCTGTGCCTTCATTATCCACGTGACCTGGGCCAAGTTACTTCACTACTCTGAGCTTCATTCTCCCCATCTGTTTCATGCTGATGCTATCTATCCTATAGGGTTTTGTGACATTAGCTTAAACAAAATGAAACACATACATTAGGGCTAGATGTTTTGTTATTGTGCGTAGCCTCAGACCCAAAGGGCCAAGATCTTGGTCTTCACCTCAGTTTCCCCCTCTGTTAAGTGGGGATAATTAGGTGGCCAAGAGGAGGGAAGGTGCATGGCATGGAGGATGCACACATTAAATGAAAGTTGCTACTTTTATTATCATCTGTTTTACTCTCCGTCGTCTCCTGTGAGCCAGGGTATCTGCAAATTCTCCGGGGTCTGGGAGAAAAATCCAACATCTGTCTCTACCTCCACATGCCATTCCCAGGCCTCTGGCTCCTACTGCTGCTGACAAGGCCTAGAGGGCGGTAGGTATTAAAGGGCTTCCCTTCCCACAGCTTGGCACCTGGCCCCAACCCACCACGACCCAAAGGGGCGACCCAACTGCTCAGCGTGGTTGCATCTGCAAATAACTGCCCATCTACTATCGGAGGATCCACACAACTGAATTGTCAGGGGTCCCTGTTCTGCCACGGTAAGCACTGTGGGGAAATATCTGTCTTTGCAAAGCCCAGTCAGTGCATTTATTTATTTATTAGGCTCTTTTATCATTAAGTGAGAGAAATAAGAGAACACGAGAGGATTGCGCCCGCTGGACCCAGTGGGAGCACTTACGGATTTTGGGGGGCGGAGGGCTCCGGGCGGTGGTGGCGAACAGCAGGAGTTTTGGGTGGGATGGAGGTCTGGCCTGGGCAGACGTTGGCTTTTTGGGAGAACTTCGTCTTGCCGCTTGGCTGTGATGACAATCCACTCAAGTTACATTGCATAAAAAACACTTAAGAAAGTGGCGGGCGTCCAGTGGTGGAAATGTAGACGCCCACATGTATTTATATTTGCAAAGCCCGGGCCATGTGTGTGGGGACACAGCGAACTACAAAGTTGTGGAACTGAGAATAACATATGTCTGCCTCAAGTGCCAGAGGAAATTGCAGCAGGGGCGAGAAGGGGAAGGGCAGGGATCTGGAGCGGGAGGGGGGAGAAACATGCTCCTTGTTCAACCGTGGTGTTTCTTCGAAAGCCCTTTCTTCTCCTCACAATGAGCAACCTCAAAACCGACAGGAAACAAATGCAAAACGGGGGTGGGTTGTGAGCTGCTCTGCGGGATGGTTGGCTCAATTGAGGTCTGGATTGAAAATCAAGTTCTGGCAGATGGAACTTTGGCTCTCCCCTCCTCCACTCTCCCCTGTACCCCCTATCCTCCGGCTGCAGTCTTCTGGGTTCCTTGGGGTCTCCTTTAAGAGAACGGAGCTGTGGGTGTTGCTGACACAGTTTGGGATAGTAAGAAAGGCCCTCCTCCTTCCCCGCAAAACCTCCTTGACTTAAAAGTGATGAAAATAAAAATCTCCAAGCCAACTACTTTCAGTCTTAAGAGTCAGAGGATCATCTGAGACTCAGGGACCCCTAAGATCACATTTCTCTTCTGGCTATTTTTAAGGCTTAACCTCCAACTCCAGTTCTGTATGTCTGTATGTATAAATAGAAGTGACTTAAATTAAAAAAAGAAATAGTAGGCTGAATTCATATCTTTAAGAAAATCTTTATGAAGGTGCATAACTGGTTTGACTTCATTTTCCACATTTCATGTTGCAGTTTTGACGTTATCAGACACAGCTTAAGACTCAGAGCCCAGTGGTCTTCGCAAAAAAAACTCAGCAGAAAGAATTTGACTCTGTCTTCTCCCTCAATGCGGTGATTCCTCTTCCTCAGTGGACCCCTGACAACCCAGAACCCCAGTCCAGACCCCAGAACCAACAGGAAACCTCCCACTGTGGCCCTTGGCTTGAAACTAGATCCCCAATATTTTAACCTACATGTGGGCAAGCCACTTATGCCTAATTCCCCCTGCCTCAGTTTTTTCATCTGCCAAGTGGACATAATACTCTTGCTACCCAGCAGGGGATGCGATCAACAGGGGAGACACTCAGAGCAGGGTTTGGGGAGGTGATGTGAAATAGAACCCAATGGACACTCAGCTGTTCTCTTCGGTTTCTACCTCACCTGAAAGGTGTGAGCACACCTGGTTTTCATGCTCTGCTCTATCTTCTGTTCAGTGTTGAGTTCAATGTGTCTGGAACACTGAGCCAGAGGACTTGACGCTGGGGGACTGAGCTCCCACAGCCTGAGCCCCTCTGATGGGTAAGCACTCAGCCCCGGGTGCTTTCCCTTGGTTTGCTCCTTACTTTTCACAATAACCTGCAAGAGAGGCATTGCTGGTCCCATTTCACAGATTGGAAGACTGACAAGTGGCTGCTCCTTTAATTGCAATGTAACTATAACACCCCCCAGTACTGTAAGATCTATTTTACAACTGACCGAAGAGAAATTTCTCAGCTGTTTGTGGAGAAGGATGGAGAAGGTATGGAGAACAGGGCATTCAAGGACTAAACTCTTGGGAAAGAAGCACCAGACCCTTCCACATCCTGTGCAGTAGGCTGAATAACGTCCCCCCTCCAAAATTTGTGTCTACCCAGAATACGACCTTCTTTGGAAATCGGGTCTTCCCAGATGTAATTAGGTAAGGGTCTTGAGAGGAAATCATCCTGGATTTAGTGTGAGTCCTAAATCCAGTGACTAATGTCCTAACCACGCAAAGACAGGAAGAGTTTGGAGTGACAGAGTCCCAGCAAAGGAACGCTGGGAGCCACCAGAAGCCGGAAGAATGAAGAAGGCCTTTCCTCTAGAGTCTGGAGGCAATGGACCCTGCTGACACCTCCATTGTGAACTTTGGGCTTCCAGAACTGGGAGAGAATAAATTTCTATTTGAAGCCACCAAGTTGGTGACAATTGGTTACAGCAGTCCTGGCAAAGGGATACATCCTGTGCACCTTCTGGTTAGCTGTTTCCATTTGGTCACCGGAAATAGAGCCAGGAGGAGCGCTAGACAAACCTGGCCCTGTGATGGGAAACATCAAATCTCACTGGGGAAACAAGACAAAAGGCAGAAGTTCCCTTGTTCTTTCCTCGGAGCCCACCTTGGAGATGGGATCCACAAGTCTGCAGAGGAGTGAGGCGTGAGGCGTGAGACCCAGGGCGTGATGTGAGACGTTATGACTTACTGCTTTGGGAAGCAATATTTTCAGCCAGGGATCTTGCTTTCAAGGTTAAACTACTGCTGAAATAAGAGGCAGGCCAATGGGGTTCGGGCACGCAGGGAACGTCTCTGGTGGAGGGGAAGCGAGACTGGCTGACGTTTCTATCGGGAAGGCAGGAGGCGAGTGGATTGAAGAGTTCATTATGGGAAAACTGCGCAGGGTGAGCAGATGACATCACGGATAATTGAGTGACATTGGGGTGTTAGGGGTACTGAGGAAGGCTGGCTGAGCCGTGTCTACGGCGGGCTGATAGAAGTCCTTCAGACTGGGGTCACAGGTGGGGGGTCTCTTAACACCCAACAGGTGGGTGAGTGGGGTAATGGGTGGTAGTGTGGTAACAGAGAGGCCCGGGAAAGGTCAATGTCAAGTGCAAGGCTAAATTTTGAAGAGGACGAATAATCTGATAGATGAAGGAGGGCCAGCTAAGAGCAAATTAGAGCAGGTCAGCTGGGAGATGATTACAGCAAAGACTAGAATCTTGGCAGCAAGCATCTATGTGTGAGCGCATGCGTGTGTGTTATTGTGTGTTTTTAAACCAGATTAAAGCCTAACAATTGCAAGAATTTCTTAATGTCCCCGCAGGAGTTGAAATGATAATCTATATCCAAAAGAACACCCACAGTCCTAACGTGGGCCAAGGGTGTGGCGGGATGACAACCTCAGGGGGCTGGTGGTCTGGCCTTGGGTGCACACAGACTTGCCAGTGTGGCGGGGGCCAGGGGAGGGCTCCCTGGAACAAAGGACCCCTGGGCCCTGTACCCGCCCAGCACGGAAAGACCACACGCTTGTGTCCACCTCTTTGCCCCGGCTCTCGTATCCCATCTCCCCATCAGTCTCTCCCTCTGTGCCCAAATCACAGGGGCTGATAATTATTCAAGTGGATAAAATGAGTATGTGATTAAAAATGAACCGACAGCTACCATGTATTGGAGGAGAGATGGTCCAGGGGCAGTGGCTCAGGGCTGAGCGCTGCAATTCAAAGCTGAGTTCAAATCCTTCCTCTAGCTGTGTGACTGAGATTATAAGATGAGTACATGGTATGCAATTGCCTAATCTCATCTGTAAGAGAAGTGGGTTCTAGAACCACTAGAGGCAAGAATTAAGTGGAATGATGCATGAAAGAGACAGCGGCTGGCGCACAGGAAACCCCAAATGAGCGAATGGGTGTGGTCTGCTGTTTTGGGCGCTTGCTCTGGGTCCAAGCACCCTATCCCATTCAGTGGCGCTACTGCGCAGGAAGGAGGGAAGCAGATGGGCTTCCCTGATTCATGCAGGAGGGTCCTGAGGGGTGAAGGGCTTGAAAAATTTGTCTGAAGTTCTAAGCCTGGCAAGCAGCAGAGCTAGGATTTGAACTCAGGCCCATGGGCCTCTGACTGTTCCACTTCCCTGACTCTGGGTATGATGTTACCTCGGCTCGGATCAAATCAAATGGCCAAGCAACGCTGCACACCCCCATCCCTCTCACAGGTGAGTGGCCTTGCCATCCTGAAGACAACACACACACACACACACACACACACACACACACACACACACACACACAAACTCACCTCACTCTCCAGGTTTTGATAAGCTCTGCAAGTTTTATTGGATTCCCTGCAGACGCATAGATCCCAGGTTAAGAAGAAATCGAAGGTGGCTTGGGAGGGCCGACAGGTGACAAACCTCCGAGATCCAGAGCCCTGCTTCTTTTTGGCAGAAAGGACGCCATCCCAGGACAGCTCATGGATCCCCTCCTTTCTCACTCTGTCCTGCCTCTTCCTCTGTGGTCCATTCCTGGAGCCTCCCTTGGCTCTATTGTTTTCTACCTGCGGGTGGGTATAGCATTCCAGAACTCTCTGGTTGCCTGCACAGCCCCCTTTCTGTGGCATCTGCATTATTATCTAGATGTCATTGTAGGGCTTCTACTCAGTGTAAGTATCCATTGTACTGATGATGTGTATTTAGATCACTTCCAGTTGGGGGCAATTCTTGTATTTTGGAGCACATATGTACACATCTTGGTGAGTATATACTTAGGAGTATAACTCCTTGGTTATAAGGTTATGTATGTGTTTAACTATACAAATTCCTGCCAGTTTTCCCCCAATGTTCTTGGACCAATTTACATTCCCATTGGTGGTGTAGGAGAGGAAGTTCTAGTTGCTCCACATCCTTCTCCTTCTCTAGACTTGGTATATTCTTTCTTTCTTTTTTTTTTTTTTACTGTTCTGGTAGGTATGTGACAGTGTATCAGTGTGATTTTAATATTCATTTCTAAAGTTATTTATGTTGAACATCTTTTGTAAAATAACTTCAGTTTTATTTTTTAATTTAATTTAATTTTTTAAAAAGATTTTATTTTTAAGTCATCTCTATACTCAACGTGGGGCTTGAACTCACAACCCGGAAATCAGGAGTCACATGCTATATATACTCACCCAGCTGGGAGCTGCTGAGCATTTTTTCTTAATGCTTATTGGCCATTTGGACACCCTTTTTTGTGAAGTGCCTGTTTAAGCCTTTTGACCTTATTCTATCAAGTTGCTGATATTTTTCTTATTGAGTTATAAGAGCTCTTTACATATTCTGGATATGAGTCTCTTAGGCTTGCCTTCTCACTTTCTTCAAGAGTTTTTGTTGAACAGAAATTCTTAAACTTTTTTTGAGTAAGTTAACAGTGCTAATAATGATAAAAGACCATGAGTCATCTTAAGAGTTTTTTCCTTTTGAAAATTATTTCCCACTTTTTAAATTTTTAATTTTTTAATTGTGAAGAACTTCTTAATTTGAACAAAGTCCAATTTATCCATCTTTTCCTTTATAGTTATTGCTGTCTGTATCCTGGTAAGAAATTTTTGCCTGTCCGAAGGCCACAAGGATATTTTCTTACGTTATCTTCCAAGCGCTTCATTGTTTAATTTGCACATTTAGGTCTCTGTGTTGTCTGGGATCAGCTTTTGTGTACGGTGTGAGGTTGGAGTCACTGTTAGCCTCTCCTCCGTGTAGACACTTAGTCTGGCTCTGCGGTGTACACAGAGCATCTCTTCCCCAAGCACTGCGGATGCACCTTAGCGCAAACCAGGTAACCCTACATGTGACCATCTATTTCTGAACTCTGTTCTGTGGGCTTGGTGGATGCTTCTGGGGTGGATGGCAAACGACCTGGGCCTCACTGTGTTCCCCAGGAGGACGGAGGTGCTGGCCTCCTGCTTTCTGAGGAGATGCTGTGCTTTCTCTGCTGAATCACTAGGTCTATCTCCACCCTTTTCTGACTTCTTCTCGTAGACACAACTAATTGGCTGACAAAATTATCAAAATAGCAAATGCTGTGCTTTCCATGTGCCAGACCCTGTTCTAACTCTAACTCATTCAATGCTTATACGAGGCCCATGATGCAGTTACACTTATTATTCCCATTTTCCTGATGAGAAAGCTCGGGCTCCCAATGGGTGCCAAGCATCAGAGCGCCATGCATTTGGAGCCGGAGATTCAGCCTTGGAGTCCATGTCCTTAAGTGTAACACTAGGCTTGCTTTCGGCCAAAAGGCCGAGTGGAAAGATGGAGGACAGAGTCACCCTGGCCCGGGAGTAAAGACTTTTGAGTTCTCTTCTTGGCTTCAAGACCACCTGGATGGGAGATCTGGGACACACTTGATTAACCTCTTTGAACCAGTTTCCTCAAAATGGTATTTTCAGCTCCGACATTTTACAATGTCCTCTATCTGGAAGATTCCTAAAGAGACTGTGGCCTTTTTGGAGAGAAGAAAAGTGGGCACTGGGGTTGAGGCACAGACTGGGGAGGGGCTCACAGAGAGGCCAGAGCTCAGTGGGGAGGGGAGAGGGGAGGAGGGGAGGGGAGCAGGAGAGAAACTGGAGGGAATGCACCCAGTCCTCCCACCTTCTTCCTCCCCACCTGCTTATTTCCGTTCTTGGACCTGCAGAGCCAGCCTATCAGGTTACCTGCTGGAGGCGGGAGTGATTCCTAGATGCTAAGTTTTCTAACTGACCCCCTTCTGGGAGTTAATTTGAGAGTGTTCCTATTTATTCCCAAGGCCATGGTTCCTGTGTGAGCCTCCCAGGAGGCCGTTTCTCTGCCTAGAGCTGGCTAATTGTTCACCTACCGTGTCCATTTGTTGGTGAAAATCACACCAGGTTCTTCCACACAGACGCGGAGGCCCGTGGCAGGGCAGCCCTATGATCCTGGGGGCCCTTATGGCCCAAGGCTGAGGCCTGGGAACAGCCTTTTATCATTAACTCCTAGACAGGGACATGGGTAGGGAGTAGGGCGGATAGTTAAAAAATAACTTAGAAATGTCACAGAAGTAATACGTACTAGTTTTGGAAGCATCTAGAAAATTCAGGAAAAGCAAAAAAAGAAACCCAGCAAAAAAGTAGGAAACCAAAAACAGTCACCTGTAATCCCTTAATCCAGAGATAACCACTATTATAATTTTCAGAGTAATTCTCTTTAGAGGATTTTTGTATCTTTCTGTTTCTCTCTCTGTAGGTCTCTCTCTCTCTGTATAATATGTATAGATATAAATACATAATATGCACATGCACACATATTTACCTTCTTATAAAAATAGATTCCACTCATCTAGAGCTAGATTGTTAAATCTGGCAATATATCATAAGCATCTCTTATGTCATTCAACGTATTTTGTCATCCTAAAAGCTACACGATGGTCCATAGGAGGTAGTTTCTCACGCTTACCGTTAAGACACTACGAACATCTTTATTCATGCATTCTTGCACAACTTCAGATTATTTCCCTGGGAAATTTTTGAATCTACCAGAACGTACATTGTTTCATTGAGTTTTGAAGGGTATGAAAGTCCTTACTACTGTCTCAGCATTATCAATAAACATTTTTATAGTACTGATAACAATGTAAGTGCTTTTTAATTGAATGGCTTGTATATCCCCGACTCTTTCTGTACGTGATCTCATTTAATTTTGCAGACAGGTGGATAGCCATTAGACCCATTTATTCCCATTTTACAGCTGTGAAAACTGCGGCCTTAGGAGGTGAAATGACTCCCCTCAGGTCACCCACCTGAGAAGAGGGGGGACAAGGAGCAGGTCTGGGTCATTGTCTCCTCTGCCGGGACGAGCCCTAGGCCCTCAGCTGCTGTGGACGGGAGCCCGGTGCTCCCAGACGCACTGGACGTTGCCATCCGCTGAAGGAAACGCTCTGTGCGTTTTGCTCTGTGAGGAAAGGTGGACTGGGCCCTCAGGGAAGCTCTCCCGGAGCTGAACCAAGAGAGAGGGGGACAGTAGAGCTGAGAGCGGTCTCCAGGCAGGGGCCGCAGGGTGAGTGCAGGGGTGAAGTCTAGGAACCTGCTGCTTTTCCCTACGACTCACTCATGTCCCTTGCTGAGATCAGCTTACAGGAATCCTGTTCTGGCACCTTGGCCAGAGACTGACAGCGAATGTGCAGTGTCACAGGCAGCAGGGGTAATAATGGAAATTTAATTTTCTGTTAAGTAGCCTTACATATATTTAAATAATTTCATTACAGAGATAGAAATGTTTCTCTGATTTCTTCTTTTTTCCTCGAAATGGTAATAGCCTTTTGCCTGATTATGAGAATGATATCTATTCAATTATTAAAAAAATAAAACTTCACATAATACAGACAAGCATAAAGATAAAAGCACGGGACCAGAACGTCCCCACCCAAGATAACTACGCTGGCGTCCTGGCTTGCAGACTCTGTGCCGATGGACTCATGGGGGATTCGCCTTTCCGGTTTTACAGAAATGGGATCTGGCCAGGCACACTCGGCTATTGCATGTTTTCCCGCTCGGCAATCTCTCTTGGACATTTCACCCATCATTACCTGTGGATTTCCATCATCATTTTTATTTATTTTTGTAACATCTCACTTACAGTAATTTAAAATGATCACATTTCCCATGTATAAAATGTTCATTAAAGTGCATAGAAATTGAGGATTGACTCTCAGATGACAGTCTTTGAGCTAATCAAAATGGCATTGGCTTTGTAAGCCCTAGTCCAGGACCAGAGGATCTTCCTATTTTTATCTGTGATGTTTCCCCTTTATTATGCAAAATTTCAAACTCCTTGAAGTAGAGAGAATAATACAATGAACCCTCAAATACCCATCACCATCACCGGGATTCAACAGTTATCAAGATTTTGCCACATTTGCTTGGTCTGTCCCTTATTTACTTTACTTTTTTTTTTTGCCGAAATATTTCACAGCAAATCCAGTTATCTTGTCATTTTACCCCCGCATCCTTTAGTATGGTTACAAAAAGAGAGAGATTTTTCTTATGCAGTCTGAATACCGGTGCTACACCGATCAGAGCAAATCTTGATTCCCTGGGGTTATCGTGTCTATCACCAGATTTCCCTGATGGTCCCCAAACTGTCTTTCATAGTTGTTATGTTGGAATCAGGAACCAAAACGGAAGAATGCTTTTTATTTATTTATTGTTCCTTAAGCTTGTTTTCTAGAGCAATTTTCTAATAGTGAAACAGTAATTCGTGAATTTCAGTTATACCTCAACCCTCCTGTTTATATCAGGAGTGAAGCCTGTTGGGAGTATGTTTTGACACTCTCTAGAGCACTTCTGAGGTCTCCCCTGCTTTCTTGATGATTTCCTTTCCCAACCTGCCCCACATCTCTACTTCCCTTCCCTCCTCCTCTTTAAGTAAGTAGCCTTCAAACTCACAGCCTAAGCAGGCAATCTTATCTGGCTAGATTTTAATACCATTATTTTCTTTGCATTGTGATTACTAGTACTGTTACTTTCTATTGAGGGTAATGGACACTAATATTCTATTTAGGGTGGAACACTGTCTTCCTTCCTTCCTTCCATCCTTCCTTCCTTCCTTCCTTCCTTCCTTCCAGTCTCCCTTTCTTCTTTCTTTCTCCTTTCTTTCTTCTTCTTTTCTCTCTTTTCTTTTTTCTTTCTCTCCTCTCTTTTTCTTTCTTTCTTTCTTTCTTTCTTTCTTTCTTTCTTTCTTTCTTTCTTTCTTTCTTTCTTCTTTCCTTCTTCCTCCTTCCTTTTTTCTCTCTCTTCTTTCTTTCCTTTTTCTTTCTTTTTCCTTTCTTCTTACTTTTTTTTCTTTTTTCTTTCTTTCTTCCTCCTTCCTTCCTTTCTGTCTCTCTTCTTTGTTCTTTCTTTCTCCTTTCTTCTTTCTTTTTTCTTCCTCTTTCTATCTTTCTCTTTCTCTTTCTTCTTTCTTTCCTTCCTTCCTTCCTTCCTTCCAAAGAAAATGCATCTATGCATTTATGGATCCATTTGAAGAAAAGCCACGGGGTGGATGACACCCCCATGTAACCACCCCTCTGGAAAGTGGTTTGAGAACAGAAGGCGCTGTGTTAGCTGATCGTCTCCTGAAGGGCATGCAGAGCGAGTCCAGTTTTTCACCACTACAGCGCACCTGCCTCTGTGCCCCATCTGATTATTTTCTTAGCATGTATGTTTTAGAAGCAGGATTGCTGATTTTAAACATATAGGCAAAAAGCCATGGTTTCCTACCCAGAGCATGGTCTATTCAACTTTCCGTTTTGTGTCTGGTTCTGTTTTCTGGTGGGTTGGGGTTGCGCCCGCAGTGGCAACGATTCTGTCCTGTGACCTCCGGGCTCCCTGCACCTCCCGACATCCTCCAGGGCTGTGATAGTGGGGTTTTTGCACTTCCTTTTTCGCAGTGTTTTGGTCTCATCCTTTTTGCTAAGTTTTTGTTTCTCATTCCCTTTACCCTCTTTTAATGTGTCACTTCTCATGTACAGTGGGCTGGGAAACAGATACACAAGTTTACTTGTGTCTTACCTACAGTAAGAGTGGCGAGGCTCCGAGGGAGGGTCTGGTGGGACCAGCAGGCAAGCTTCTTCGCTCCTGCCCCTCCACCTCCTTTCCTCTCTGCCTGCTTCCCGGCTCCAGGTTGTGTAGAGGGTGGCTGCTGGTGATGGCTACTTAGGCAGATAAAGAGACAGATGAGACTATTGGGGTGCCCTGTGTTCCCATAAAGATTTTTCAGGATACAGTGTGGGCTTGCTAATGGCCTCCTTCCTTCCACATGGCATTCTGATGTCGGAGGGGCTCAACATGATGACTTTCTGTTTGGGGGGGAAGGATCCGTGCTGAGGAGGGGGCACGTGATCTTGCAGAGGCTGCACAGGGGGCTTGTGCCACAGCAGTGCTAGAATCCAGGTCTCTACCGCAAGTCGGGGGTTTGTGCACTCTGTCCTCTTGTCGGCTCGGCGTCCGGGCCAGACGCACCTGGAGGGACTGGACGGTGAGCGCCTGCCGGAGGAGGGCAAGAGTTCCCTGGCAGCAGAGAACCAGCAGATCCGGGGTGCCGGCCCAGCCAGAGCGTGGACAAGATCCAGGAGGCGGGTCAGGCGGCTTCTGGGGAGTTCGGCTGTGAGGGCTGAGGCTCTCACATGGCTCAAGAAGTCCTCGGCCTAATGGACAGCTGGGCAGGAGTGGGGGCCAAGAACGCCAAGTCCTCATTATTCCTCGCCTCCTGGCTCTGCAAGGAGGAGCAGGGTTGCAGGAGCCTCTGGGCTGGGTGCCAGAGACTTCCTTCGTGGCTGTGTGCCCTGGGCCAGGAAACACTCCGTCTCTGAGCCTCAGCTGAAAAGATGGGCTCGGACCCAGACCTGAAGCCTCCAGGCGCAATCCTGGGCAGGTCGGCCTCGCCTCCGCACCTCTCCAGGAACCTCAGGAATTCCAGGAGCTCTGGTCCCGATGCCAACATTTCCCCAAAGAACCGAACAAAATGATTGTGCATGTTCCACTCTTACTTCTGCTGCGTCTCCACGCTCGGTTCAAGGAACCTCCCCGCCACGGCCACTCACTAGTTTCTTAGAGATCATCTGGCATTTTCCCTGCCTCCCTCCACTTCGCTCTATCCAGCCTGCTCCCTCAGTTTCCCTCTTGGTCCCTCTGCCCTGCACAGTTGCCTCGCCTCCGGGCTGGCCTCCTGGCGTGCAGCCTCAAGCCCCGCGCTGGGCCCTCCCCACAGTTGTGTTCATTGGCTCCCACTGGCAGCCGAGAGAGCTCTCCCTGCCCTCCTCATCTTGGAACCATTAACCGCATCCTGCGAGACTCCGCCTCCCCAGTGTCCTGTCCTCAGCGAAGCCGCCCTGCCCGAGCGGGTGAGTCACTCCGCTGTCCCCTGCAGCTGCTGCGGGGATCTGTCACAGCGCTGGGCCCCAGCCTGGGCTCCCTGCTCAGCCCAGGGCCTCTCCGGGACTGGGATTTTCACATCATCCGACTGCAGGCGCTGCGCGGCCCCAGTGGGCCCGGGCTCAGCCAACATTCTCCAGAGAACAGACCAGTTTCCCTACATCCAGGGCCCTGTGCTGGGTACAGGGAGTCGGGCCCTTTCCTTTTGGACCCTGCGGATGTGTAGATGGTACCACGTCGACGCCTAGAATTTTCTGACTGCAGCGTTTTGAACATGAACTTAAAAAAAAAATCAGAACTATCCCAAAACAGATGCGCTTACACTGAGATTTTAGAGTGAACTCCATCAAGCCCATTTAATGGGTTGATTACTTTTCTATAGAACGTGATGAAACAGGCCTTGATTTTCTTTCATTTTCATCAGGACCAATTCTTTCGTACCTGGTGCATTTTTATGCCCATTTTACAGTGGCTCTTTGCTTCCTTGATTAGTTTGTTGGCACTTAGTTTTACAAATGATGATGGTCCTTGTTGGAATTTTCTATTATGGGCATTATAGAAATAACCCCTAGTCTGGGTTTTCTGGAAAAAATTTTGTGATACATTTTTGAAAAAAATATTTTAATGCTTATTTATTTTTGAGAGACAGAGCATGAACGAGGGAGGGGCAGTGAGAGAGGGAGGGAGACACAGAATCTGAACCAGGCTCTGAGCTGTCAGCACAGAGCCCAACGTGGGACTCGGACCCACAAATGTGAGGTCATGACCTGAGCTGACGTCGGACGCTTAACTGGCTGAGCCACCCAGGTGCCCCAAATTGTGATACATTTTAAAAAATTAATTAACTTTTATTTTTTTTAGAGTGGTTTTAGGTTCACAGCAAAAGCGAATGGAAAATACAGAGAGTCCCCATGTGTCTGCGTCCACCCTCCTGCACGGCTTCCCTCATGGACATCCTGCACCTTGGTGACACATGTGCGCACGGGGTGACCTCAAGCTGCTACAAAGCTTAAATCCCACAGTTTCCTATTGGGGTCACTCTTGGTGTCGCACGTTCTAGGGATTTGGACGGATGTATAATGATGTGTATCTACCAATCATAGTGTCCTACAGAATATTTCCACTGCCCCCAAACCTTTGCTCTGTGGGTTCATCCCTCCCTCCCCCCAACCCATGTGATAAAATGTTACCAGGATCATTTAAATCGTTTGTTATTTCCAAATCGTTTATTAGTGTGTTCAATTTGAACAGTTATCAGTTATATTTTGTGTGGATGACTTTTACCGGTAACAGTTGATTGCAAATCAGTTTATATTTATCTTTCAGGTTATTGCTAAGGGATATCGTGGGAACCTTTCTGTTGGCTGTTCCAGGCTTCTCTAGGGACGAGTAACCAGGTGAAAATTCAGAAGTCAGACCTACAGTCCCTTCTCCGATTCTACCAGTTGTCTCTTTACTCTGGACAAGAGCTGGTCTCTATTCCAGCAACTTAGAGAGCTGGAGCCTCCAGGCAAGGTCCCAGAGCTTATGTGGAGATTAGAATCAGGATCCAAACCCACCAGCCTGGCTCCGAAGTCTACACGTGTTCTGGAGCTCCTGTCTGGCTTTGCAATGGTCCCAGGTGACGACCAATTCTTGCAGAGTCATTTCATGGAGGGTGTCGGTCAGTCTGCCACAAATGATCATCGGTCAGACCAGATCAACCCTGGGCTGGGAGAGCCCTGGAAGCCTCCTAGAGGCAGGAAACTGGCTTCTAGAACCAGTATTCCATTCAACCTTGGGTATGACCTGATGCAAGTCACTTGCCTTCTCCGATTCCTGGTTTCTTTATTTGTAGGATTCATTCACCTGAAAATATTTATCAGGTGCACATCACATGTAAGGCAGTTGTAAGTACCAAGAATACAGACATGGCCACCACAAAGTTCCTGACCCTGTGGAGCTGACTGGACTAAACAGTCTCCAAATCTTCTGAGCTCATGATTCTATGGCCAGGAGGAGGGAGGATGGCAGAAGCAGTTCAAGGCCAGTCGTTGTCCGAATGTAGTTTATCACTGGGCTGTGAAGACAGGCTGTCCACCGTGAAACACGTCGAGACACTAATCCCTTCAAGGCCCAGCATGATTTGGCCCCCCTTGTTCTCTGGGGCATCCTCAAAGGCCTATCTTCCTCTAACTGGCCAGCTAAATCCTTTCCGGCCTGTCTCAGTCTGGATCCCACATGAGCAAGCTCTGAGAGCAGAAAGGTAGGTGCAAGAAGTTGATTTGGGCAGGATTCTAGGAAGCAGCAGTGGGAGAAGGCAGAGAAGGAAAGGAAAAGAACCGAGGACGTCTCATTCCATCAGGCAGCAACCCCTGAGTGCTTGCATGAGAGCACTGTAGGTGGGTGCTGGAAAGGTAAATGCTGCTATGGAACATGGGAGGTACTGCTCTAAGGCCTCAGGGCCTTTGCACTTACTGTTCCCCTCATGGGAGCAGCCTTCTCCCGAGCACTTTGAAGGGCTGGCTCCTTATCCTTCAGCTCTCAGCCCTGATTCTCTTCCTCTGTTAGGACCCCATCCCCCAGAACGCTCCACCATATCATCTCATTTATTCATTTTTTCTCAGCGCCAGCCCCAGTTAGAAATGAGCTTAGACATTTGTTTATTTGCAAGCACTGTCGCATCTCTAGTGCCTCCGAGAAGCATCTGGCTCATGGCTACATCTTCATGATAATTTCCTGCCTTGCCATCCACAGCCCAGCTAAATGCAAATGTGCTTTCCGCCACTGCTCCCATACTCACGGCCAGATAAGGGCAGTAAAGATGGAGTTTGGGCTCTGGGAACATGAGGATGCTCGCTCAGGCATTCGTGCACATTGCCTAGATGTGCGCTCTAAGAAAAGTCTGCAGTCTCTACTGTGCTGGTGTCTTGGGGGAGAGACAGGATTGATAGCCGTGCAGGGGAAGGGAGGCAATGCCCACTATGGATGACAAGAGGTGAGCTTACAAGGTCCCCAGATGAACGGGTCGTTTTACTCCTGGTGTAGAGCACAGATCTCCTCTGACAGCCCCCTTGTCGGCATTAAAGGGACAAGAGCCCAGTGAATGTCCTTCAAGATAAATCCCATGTCATCTTTTCTTGTGCAAAGAGGTTTATTCCATCCCTTCAGAAATCTGTAGGGTATCCTGCTTCTATTTTTTTAGAACTATATTTAGGTTTCTTTGAAGATGAATAAAACTGAGATGCTATTATGTTCCTTTCCTACTCTGCAGCTCCAGAAATTCCTTTGCTATTAATACTCCAGAGAAACAGATTTCTTTGATTTTTTTTTTCAGTTTAGAAGATCAAAAGCTGCCAGAAATTGTTTCAAAAGAAAAATAAATCTCCAAGAGGTTGGATTTGAAGTTCCAAGGGGCCATCGCCTGTGTCCACTGTGTTGGGAGTCATGTAATGAGAGAATCTCTCCAATTGTGGCATCTGGCCCCTTCCTGTCCATCCCCTCCTCTCCGAGGGAAGTCCCGCCCTTGCCCCTGCCGTCTGCTTTTTCTTGAAAATCTTAGAATATTGGGCCTACAATTACATTTATTGTAAATCTGAGCAAGAAGAATGCTTTCCCAAAGAGAATGAATAAAGTAAATGACTGTCAATCTCTGGAAGAACCATTTCCTGGCAATAGGGACTCAGATTGTAAAAATATTTGAATGAAGGTCTCAGGGTTTTGTTGGGGGTGGGGTCTGAACATACGCCTCACATTTATATTTGTCATCCCTATTCTGTCGTAGAGGAAGTGGCTGGACCAATGCTTTTCAGTTTCTCCCCTTTGCTTTGGGGAAGTTTGAGGTTTACCAGGTCCCCATGCTTCCTTAGGTGCTGTGGGATGTGTGTGCTCCGGGCTGCCTAAACACACACACGCACACGCACACGCACACGCACACACACACACACACGTTATTTGGTGCATACACACCTCTTTATCTTCATTTGTTAAAAAACACCCCAGGGGCACCTGGGTGGCTCAGTCCGTTAAGCGTCCAGCTTCGGCTCAGGTCAGGATCTCACGGTTTGTGGGTTCGAGCCCCGCGTCGGGCTCTGTGCTGACAGCTAGCTCAGAGCCTGGAGCCTGCTTCGGATTCTGTATCTCCCTCTCTCTCTGACCCTCCCCTGCTCGCGCTGTCTCTCTCTGTCTCTCAAAAATAAATAAAAAACATTAAAACAAAAGAAAACAAAACACCCCTGCGTTTCTCCTAAAACCTGTTATTCAAATCCAACACTACAGAGCTTATTCTAACGCTTCCCACTCCTTCTTTGTAACTTTCTCCAAGATGAGAAACCTGGCTTTTATTATCTGCAGTATGTTTACTTAATAGTTCAACTATTCTACACACATAAAGCAGTTTCAGATTCGCCAACTCGTCCTCTAACTCGAAGACTGTGCTTGTGTATAGTTGTTTCATCCCTAGCCTAAAAATAGCCAGTCGACAGATGGTTTCCCAAAGTGATTTAGGTTAGTTCTATCTTCCTGACTCCCTTCACTGTGGTGAGAGGATTTGTTTTTAATACCGTCGGCATCATTGGGCACACTGGGTCTTCCCTTTGGGGTAACGCTCCTGTTTTGATTTTTGAAAGTTACATGCAGTAAAATTCCCCCTTGTGAGGTACTGTCCCATGACCTTGGACATATTCATGTGTCTCCACCACTCTAGTACCACACAGAAGAGGTCTCCCCTGAAAACTCCTTCAAATGTCTCCTTTGTAGACAACCCGCCATTTTGTTTTCTATTTCTATACTTTTGCTTTGTCCAGAATGTCATATAAACAGAGTCCTACACTATGGCACCTTTTGGGCATGGCTTATGTCACTTAGCTAGTGCGTTTAAAAATTCATCTATGTAGGCGGAGCCTGGGTGGCTTAGTTGGTTAAGCATCTGACTCCTGACCTAGGCTCAGGTCATGGTATCACACTTTGTGAGTGTGAGCCCCTTGTGCAGCTCTGTGCTGACAGCATGGAGCCTGCTTGGGATTCTACCTCCCTCTGTCTCTTCCCCTCCCCTGCTGTCTTTCTCTCTCTCAAAATAAATATAAATCTTAAAATAAAAAAATGTCCATATTATTGCATCCATCAATAGTTTGTTTCTTTTTATTGCTGAGTAGTATTTTATTTTATAGATGTACCACAGGTTGGTTTTTTTTTCTTCTGTTCACTGCTTAAAGTACTTTTAGGTTATTTTAAGTCTTTGACTATTATAAATAAGACTTTTAAACATTTAAGTGCTGGCTTTTGGAGACGTGTGTGCATACATTTTTATTTCTCTTAGGGAAATACCTACCTGTGGGATTGCTCAGTCATGCGTTACATGTATATTTAACTTTGTAGGAAACTGCCAAACTGCTTCCCACAGAGGCTGTACCATTTTGAATTTCCACCAGCAGTGTCCGAGAGTCCCAGCTCAGCAACCTCACCAGCCCTGGATATTGTCACTTTCTCTTTTTTTTAAATTGTGGTCATTCTAAGAGATGTGTCGTGCCAAATCATTAATTGGCATTTTCCTAGTGACTACAGATGTTGAGCATCTTTTCATATGCTGACTTGTCCTCTGTAAGTCTCTTTGGTGAGCTTTTCACTTCTATCTTTTGTTTATATCATTTTAATATAATTTATAGAATCTTTAAATTTTTTTTGTTTGTATCTTTTGCCCATGTTTAAGTGGGTTGTTTGTTTTCTTATTGTTGGGGTTTGGAGGTTCTTTATATACTCTGGATACAAATCTCTTGTCAGAGATGGAATTTGCAAACACTTTTCCTACTCTGTGGAGAGTACGTTTATCTTATTAACAGTGTCTTTTGCAGAGGAAAAGTTCTTAATTTTGATAAATTTCTTTTTAATCTGACAGTTGCTGTCTTTTAATTTGTGTGCTTATGCCATTCATATTTAATATAATTAGCGATCTGTTTGGGTTAAAACCTACCATCTTGTTAGTTGTTTCTTTTGTTCCATCTGTTCTTTTTCCTTTTTTTCTTTTTTACTGCTTTCTCTTCTTTTGTTGGACATTAAAAAATATTATTTTTCTTTCCTGTTGATTTATTGTTTATACCTCATTTAAATAAGTAGGGGCGCCTGGGTGGCTCAGTCGGTTAGGCCTCCGACTTCGGCTCAGGTCAGATCTCACGTTCGTGGGTTCGAGCCCCGTGTCGGGCTCTGTGCTGACAGCTGGCTCAGAGCCTGGAGCCTGCAGCCTGCTTCCGGTTCTGTGTCCTCCTCTCTCTGTCCCTTCCCCTCTCATGCTCTGTCTCTCTCTGTATCAAAAATAAATAAAACATTAAAAAAAATTAAAAAAAATAGTGTAAGTAGCTGCCCGAGGGTTTATAATATGTATTTTTTTAAGCTTATTATTTATATTGAGAGAGTGAAGGTGTGCGCACATGTACAAGTGGGGGAGGGGGAGAGAGAGAGAGAGAGAATTCCAAGCAGATTCCACACTGTCAGAGCCCAACCTGGGGCTAGAACGCACAAGCTATGAGATCCTGACCTGAGCCGAAATCAGGAGTTGGAGGCTTAACTGACTCCATCCAGGTGCCCCTAGGTAACCAGTTATCTTTTAAAGTGATTAAAATGAAAAGAAATTTTATTTTACATTCTCTTTTTCATTTTCAGTGTTCTTCATTTCTTTGATTTTGATCCAAGTTTCTTTCTGATTATGCTCTTTCTGTCTGAAGAATGTTCTTTTTATCTTTTCTTCTAGTCTAGGTCTATTGGCAACGAATTCTCTTAGTTTCTGTTTGCCTGACAAAGTCTTTATTTCTCTTTCATTTAAAATATTTATGTTGTGGTGCCCGACTGGCTCAACTTGTAGAGCATATGACTCTTGATCTCAGGATTGTGAGTTTGAGTCGCATGTTGGGTGTAGAGATTACATAAATTTTTTCTTTTAAAAATCTTTTTTAAAAAGTCCATCCCTTTAAAAAAACATAAAAATCAAAAATATTTGTGCTGAGTCTAGAATTCTGGGTTGGCAAAGTTGTTTTTCTTTCTCCTCTCAGCACTTTGAAGATGTCACTTCATCATCTTCTCTTTGCATGGATTCTGACGAGAAATCTGTTGTAATCATTATCTTTTTTTCTCCACAGTCAAGAGTCTTTTTTTCTGAATTTTTTTGTTGACACTTGCCCTCCCCCCGTATACCTATGTAGTTTGTTTTGGTTTCCTTTTGTATTATGTTTACCTTTCTTGATGTTGTCTGACCTTTCTGGATCTATGGATTGATGTCTGTGATTACTTTTGGAAAAGTTCTTAGTCTTCATACATTTCTGTTGCTTCATTCTCTCTCTTTTCTGCTCAAATGTCTGGCTGTGTCTGACCCAGGTAAGTGAGTGCTCCTGTGGTATCCTTTCCTCTAGGTATCTGTTTCTCTCCAAGTTTTCAGTTACTTGGCTCTCCTCTGTCCTCAGCCTTCTGATGAGTTCAAGAAATGTGGTAAACTTGTATCTTCTCTAGCCTTTTCCTTCTGATAAGAGTGAGAATGATGCTCCTTTCAGTTCTTTCCATGTCTGAGTGAAAATCAGGAATCTACAACAGAATATTTAAATAGCGACATTCTATTTTATTTTATGGATGTGTTGTGCCTTGTTAAAACTATTCTCTATTATTTGGCATTTAGATTACTTAGTATTTGTCTTTGTGATTATTAGTAATGAGTCAATAATACATGGATCGACTTCTATGTGTTCTTATCAGCATAGGACAAACTATTAGAAACTGGGTTGTGTGTATCTTTTGAAAGGCTATATGAAATGTTGCCAAATTGCCTTCTGGAATAGCAATGACGGTTAACCTACTCATCAGAAAGATAACAGTATTTGTGATTCCAGCTTTGGGACTCTGGGGAACGCTGTCGTGACATGAGCTCCCTTCCCTCACTAACCTGGCATTTGCTTGGACCTGCCTACTTCTGACCCAGCATTTCCTGGTCTCTATTTCATGCCAGCTCTCACTCTGTGACGCCCTGCCAAGGAGGAGGGCTGATGTGAGGCTGGGTTGAATACTAAAACCCCAGCCCACGCTGTGACTGCAGGGCCCACTGTGGTGGCTCTTCCAATGGCTGATGAAGATATTGGCTGAATTTCAACACTTCCAGGCTTCGGAGTCCTAAATCAATTCTGGGGCACAGACCAGCCATATTTACGCAACACCGATAGCTCAGATTGGACATGGTGGAGATTAATTCCTGATCAAGGCGACCTCTGATGATCGTGCTGGCAAACAAGTAACTGAAACAATCTTTTAATGTTTATGGTAGTGGGGGGATGCTGCAGTTTGGACTTTTAATTCCAAATTAAGATATTTAATGCCTTATAAAGCAATTGCTATTTAAACTGCCAATAATATTTAACTTGAATTTACTCACCATTTCCTATCCTCATCCTGTATAATTTATAACACTAAGCCTTTCAATACTCCAAAATGCCAGATAAACTTTTCTCATTTGCTCTTAATTTGGTCACGCAGGATAATACCAACATCTGAAGGCTCTTTAAACTGCTTTTTAAAATGCATTCCTGTGAGCGCCACTCGCGCCCCCTCTGCTCCTTGTCATCATCCATAATTATTTCCAATCCAAAGCGGCCCTTAATGCACTTATTAATCTGGCATTCTCCTCAGTGTGAAGCACATACAGCTCTATTAATTTTTAAAAACTCCCCTTTTTATAGGGGATGGCAGATGCCTGGCTATTACCGAAAAGCTATTAGAAGTTAACACCTTTCTCTCCCCAGAGACTGGCATCGTCCTAGGCCTCCAAATGCCACCCTGTTTTACATTATCAGCTGCTAAGGCGAAGTATTAGAGACTTCTTCCCCCCCCCCCCCCGTTTTTTTTGCTTCCGGATTGTTAATGCAATTATTCGCTAATGGCAGGGTTCTGCCTGGCCTGTGGACTGAGGGAGGTCGCTCCTGAGCTCTAACTCACAGATTTTCGGATTTTCTGGCCTCAGAGTGTGGCCCTGCAGCTCTGGAACTCACGTGCTGCTAAGTGAGGGAGACAGGATGGGCTTCTGGGAGAGAGAGATGGGGCGGGGAGGGGAGAGGGAGGGAAGAAGAGCGAGAGGGGGGAGAGAGAGAGAGGCGAGGAGAAGGAGGAAGAGAGAAACAGAGAGAGGGATTATTCCTCTCTCTCTCAGGGGTCTTTCCATTTGGATGACACCCGCAGGCCATTCCAGGCAGCAGGAAAACACCAGAAAATGGCTGAGGCTGCTGCGGAATAACAAAAAAGCAGGTTTCCTGTTTCCTCAGAAACGCTAACAGAGACACAAGCGAAGCAATGGCTCTTGGCTTCAGGAAGCCTGATGACACACTGGGGGCCTGGGCGGGGAACGGGAGGCAGAGGAGGCGAGTAAGTGATTTGCACACCCCGTGTTGGGGTATCAAGTTTTACAGCTTGGGGTTGTGTTTCCAGGTCACCTGCTGGGAGGGAGTGGGGGCGGGGAAGCCAAGCTCTCAGAAATGGTGGCTCCTTAGGGAATGGTCAAGGCCTGGGGTCTCCGGTGAGGAAAGAGTTGGGGGAGGACCGTCCCAGGAATCAGAGTTTCTGGCCGAGTGTTCTGGGCTCCACGGTGGCCCTCAACCAGCAGAGCTGGCTGCAACCGACAGATGACCTAAACGCTCACAAGGCGATTTTGGGTCTCCGGGCTCTTCTCTCCACTCTCCTCCATGCTTGTGTTTGGGGAAACAGAAGGCCAGGCCAGGAAGCTCTGAGGGGACATGCTGGAGACAAGATGGAAAGTCAACCCTTCCTAGGGGCGACTGTGATGGGGGCGCCCGTGCTGGGGGCGCCCGCCCGCTGCACTGGCCTTCTGTCTGCACGCCCCACCCCTGTTTTCCTGACGCTTGGCCGTTGGTCACATCCAAGTCACCTGTAGACAGTTTCCTTAGGGATCGTTCCATATCCAGAGTGACAGGGATGACATCATAGCCCTAGGTTTACAGATGAGGAGACGGAGAATCCAAAAAGTGAAACCATTTCCGGAGGTCACACTCCGCTAGGGACAAGGCTCAGGCAGGCTGTGTGCTGTGCGGGCTGACTCTGTACTTTTCTACTTCAACACACTGCCTCAGGGGCTTGGAGGGTTTCACTGGGGTCTTGAGACTCCCCTGCATAAATCTCAAGGAAACGCATCCCTCTGGTTAGTTTCAGTCGTCATTGCTGGTCAATGTATGGCCTTCCCAACCATGAGGTCCTGCACACACTGTTTCAAGGCCCTTTTCTAAAGGGCGTAGTAAAGAGAATTTAGAAACGAATTAAGATGTGGAACAGTAGTCCAAGAATAGAAATAACTCATGATAGCACCGTTCTAGTAAAGGCTTCCAAACAATACTACTTTTTGTAACATTATAAAGACTATTTCACCGACACTGTTATTTTTTCTGGCCGCCCCAAATGCATAGTTTGCTTTCTCTCAACATGACATTGCTTGTCATTTAAAACCTCTTTTGACTAATTTTAAAGATTGCAGATTAACTATGACAATGCTAACAAAAAGCAGTAACAACACCCTCAACAGTTTCCATATACTGAGTACCACTCACGTGTACCTGTTGTTTCCATTTTTGCGCTCTGAGAGGTTAAGTAACTCTCTCCAAGTTCCAGAGAACAAGTTGAAAGGATCCAGGGATTTAAATTAATTTCTGATACATGACAGATTGTTGCAAACTTTATTTATGCATTTTCTGAAGATAATAACCTGAAAATGGCTATTAAGAATAACCATGCATCTCTCTGCACTTGACCCTGCAACATACTTTGAGGGAATCTAACCTACAGGCAGTTTGACCCCTGGATTTTCTGCCCTGGATGCAGGCCAAGAAGGATGTTTTTCTCTAGCGTTATTTGTAACAACCGAAAGAAAGAAAGAAAGAAAGAAAGAAAGAAAGAAAGAAAGAAAGAAAGAAAGAGAGAAAGAGAGAAAGAAAGGAAAAGAGAAAGAAAGGAAGAGAGAAAGAAAGGAAGGAGGGAGGGAAGGAAGGAGGAAGGGAAGGAAGGAAGGAGGGAGGGAGGGAGGGAAAGAGGAAAGGAAGGAAGGAAGGAAGCAAGAAAGAAAGACCTAAAAGTCCATTAAAACAAGATATGGAATGGTCTGTGGTATTTTAAATGTCAAAAGCAAACTCCAACATATATTTGTAGTATGACCCTATTTTAGCAAAACTCATTTCAAACCAACCCAAAGGCCATATGTGAGTCTGTGATCCAACTTGTATTTGCGCATGCATGGAAGATGTCCTCCAGGCTGTTGGTACGGGTTGTCAATGTGGTCGGAAGATTATTAATTTTTCTTCTGTCTTTGGATGGATTTCCTTGTTAGAGCAAGCATGCATTACTTTATAATAAAAAAATCAAATGAAGGAAATGGGAAGAATAAAGTCACCAGGTAAACTCAAGGCTGAAGATTTGGATTCCCACTTAGAATCAGAGGATGTGAGGGGCGCCTGGGTGGCTCAGTCGGTTGAGCGGCCGGCTTCGGCTCAGGTCACATCTCACGTTTGTGGTTTCGAGCCCTGCGTCAGGCTCTGTGCAGACAGCTAGCTCAGAGCCTGGAGCCTGCTTCTGATTCTCTGTCTCCCTCTCTCTCTGACCCTCCCCCTCTCATGCTCTGTCTCTCTCTGTATCAAAAATAAATAAAACATTAAAAAAAATTAAAAAAAAAAAGAATCAGAGGATGTGAAAAATTAGCTGTGCTCCTGTTACGGGAAAGGTGATTCCCATGACCAGTCATTTTGAATCTGTAACAAGACTTTTCCATCTTTAAATCGCTGGCTTCCAGTGTTGTCTTCTTATACTTGACTTGAGAAAAGAATTTACATGTTAACACAGTCAGCAATAATATAATCACTGCAATGGAGAATATTCTCCAGTTATCACAGAGTGCTTGTCTCTCAAATAACTTAATTTCTCCTCATGATTTAAATAGCCGATACGGATGGCAGAGTAGATAACAGATAGCAAAGCTGAGGTTTGAATAAGGAAGCTGTGGCTGAACCAGGATGTGCTATCTTTCTAATACAAAGTAATGCCGATTTAGTACCTGATAATGCACTTGATTGAATAAAAATTTTAAAAGGCTGCTGAATAGATTGATTTTCTAATGGACTTTGTGTGGACGTATTCCTGCCTTCCTTGTCCCTCCAGGAAGGTCTTTGTTTTGAATTACTGAATGATGGAAATGAGTTCCACTCCTAGTCTAAAAGTTCTAACAGAACCGTCAACTCCTGTTGAGGGGAGTGTCCCTGAGTTCTAGAAGTCCTGGAGTGAGATAAGAACCATGTGTGAAATGTGTGCAGTGAGCGGTCTTGTTCTCACTCTCCATGTTCTTGTGACCTTAATTTGATGGTGATCCCAAGACCACTCACCTTTGTGGCTCTCTCTGCGTGATTATCTTGGTCGAGGTCCTCAGATGGTAGAGCTCAGACTCTCATCTGCTAATTCTACCAGCAGTGTCATTTTTGGGGCTGTTTTTATTGATTATTTTGTCTCCTTGTTATGGGTTATATTTTTCTATTTCTTTGCATGCCTTACAGTTTTCAGTTGGACACCAGACATTGTGAGTTTTACCTTGTTGGGTGTGTGACATTTTCTTGTGCCTTGAAATAGTCTTGAGCTTTATCTGGGACACAGAGTCTTTAGAAACCATTTGATACTTCTGGGACTTCTTTTGAAGCTTTGCTGGGTGGGAACAGAGCTGTCTTTGGTTCTGGGTTAATTTTTCTATGGCACGGCCTGATGCCCGTGTCTTCTGAGGTGCTCCATCTGGCTGGTGGGAGCACAGACAGTTCCTGGTCAAGTGTGAACTCTGCTGATGCTTCCACTTAGTCCTTCTTGGGGAGCCCCTCCCTCACTTTCCTGAGTAGTTTTCCCATGTGTGCACACTGGTCGGTACTCGGCTCAAGACTCAAGGGGAGCAGATCCCTGGAGTTTGTTTTCTGCAGCTTTCTCCTTTCTGTGCTGCTCTCTTCTTATGGTGGCTCTGCCCTTCCAATTCTAGCCACACTGGCTGCCCCCAATTTTTTTTAAAACTTTTTTATGTTTTTATTTTTGAGAGATAGAGACAGCGCGAGCAAGGGAGAGTCAGAGAGAGAGGGAGACAGAGAATCTGAAGCAGGCATAGGCTTTGAGCTGTCAGCACAGAGCCCGACGTGGGACTTGAACCCACGAACCGTGAGATCATGACCTGAGCCGAAGCCAGACCCTGGACGCGTAACCGACTGAGCCACCCAGGCGCCCCTGCCCCAAATTCTTAACTGTGTCTTTTCAACTCAGGGAAATGGTCGGCCTCTGTGTGGGTTTCCCCACTCTACATTACGGTCTGGAAACTCTCGCCCATGGTAAGCTGGGCCAGTCACAGAGCTCATCTCTTTATTTCCCTTCTCTAGGGGACCGCTGGCTGAGTTGCCTACTGTACAATGTCTGAAAAACCTTTTTCCCCATCTTGTCCATTACAGTGAGAGGGTAAATCCAGTCCTCGCTATTTCGCAAGGAGCAAAGCCTCTCAAGCTCAAAATGTCAGCGGGATCCCTTGGTCTCAGTGGGTTTCCTCATCATTGTCTTATGAATCTGCAGTGACGTAACGTCTCTTAGTGAAGCCCTAACATCAGAACATCTGAGTTGGGCCTTGAAAATTTGAACAGACTTTTGGTTTTTGGAAGGGACAAGACGTCCAAGGGTGCTTTTTCCTAGTGACAAGAAGTAAGATCATACCTCCCTGTGGTAGTCACAGAGCTTCTTTAAATCACAAATCTGACCCCTTCCTGCCCAAAATTCTGTAATGGCTGTCCATTGTTTACATGATGGACAGCACCCTCCTCATTCCTGCCCGTGGCTGCAAACTCACCTCCCGGGTCTGCCCCGTTCTTCCTGCCACCAGAGATGCTGGCTTTCTCTCAGGTCTTTGCCATGTCCAACCAGCCTCTAGACGCACTCCCTGGCATGCTTTCACCTCCAGTCCCTGTTCCTCTGTCAGGCCTCAGCTGTGATGTCACTTCCCTAGACTAAGTCCCCTCGGGGGTCCCATAGCTCTCTGCACTCTCCTTACAGCACTGACACCAGCGTGATGGCGGGCGGGACTTGTTATCCATGGGTAATTGTACCTGGAAAGGTCACCTTAGACCAAGCCCAGTTAACCGGGGAGACCAAATTTCATGGGAAAGAGAGGGGATTAAAAAAAGAGAGAGAGACTTGATTCTGAAAGCTCAGAAAACCAAAACTACAAATGATGAAAATAAATTGATTTTTATCTTATTTCAACCCAAATTTAGTCTCTGATTCCAGCCACATACTGAAGTTTTATAATGAATAGAGAAGCATGACACCCCTCCATCGTCGTTGGTGGGGTGCAAGCATGATAGATGCTGATCACTTTGAAGAATGTGATTTTTATGATAAAACTGGATGATAGCATGATATGGCTTCCCACAAACATAGAGAAAAAACATTGCAAAAAAAAAGTCTAGGGCTCCATGGGTTCTCCCAAGGGCTTCCCTTAACTACTTGATGGTCCAACCATTCGATTGTGACCTTTAGTTCATCACCCTGCCACCCTCCCCCCTACTGTTACCTATTCCCGTTGTTACCAGAGCCTCACCTGTCATTGGCTTGGGGTGGGCTTCAGGCAGTTCTCTCACAGACCTCATAAAAATCCTACAGCTTTGGTGAAGTCTTCAATTTTTCTTTGCAATCTGTTTGTATTACAATTGCATCATACTATCAGATAACTCACAATGGAGAGAGGAGGATCAAAAGTGATGACAGCTCTTTGGCCTGTGATGGAGGCTGATGTGATATATATTGTTCGAGTGGAAACTGATCTTACAAGTGGTTGGCTCACTAATGAATATTTTTCACATTGTTATGATAGTTTTTATTTTCTTATATGAACTCAAGAGTACGAGGTCCCCCTAGGTACACATGTTGGTATACCTGCGTGACATTGTCTCCCCAGCTGGACATCGGCTCCACTGGAGGGGGACTTCTAAGCTGTAGTTGCCCACAAGAGGTCTGGTTGAGTCAGGACCCAATATAAGGTTTGCTGAAAAAATAAAGAAACCAAAGAAGAGCCAGGAGGAGAGGCACCTTGGGAGAGTGGTCTTGGCTTATCACATCATTCTGTCATCAGTAAGCTGAGATCCTTAAGGTCAGACTCCCACACATCGGTGGTGACCACTGTGATGATTTGTTGAAATTCCTTCTTGTTCCTTGGTGGTGATTAGTAAGATGACTGCATAACCCAGCTTACACCGTGCAGAGAAAGGCAAAGGAAAGGAGCATGTCCCCCTAAAGGCAGGTGTTTCAGACAGAAGGACTCTTCCCTTGAACACAGTATGTGAGATGTGGTGTGGAGAGAGCTCAGGAGAAGGAGAAGATCCAGGAGAAGGAAGTGCTGTCACTTCTGGCCTCGGCTGGGAAGTCCCTGCCCGAGTTCTGCCCTGATCCAGTCTGGGGGCGGGGCAGTGTGCGTTCATGCATGCACATGTGTTTAACAAGTTCCTTGTGGGGCGGCTCAGTTGCTGATTTCAATTCAGTCATGATCTCACAGTTCGTGGGTTCGAGCCTTGCGTCGGGCTCTGTGCTGACAGCTCAGAACCTGAAGCCTGCTTTGGATTCTGTGTCTCCTTCTTTGTCTGTCCCTCCCCCACTCACACTCTGTGTGTCTCTCTCTCAAAAATAAATAAACATTAAAAAAAATTGTAACAAGATTTTTGCATGGTTTGGGGAGACTAAGTCCTGTCTCTAGGAGATTTACCTTCCAAGCCCAGGAAGGTATAATAAAAAACCAACATTTTAGCCCCAGACCGTGTCTCAGAGGAAATGCAGTACTTCTGGTGATTTTCTTTACTCAGGAAATCGTCACCTGAAGGTGGCTTGCACTGGGGGGTAATTTAGCCCCTGGAGATCACCTAAGATTGGGCTTTTGCCTTTTGCCATTATATAAGTATTCTTATGGCAGGGGAGAGTAACCATGGAAAAAGATTTTTTTTGATGTTTTACTGCAAAATTACTGTAAACTTTGCTTTTGATTTTAAGTGTACTATTATATAAAATTAATATCCCCCAACCAAGCATAGAAAGTTCTAAGCCAGCCCTGCAAGTAAAATCACACTCGTGGAAGACACAGCGGGTAGCTTCTGTGGGCTTGTGTCCATTCAGGCAGCAGCACAAGGGTTCACACAGTCCTGTTTGTGAAACTCCCGTTAATGACTCTTTTCTGGAAAAGTGTCAGTTCCCCCTGCCTCCACCCCTTCTGCAGATATGGTCCCAGATGTACCTGCAGCAGCCGTATTTGTTCCTCATGAGCACGAATTCTGAATTAGAAAAATAAAATCACTCTTGCCCAATATACGCTCTTTATCACTTCCAGCCCCAGTTTCAGGAACACAACCTCATGAAGTTATCAGTTCTGTTCTGAGGCCATTATGATCTAGTTGAATCACTTAAGACAACAAAGAAGACCCATATCCGTTGCTCCCCTCTCCATTTCTTCTCTAAGTAACTTTTGAAAAGTGTTGGGTTAGTTTCCGGATAGGTAAAAATATGAATTTTTAAGATTCACTATGATTCTTCTTCCTCCTACAATTGGCGGGGAGGAGTTCTTCCGAGGGAGGTTGAGTCTCAGCTCTGTGTTTGCGTTTTTCAAAAGCCTCACAGCCCAGCAGAAACGTCTTTTGGGAGTCAGATGTTGATAGTAATTTCCTTTCTTCACATGCCAGGAGCAGTCCATTTCTTTCTGAACAGTGTTTTCCAACTTCATGTTTTAGCCTAGAATCTGGCAAGATCGTAAACTGCTGAGGAAGCATTTTATGGTGACACATGTCAGGTACCCGAATCTCAGAATCTCTTGCCTTGAGGTATGAAATTCCAGAGACTCAGCTATGTCTCATTTTAATTGATGGAATTTTACTGCATCCATGAGTATTTGTTATGAAGATTTAGAAAAAAAATATATTTTTTTATTTGAGAGAGAATGAGAGAGGCAGAGAGAGAGAGAGAGAGAGAGAGAGAGAGAGAGAGAGTGAGAGAGAGCAAGAGAGAGAGAGCGAGCATGAGTTGGGGAGAAGGCAGAGGGAGAGAGAGAATCTTAAGCAGGCTCCACACCCAGAGCAGAGCTGGACGCAGGGCTCGATCCAACCACCTGGGATCATGACCTGAACTGAAATCAAGACTCAAAACACTCAACCAATTGAGGCCCCCATGTTATGAAGATTCAAAATCCCAGAATGAGTGGTATCACAGAATCACAGGACCAGAAGGGGCCTTTAATGATCATTTAAATTTGGTCATTAATATGTTTGCATTCATAGGTCTAACAGGAGAGACCTGGCAGGGACCATGGGGAGAGGAAGGGGGAAAGAGAGCGGGAAAGAGTGAGGGACACAGATCAAGGGAGACTACTGAATACTGAAAGCGAACCATGGACTGAAGGGGGAGGGGGAGGGAGAGAGGGGGTGATGATCATGGTGGGGGGCACTTGTGGGGAGAAGCACTGGGTGTTATATGGAAACCAATTTGACAATAAACTATTAAAAAAAAGAAATGTAAAAAATAAAAAATAAAAAAAATAAATTTGGTCATTAGCTGACTCTCTTCATTATATAATGCAAGAAAAATTCAGTGCCTTGCCCAAGGTCACACAGTTCGTGGTTGGGTCCCTAAGTCCTGACTCACTCTGGGATACCCCAATGTATTGCTAACTTTTGGTTTATATTCAACTACCCCAAACTTGGTGGCTGAAACTGACCACTTACTTAGGTAACGATTCTGCAGGCCGGCAGTTTGGCCTTGGCTCAGCTGGGTGCTGGTTCACGTGTCTGCAGTCAGCTGGTGTGTCCGTTGGGGCCGCTAGTTTGTGATGTCTTCATCTGCAATGGCTGGGGTGCCTGAAACTTCTCTCCACGGGGCAGTCATCAAGCTCCTAGGGAGACATTCCTCAGTGTGCAACCACTTTCAGAAACTGCTGAGGTCATGACTGCTAATGTCCACCGGTCAAAGAAAGCCCCAAGGCCAAGCCCAGATGAAAGAGGTGAAAAGAGACAGAGAATAATTTGTGGCTACTTTGCAACTTGCCACATGTGGTGATTTCCAGTTTTGAATGACAGGATACCCTATAGGCCCATCGTTTTAAGAGTCTCACTTCTAGGAGTACCTGGGTGGCTCGATGGGTTAAGCTTCCTACTTCAGCTCAGGTCATGACGTCATGGTTTGTGAGTTTGAACCCCACATTAGGATCTTTGCTCTTAGTGCAGAGCCTGCTTCATATCCTCTGTCCCCTTCTCTTTCTCTGCCCCTCCTCTGCTCTCTTTCTTTAAAAAATAAATATATAAACTTAAAAAAAAGAGTCTCACTTTCAGTTAGTTGGTATGACAATGCTGACATGCAGCATCTATAAATTAAATCATGGGCTCGTCTCTTAAAATTCGATTTTTTACTTCATCTAGTGCTGCAGATCACAATTTATTGCATATTATTGCCCTCTTGGAGCACAATTTTAGGTGGACATAAAGTAATATCAAAGAAAAGGCCATTTCTATTCCCCAATTTATGATGAAAACAGTTCTCAATTTTCCAAAATGCTCTTAAAGAAACCCAAAGTATCTGTGGCTCCACCCTATTATTTTCTGCAAAGCTCCAAGGGGCAACAATAATTTTACCCTCCATGTTTGTAGGGCCATTATATGGATAGTACATGAGTCCCATCATTGTGGGATTTCATTTGTTGCTGTTGTTGTTGTTTCAGATTTTGATTTGAATTCTAGTTAGTTAACGTTTAGTGTAATATTGGCTTCAGGAATGGAATTTAGTGATTCATCACTTACATATAACATCCAGTGCTCATCACAAGTACCCTCCTTAATGCCCATCACCCATTTAGCCCACCCCCCACCACCTCCCTCCATCAACCCTTGGTTTGTTCTCTAATGTTAAGAGTCTCTCATGGTTTGCAGACCACACTGACTGTCATACATCCCTGTCAAGTAGTCAGATGTGGGTTACATGCCCCATTTGACAGATGGAGGCTCAGATAGATTCTCAGTACTCCCCCTAGGGATTCCCACGGGGCTCCCTGAGCCTGGGTCAGTTTCTTCTTCCTCCAAGTCTATTCTTACATTTTTGGGGATCTGTGGAGAGCTGCACAGACAGTCCTTATGTCTGCTCTGTGACCTCTCGTATACTAGGATCATCCGATGCTGTCGCTCTGGGCAAAGGGTTCCACCTTTCCTTCACTGAGAGGATCCAGGCCTGGTGTGTGGGCCCTGACATCCTCTCCTACTCTCGGTCGCTCTGGGGATGTCTGAGTGTTGCCCACCCCCACCGTCACCTTCTGGGTGGGGGGTCTTCCCTCCACTTCCTCCCCTCTAGGTTCAGCCCTGCAGCCGGGGTCTCATTCCATTCTGCTCAAGGGGATCATGGGGCATTCTCTGGAGGAGGTGACATGTAAGCTGACCCCTGAAGAAAGAGCATGGTCAGCCCAGTGAAAGTCATCGGCAGTGGCATAAAGCATTTTCTAGGCAAGAGGAAATGGTGTGAAAACTGTATGTGAGATTTTATGACTAGAGATTTTATGTAGAGTGTGTGTGTGTGTGTGTGTGTGTGTGTGTGTGTGTGTATGTGTGTATGTTTGTGTTCATGCACGCACACACAGGAGGAAGAGAAAAGATGGACCCTTGCCTCATTTGGGCTCACCACAACCTGATGCCACTTCAAGGGAAAAATCACTGGCTGGCAGCAACAAGTCTTAAAAAGTGGCCATCTTGCTAACTAGTGTCCAAAGTTAGTGGCCACCTAGTGCTTTCTCCAGCTGGGGCAGATGAGCACATATGATCTCATGCTCTTGAAAAGCCTTTAGTGGTGCAGTGAAGGCCCTTTGTGGGATTACTCAAGACGAATTGTGAGGATACCACCTCCACACCAGTTGGCATCTCCTCTCTCCTCTTTGAGAACCTGGAAAAATTGTGCTTGCTCTGAGGGACTGCAGTCAGCTTGGTTCGTTTTCATCTGGCAAACGCCACACATGGTTAGGCTGCAACTGATGGCATATACCTTTTTCTCTTGGCTGCTAGGAAGCTCGGGGATGACTTTTCCTCATATATTTAAAGAAATGGAAAATCACTTATTGATTTTTGCAAACATCAATAAAATTTATAACATTTTATTAATATATAATTTTATAAACATGGTAATAATTTTAAAATTTCAACAATGTAGCCCTGTATGAAAAAGAGTTTCTTCTTTTTCTTTCTTCCTTCCTTCCTTTCTTCCTTCCTTCCTTCCTTCCTTCCTTTCTTCCTTCCTTCCTTCCTTCCTTCCTTCCTTCCTTCCTTCCTTTCTTTCTTTCTTTCTTTCTTCCTTTCTTCCTTTCCTTTTTTCTTTCCTTCCTTCCTTCCTTCCTTCCTTCCTTCCTTCCTTCCTTCCTTCCTTTCTTTTCTTTCTTTTCTTTCTTTCTTTCTTCCTTTCTTCCTTTCCTTCTTTCTTTCCTTCCTTCCTTCCTTCCTTTCTTTTCTTTCTTTTCTTTCTTTCTTTCTTTCTTCCTTTCTTTCTTCCTTTCTTCCTTTCCTTCTTTCTTTCCTTCCTTCCTTCCTTCCTTCCTTCCTTCCTTCCTTCCTCCCTCCCTCCCTCCCTCCCTCCCTCCCTCCTTTCTTCCTTCCTTCCTTCCTTCCTTCCTTCCTTCCTTCCTTTTTTTCTTAGTAGACTTCATGCCCAACATGGGGCCTGAATTCACTACTCTGAGATCAAGACCTGACTTGAGGGGCATCTAGGTGGTTCAGTCAGTTAAGTGTCTGACTCTTGATTTCAGCTCTGGTTATGATCTTGTGGTCGTGAGACAGCCCTGCATCAGGTTCATTTTGATGATGTGTAACCTGCTTGGGTGTCTGTCTCTCTGCCCTTCCTCTGCTTGCATGTGTGCATGCTGCTCTCTCTCTCTCTCTCTCAAAATAAATAAACTTAAAAATAAAAATCAAAAAGACCTGAGCTGAGATCAACAGTCTGAGCCTTAGCCAACTGAGCCGTCCAGGTACCCCTGAAATAGAAAGTTTCAAAATCACTCCAAATGTTACCATGAGGCGAAAATATTCTAAATATTATCTCATGTTCCTGTGTACGCACTTACTTCTATATATCAATATGGTGACTAAACTTCCTTATATCTATTTTACTTACCACTTATATATCAACCTAGATGCTTCCCATTCCTGAGAAAAGATGATATGAATTATGTGTTTTATTTTAAACATAATGTCTTAAAGTTGATTCTGCTTGAGTTTAAAAGAAGAAAAAAGAAGCTAAAGCAAAGCAGAAGGGATTGTTGAAATAAAAGTTCTTTTACCATGAGAAATATTCTTCTTTTTTTTTAATATTTATTTTTGAGAGAGAGAAAGAGAGAGACAGAGTATGAGCAGGGGAGAGACAGAGAGAGAGGAAGACACAGAATCCGAAGCAGGCTCCAGGCTCTTAGCTGTCAGCACACAGCCCGACATGGGGTTCAAACTGAGGGACCATGATGAGATCATGACCTGAGCCGAAATTCAGTTGCATGCTTAACCTACTGAACCCCCCAGGGACCACCCAGAGATATTCTTTTCTAAATGATCTCTCCAAGGTTAAGGAAAGAGATTATGGGGGGGTGGGAAACATGGAATTTGGGGTAATTGTGTCTTTCTAACTTCATGTTTCAATTTAGACATTTACTTCCCTCCCATGAATAAGGAGAGCATTAGCACATTCACACCCCTTCACTCCCCACCTTTGTTTCTTGATTTTTGTTAGTTTTATCATCATTACCCTGTGGATTTATAACATGTTGCAGCTCACACAGTGGTTTAGTATTAATTCTATGTTTAAATGGATTCACTTGTCACCATTAGCCATTTCCCCACATCTCCATTGCTCAATTCCTGATTTTGATTTATCCCCTAATTAGCTTGGTTTCCTAGTCAAGTCATTTTGCCAAAAAGACCCTGTACTTCCTGAATTTAGAAATGTCTTTTAATTCTTTAATGTCTGAGAATGCCTTTATCCCTCTATGCCAGCACCTTGACTGGATGGGGTGCTCTTGGTCTCCCTTCCTTTCCTTCTGAATAGAGTGTCCTTGGTCCATTGTGACACTGAATGTGGCCATGGAGAGCCTGAGAGCATCCTGACCCTCTCCTTCCTAGGTGGTCATTTGCTTTTTATAAGTGGATTCTTGAGAAATTGTTACTTCTTTATTTTAAAATAAATTACTTTCTCATTGCCATATAGTACTCTATTGTATATATATACACCACATCTTCTTGATCCAGTCATCAGTTGATGAACATTTAGGCTCTTTCCATGATTTGGCTATTGTAGAAAGTGCCGCTATGAACATTGGGGTACATGTGCCCCTATGAGGAAGAATGAAATCTGGCCATTTGTAGCAAAGTGGATGGACCTCAAGGGTGTCATGCTAAGCGAAATAAGTCAGGCAGAGAAGGACAGATACCGTATGTTTGCATTCATAGGTCTAACAGGAGAGACCTGGCAGGGGACCATGGGGAGAGGAAGGGGGAAAGGGCGGGGGAGAGTGAGGGACACAGATCAAGGGAGATTACCGAATACTGAAAACGAATCATGGGCGGAAGGGGGAGGGGGAGGAAGAGAGGGGGGTTGTCATAGTGGGGGGCACTTGTGGGGAGAAGCACTGGGTGTTATATGGAAACCAATTTGACAATAAACTATTAAAAAATAAATTAAATTACTTAATCAGAACATATCATGGTGGCAAATACTCTGAATGAAATGTTCTCTTTTTTTTTCTGGAACATTCCGTATTGTGGATTCTGTTCTTCGTGCATTTCAGACAGCGCTGTATTAGATCATTCAGTACTTTTCCATTCAATATTTTCTCCATTCCATTTTTTGTTTGTTTGTTTCTCTCTATCTAGGACACCAATTACCTTCATGTTGGATTCTTTTTGCTCCGATTTTGTTTTCTTTTTATCTCTGTTCTTTGCAATCATCTAAGTTTTTCCTTTTTGCCAATATCTCGATTTTCACATCTGTGCTGTTGTTGCTTATTTTAATTAAGTTATTTGTCTTTAAATCTTGTTTGGTCCACAATTTTTTTCCTTTGGTTTGTAGGCTCCATTTCTCTCTCATTCTTTCATATGGGTCCTCATGTTGTTATGAAAGTTTTCAAGATACAGAGCAGTTGAAAAAAATTACAGTGGGCCCGCAAGTATCCACTACCCAGATTCTAGAATTCAAAGCCTGCCCTACTTGCCTCATGATATATCTGTCCATCAGTTCACCTCTCAGTCCATCAATCTGTCATATCTGTGGTTAGGTTTCGAAAGCAAGTGTTGACATTGGCATAAATCCTTCTAATTCAGCATGAATATCATTAAGTAGGGTTTAATATTTGCTTACAGTTACTTTTTTCTCTTTGAGGTAAAATTTGCATACAATGAAATGCACAAAATTTCGGCATACCATGCACCACTTGATGAACTTTTCCCAAGAATTTACTGTGAAAAGTTTTAACTGCACAGCAAGGTTGAAATACTTTATAGGAAGCAACTATATATGCACTACCCATATTTTCCCATTGACCTTTATTTTTTTTATTAAAAAATATTTTTAATTTATTTTTGAGAGACAGAGAGAGCGCGAGCGGGGGAGGGTCAGAGAGAGAGGGAGGCACAGAATCCAAAACAGGCTCCAGGCTCTGAGCTAGCTGTCAGCACAGAGCCCGACGCGGGGCTCAAACCCACAAACCGTGAGATCATGACCTGAGCCGAAGCTGGACACTTAACCAACTGAGCCACCCAGGCACCCTCCCCTTGACTTTTAGTAGTGCTTACTTTATCATAGATGTAACATACTTCTTCTGAGGTAAAATTTCTATGCAATGAAATGCATAAATCTTAAATGTACACTTGATGAATTTTAACAAGTATATACACTGTGTACTATCAAAAGACTACCAAAATACAGAATATTACCTCAGAGAGTTCCCTATGTCCCTTCTCAGCCAATCTCCACCCCATTTCCCTGAGGTAACCACTACTGTAATTTTTTTTCCACATATACTGGTTTTGCTAGAACTTCATAGAAGTGGAGTCATATAGGACACATTCTGTTGTGTAAGGCTCCTTCCACTCAGCACACTGTTCTTGAGATCCATCTTTTTCCTTGTGTAGTAGTCTTCCAATGTAGGATGGTCCTACCGTTTAGCCAATCATTTTCTTGTTGATAGATTCCTGGGCTGTTTCCAGGTTTTGACTCTTATGAATAAAGCTGTTAGGAACGTTCTTCTACAAGTCCTTTTTGACCTTTGAGTCAGAGAGTGGGTGTTTGCTTAGTCTTACATTTCCAGACTCTTCTCTAACTGCTGTACTGTCTTGCACCACCACCTGCAGTGCCACGAAGTTCTAGTGGCTCCATATCTTTGGCAACACCAGGTTTGTTGATGTCTCTTTTTTTAAAAAAATATTCTAATGTTTATTAATTTTTGAGACAGCAAGAAAGAGAGACAGAGCATGAGCAGGGGAGGGGCAGAGAGAGAGGGACACACAGAATCCAAAGCAGTCTCCAGGCTCTGAGCTAGCTGTCAACACAGAGCCTGATGTGGGGCTCAAACCCACAAACCATGAGACCATGACCTGAGCCAAATTTGGACGTTCAACTGACTGAGCCACCCAGGCGCCCCTTGTTGATGTTTCTTAATTTTTCCCCTTCTGCGGAGTAGTGGCCATTTTAGACTCTAAGAAAAATTGGATTCATGCTCTTTTTGCATTTTGGTTTTGACAAAGGCGCTTGTAAAGAATTTTATTTTGTTGTTTTGCTAATGTTTCTTGTATGGCCCATTTATGTATTTCTTGCTTTGTTTGCTGTGTTTCTACTCTCCGTGGGGAGGGATGCTCATCAACTGCACATCTCTCGTTGCCTCCTTGCTATGCTATTTCTTTCTCCTTAGCTCATGCCTGAGCAACTCTCTCCACGCATTTGTTTTGATCTAATGGAATATGGTTGGCTTCTTGGCTTTCCTTCCATCACACACGAGGATGGCTTGATTTTTTCCCCCCTTGGTTACATTATTTTTTTTTAAGTCTGGGTATATCAGTGACGAGTTATAATACATTAAATGATACAATATGATAACACAGTATGATACAGTAAAATCCATTATTTCCTTGGCACACAGTTCTATGAATTTTGGCAATTTTGGCAAGGGCATTCAGTGTTGCAGCTGCCACCACAGCCAAAGCTGCCACCACAGCCAAGATAATATGCCATTTCTCTCGTGTCACCAAGTTCTATCATCCATCTTGTAGCCAGTCCGATAGTCCCACCCCCGATCTCTGGGGGCTCTGTTTTCTGTGCTTATACTTTTGCCTATTTTAGAATGTTCTATAAATAAAACTGTATACTGTGACACCTTTCAGATGTGGCCTTTTTCACTCAGCACAATGCTTTTGAGATTCCTCCACGTTTCCTGCAGGAATCAATAATTTTTACTTACTATTGCTTTATATTATTTATTAATTGCTCAACTTTTTATTGAACATCATTCCATTGTACGGACATACCACAATTTTTAAATCTGTTCAGCAATTAATTAATGTTTGAGCTATTTCCAATCTTGGATGATTATAAAAGCTTCTATCAGTAATTGCATACAGATATTTTTGTGGGTGTTTTTATGTCTTTTGCTGTATTTTGAAGAACGGTGTTTCATATCATAGCCACATATTTTTGTCTCCCACACCTTTAAAAAAGAGGAGTCTGTGAGAGACTCCCACTTCCAAAGTGTTGCTAAATACCCTCTCTCGGGCTCACCATACCCACTTTGGGATGGTTACCATTTCCACAGAGTACTCTCGGTTTTGAATCATAAGTACCATAGAAGCCTGGCACCCTCATTTTTGTCAGAGACAGTCAGGACCCTGGTCATAACCCCATTTTCCCCTTATTTATTTCTAGCAGTATTGTCTACTCTTCCCCAGTCAATGGAGGGAGAGCTTCACTCTAGATCTGATGGCATCAGGGAAGACTCTGGAATTTTGTTGGCCCCTGTGGTAGTCACCTTTCTTCAGAGAACCAATAGGAGACTTATCTGTATATCTATACTTATTATAAGATATTCCTCATGTGGTTATGGAGGCCGGGAGTCTATGGTGGGCCCTCAGCAAGCTGGGGGCCCGGGGAGGCTAGTGGTACTATGCTAAGACCCGAGAACCAGAGAGCTGATGGTGTAGATGCTGGTTCCAGTCTGAAGGCCTGAGCACCGGGAGCCCTGACGATAAATCAGTGTTTCAGGCTGAGAGAGAGACAGAGAGAGAGAGAGAGAGAGAGAATCCCCTCCTCCTCCACTTTTTTCTCCCTTGTAGGCTCTCAAAGCATGAGATGATTCCCATCCACATTAAGGAGGGCAAGTCCACTTTTCTCAGTGTATCTGTTCAGATACTAAACCGTTTCTGAATCAACCTCACAGGCACACCCAGAAATAATATTTAACCAGATATTTGGGCATCCTGTGATCCAGTCAGGTTGACACATAAAATTAACTATCTCTGCCCACCCACCCTCCCCTAAATGTCTTCTGAGGGTGTCAAGAGTGAGGCTGGACATCTTGCCACACTGAATCATGTTACTCTCCTCCGTAATGTTTTGTATCTTTCCTTGGCTGATGCTTTTGAAGTTTAAGGCTTTGGGCTGAGCCTTTTTCCTTGATCAACATTTTTTTAATATTCAATCAATTTCTTCAGCTATTAGGGGAGGAGGGTTCCATATGCTTCTATGAGCCATCCTAACTCAGAAATCTCTGTTTACCATTAAAAACTGTGCGGTCCTTTTTGACTTATGTTTCCATGTCCTAACCTTTCCTCTGGCGTCATCCTACGATTCAAATCTGATTTTCCTTCCTGCAGATTTCTACTTTAAAATTTTATTGTGCTATATATAGGTTTACAAGTTGCCTCAAATGTTTTGTGGAATGTAGCGGGATATAAACAAGTCCAAATGATGGAGCACACATCAGGATCCGTCAGGGGTTACCTAAGACCCACAGGACCCGACAGCTAAATCACCAGATGGGTGTCGTGGATCTAGCGGTGAGTTCGCTAGATGAACCCATAATGCTCTTCAGGAACCAAACCTGTGTTGTGGCAGCTGAGACCGTGTTGAGCAGGAGTCACAAATGCAGACGCCTCTGGAGCCAGGCAGATGCAGATGATGAGTGAAACAAGTTGGGAGGAGGCAATAGAGAATGGTGGGGACTGTAGCAAACCAGGGGCATCTGGTCTGTCTAAGGAGGGCGGCTCCTTCTCCTCAGCTTCAGCGGTCAGCCAAGCATGTGGGCTACTCTCGCCAGATGTGAGGCAATTGCCGAGGCACATGTTTTTTTTTTTAACATTTATTTATTATTAAGAAATAGAGAGAGACAAAGCACGTGCAGGGGAGCAGCAGAGAGAGAGGGAGACACAGAATCTGAAGCAAGCTCCAGGCTCTGAGCTGTCAGCACAGAGCCTGAGGCAGGGCTCGAACCCACAAGCTGTGAGATCATAACCTGAGCCGAAGTCGGACGCTTTACCAGCTGAGCCACCAGGGGCCCCAGCTAGGCACATGCTTTGAACACCCCCTCACTCCTTTTCACCATGAAATCCTTCCTTCAGACAAAACCTTCGATGGAAATCAAGTACCGATGAGAGTAAACGTGGGCAGCTTAGCTGGTTTGAGTGGGGCAGCCTGAAGCAGCGACCTTCTCTGGCCCCTCCGTGAAGGCCTCAAGGCTCTGGGAATAATCTGGAGCCCTTCGGACTAGATCATGGGCAAGGCCCTTCCTCTCTGCTCTGATCTTGTCTTGTGCCTTATGTACCCATGGGAATAGTCACTCCGTGGCCTCCCAGCCCTGGACATGGTGATTTTGCACATTACTTATTGACCTTGAACTAACTTTAGGGCATATGTGTGTTTTGTAAATGTAGACATTATTTTCAGAGTGCTTTTCATCCAGTGTACAGAAGGCTGAGTGCGTGTGTGTGTGTGTGTGTGTGTGTGTCCCTGGGCTTTTATAGTTCCATGAAGGCCAAGTTGATCTTATAGAGAATGTCTAGAGTTAGTGATAATTCTAGAACAAAAGTCAGCAAACTACTGCCTGTGTATCAAATTCCACATGTAGCCTGTGTTTGTACAGGATGAGAGCTAAGAATGCTACTCATGTTTTTAAAAGGTTGCAAAAAAAAGTAACAGAATACATGACAGAGACCCTATGTGGTCTTCAAAGTCTAAAATATTACTGTCTGGCCCTTCACGGAAAGTTTATGGAGCCCTGCTCTGGAACAGGTCTTATGTTTTCATTTAGTCTGAACTAGCCAGACCCAAGCCTTGAACTACATACACACCCTCTGTAGAAGCTATACGTGCAAACTGCTTTTTTCTGCTCTGAGATTCCTGCTGCTCTTGACTTGTTCCCTGCTTCTGCTACTGCCCAGCATGATCCTGCCTGCAGATGAAGGCAGATGAGGGCTTGACCAGCCTGGAGCAAGGGGCTACACCCCCCATGTCTCTCTCCAGGCCCAGCCCCCTAAAAGCCATATTCCCGAAATGGCTGAGGCTGCCGCAACCATGTTGGGGAACCTGCTGGTCTCCAGCTGCCCGAGTGGCAGCCATATGACGCACTTGCATGAGCAATTCCCCAGAGCAGTGAAGACTGGGCTTAACCATTGAGTTCAGATGGTCCAAGTCTCTCTGGGCTCACGTGGGTCCCACTGATGTTCTCTGGGGGTTGATAACGGCTGCTGGTGCTGCAGGGCCCCAGTGATGTTGTCTCTGCTTCTCAAACTCTGGAAGGTGCTCTTGGAAGCCATTCTGGCCAGCCAGCCAAACTGCGCCTCCCAGGTGCTGGCTTCAGATGTTGCTCCTGGTGTCTAGAGGGCACAGCCCCCTCCCCGCCTCGAGAGGAAGTCATTCACAACCACAGCTTGTGGCTCTAACTAATGGCACCCCTTTCTGGATTCCAGTGGGCAAAATTATGCTCCGGTCAGAGCACTGCATCCAGAGTCAGCACATCCCTGCCCAAAACTGCCAGGAAACAAAATCTTTAGGATATATTTCTTTTTTATTTTTGCTTTCATTTTAGAGACAAAGGCAGAACACGTGAGCAGGGAAGAGGGGCAGAAGGGAGGGGAGAGAGAGAGACAGAGAGAGAGAGAGAGAGAGAGAGAGAGAGAGAGAGAGAGAATCCTAAGCAGGCTCCATGCTCTGCACAGAGCTCGATGCAGGGCACAATCCCACGACCCTGGGATCATGACCTGAGCCAAGATCAAGTGTTGAGTTGGACGCTCAATTGACTGAGCCACCCAGGTGCCCCAAGAGATATTTCAATATATTCTATTTTTATTTTACCAGTTAGTCAAAATAATGGATGTACAAATTTTCTGGTTCATCTGGTTGGTCACCTTATATCTGGGTATGGCCAGAAGATTTTAGTGCCTGAGTTTTAGCTGTGCTCAGGAGGATGTGCGGTCACTCAGGAGTACGCAGCCTAATTCTCATGGGCTAATGGAGAGCAAGAGCGGATGTGGCTGAGTATCTGTATCCACCGAGGGCTGATGACGTCATGGCTTTCTGGGCGAATGGAAGTTTTGCAATAGTGAGAAGAGAAAACCAAGCAGGAAAATTGAGTCATCACACAGCACTCTTAGTATGAGCCTTGTCAAGGATGAGCACATCTGCACCCCAGCAGCCTGGTCCTGCCACCAACAGCAGTGATTGTAGCAAAAACATCAGCAGCTGCATTATTTTAATGCCATTCTTTATAATTTTACTGTTTTTGTCATTTTGTTGGCATTTACCTTAAGAATGTTTTTTAGTTTTCTGGTTGTATAAAAGCTAATGGCCTAAGATGCTTATTTCCAGCCATACATATATATGTGTGTGTATATTTAAGTAATGCTGTAATCAAAGTCATTTCAGTCAAACTTGGGGCCCTGCGGACATTTTATTTTCCCTTTACAAAGCGACGTGCACTTTACCCAAGAATCAACAGTCTAGCACAGGGGTTGCAAACTGTCTGTGAACCTGAGATAGATATTTAGGATTTGCCAGTCATATTATCTTTATTGGAACTGCTCAGCTTTGAATCTGCAGAGCACAAGAGGCCATAGATAAAAAGTACATGATTGGGCATGGCTGTATTCCAATAAAACTTTATTGACAAAAACAAGCAGTGGGCCAGATTTAGTACACCTAGCTTGCTGACGCTGGTGTACAAGATGGTGGAGGAGCCTTCCTTCTCAGATACTTGGCAAAGACAGGTTTTTTTTCCTTTGGTGTCTCAAAAAAACCTGCTTTCTGCTGCAGAAACTCCCTGAGGTGCTCAAAAGTGAGCTGCTGACTGCCCCAGTGAGGAGATAAGGTTCTTCCCCCATGCCAGAAGGCTCCTTGCTTTGGCCCTGGGCTCCTGCCCCAGCGCCCAACCCTGACTCAGCTGAGATTAAGTGGCATGTCTCCTGGTGGCCACGTCTGCACCTTTGTCAGGGAATCATCCCGTCCCCTGGCACACACACACCTTGCCAACATTTGGATGCTGTTATCAAAATAATCCTGCAGCCTTAGGAAGCTGGCCCTTTTATCTTTCTCTATAAATCACCTTCTCCCTCCACTTAATCTTGCCTGGCCTGCTCCTCTGAACTCTCTCCAATCTGTCTCTGGTGAGCTGGTTCTGAGCACTGCTGGCTGTAAGCGGTCAGGTGCAGCCTTGCTGAAGCTTCGGGAAAAGGGAGGGGTCCCTCTTCCATCTGCCAGGAATGGGGCTTTGCCTGCAAATTTCCACACCTTTTCTCTGCTCTTGCCGAATGGGGCCCAACTAGGTTGTTGATTCAACATTCACTCAGCATTGATTTACTGAGTTCCCCACCAAGGGTCAGGTGTGTGCCAGGCACTGAGGGCACAGCCCTGAAGATGGTGGTGGAGCCAGGCCACCTCAGGGCCAGTGTGAAATGGATGAACAAACGCACAAAATACTTATGTAATTTCAAAGTACTGTGGAAGAAACCAGTGAGAGCCGATATGGACAAGGGGGAGAGGTAGAGAGTACAGGGATGTCTGCTCAGGGAGAGGGGCTGAGAAGATTCTGCAAGGATGTGACACGCATGGCTACGCCTAAAAGATGAGAAGGAGCCAACCATGAGAACACTGGAGGGAGGAAAATCCTGTAGAGACAGATAGCATGTGCAAAGGTCCTGTGGTGGTAATGGGCTTCTGGGCTTAAATGACGTGAGGAGCAGAAAGGAAAGTGTCTGCTCAGAGACTCCTGCTCAGAGCTTTCAGGGCTGTTTGGGAAGACGGGCTCCGTTGTGCCCTGGGCTGTGTGGGGAAGTATTTACACAAGTGGATGTGAATAGCGTGTGATTCCTATTCACATAATAGCCTAATACTCACATAATAAGCTAATAATCATCATTATAATAGCTTCCTCTTAACCATTTATTGCCTTAAATATTTAAGGAAACCATTTGAAGAAGTTATGCTCTCTCCTGCATTTTACAGATGAGGAAACGGAGGCTCAGAGGGGTCAGGGAGCGTGTACAATGTCACACAGCTAATAAGTGATGGCTCTGGGCCTTGAATCCACAGCAGCTGGACTCAAAGCCCCTGTTTTATTATCACTTTGATTCACACTTTTTTCTGTTACATTTGGAAATAAAGCCTCCTGCTCGTTCACTCACACCCTACACAAGATGCAGGCAATACACAGAGATTTACAATCCCAATGTTTGCTCTTGAAAACTCATGGTTTAATGGAGGAGACAGATGAAGAACCAACGAAGTGCACTGGGTGCTGTTTTAGGGGAGTGTCAGAAGAAGGGACTGTGGGCAGAGGGTGGTTACCCGGTCCAGGAAGCTGAGTCTTAAAAGGAAATAATGGAAGTAGGAAAGGTAAGTTGAGGCAGAGTGAACAGCAAATGCAAAGGTTCGGGCGTATAAAATCATCTACCATGTTCAGCTGGGGTCTTTATGTCCTGTGGCCTGGCTGGAGCCCTGGGCGTGGGGAGAGGAGTGAGGGGACTTTAGGGGAGGTTTGTTGGGCGCACTAGGTTGGGAAGGGCGTTCCGATCCCAAGGGTATCCTGACACTGAGCATATTCAGTAGGAAAGGCTGGGGTTAGACTGCATAGGTTCATACCCCGGCTCTGCTATCTCTGCGTGGCCTTCACCACCCTATGCCTCAGTGTTCTCATCTGCTAAATAGGGATAGTAATAGTACTTTCTCGACAGAACTGCCAGGAGGCCCAATGCGCTAATGTTAGGCAAAGGACTTGGGGCCAGGACTGGACACAAAGTAAGCACTCAAAAGCATTAGCTCTTGGGGCGCCTGGAGGTCTCAGTCAGTTAAGCATCCGGCTTCGGCTCAGGTCACCATCTCATGGTTTGTGGGTTCCAGCCCACATCGGGCTCTGTACTGACAGCTAGCTCAGAGCCTGGAGCCTGCTTCCGATTCTGTATCTCCCTCTCTCTCTGACCCCTGCTCATGCTGTCTCTCTTTCTCAAAAATAAGTTAAAAAACAGAAAAAAAATTTTTTTAAAAAGGAATTACTTAAAAAAGAAAAGCATTAGCTCTCATTATCATCATTCTCACCGTCACTTGCGATGGGACGTGTGCCCACAGCACAGCCCTGTGCACGCGCCGGCCTGGAGGCAGCCTCACCAGAGGCTGGAAGGTTAGTGAGGGCCTTCGGAACAATTCCAGGGAGCAGACAAGAGCCTAGATGGAGCTGGGGGCCCTGGGCATGGTGAGGAGGGGGTCTGTTCAGGAGATGAGCAAGAGGCTGAGGTGACAAACCCAGAGAGTCACCAGAAGCCGGCCACAGGGTTGGCCAAGAAGAGACTAGAATTAGGGATTTGGGGCTTGCAAATTGGAGAGGTGTTTCCAATCCCCAAAGCTGGGGGCCCAGGGGGACCAGGAGGCCATGGTGAGTTCCGTTCTGAGTCGGTAGCTGGTGACAGGGCACTTGGGGGGACACCAGTGAGGGTGTGTGCTGGGCCCAAGGAGGCGAGACCAGCTGCACGAGGTGTCATGACTAGGATGTGCCAGACCAGGGGTCCGGTCCAGTCTTCCCACAGCCCCAGTTTGCTTGGCAGGGTCCCCTCCGCTGACTGTTCTTGGGGTAGGCGGGCAGACTTCCCAGACTCTCCCGTGGCCTTGACCGTAGCCTCTACCCCTGCTCCCCACTCGCGTGGTGACAGCTCAGTCTTGGTCCCTGAGAAGGGGGAGCCGCCAGCAGAAAGGAGAGCAGTTTCACAGCCCCTCAAAAATGGCGTCTCCAAGTCACTGATGGGCCAGTGAGGCCATTTCGCTGGGAGGTGGGCAGGTGGCCTAGAACCCGAGTGAGCTGAACAGGGGGTGGGGAAGGAGTTTGTGTCTCGGGGGCTTGGGAATGTTCTGGCTTGTTGGGCTCCAAGGGTGGCCTTTAACCAGGCAGGACCGTGGACACCCGAAGAACCACAGACATCCCGGAGCCTCAAGTTCACCGTGTTTCCCTTGATAGACTCCGAATGCGTCGGGGACAGTCGGAGCTGAGGGCGTGTGGGAGCAGCCGTTTTTTGCTCACACTTCTGTGGCCAAGCAGTGTGCTCAGCGCTCTGCACACCGTCCCGCTTGCTGGGAGTAGCTGCTTCTGTGGCTGCTTCATGGATGAGGAAGCAGACACTCAGAGAGTCTAGGTAACTGGCCTTAGGTCACACAGCAGATGGCCAGTAAAAGGGAGCCTCTTTGATTTGAAAACCTGTTCTTTTTCTACTTCCCTGTTTTTGTTGTTCTGCTCTACTCGGTGGCTAACCCTCCCCCCCCACACCCCTGTGGCTGACTCTCCCCCTACCACGCCCCTGTGGCTTCCAGGGCCTGACCCTAACTGGTGCTCATCTGCATGTATGACCGGGGGCTTCATGTTCCCTGTGCACATTTGTGCTTCTGACAGCAGCTGAAACTGGTGCCTTTAACACACCTTTGCCAGGCCCCTGGCTTAGTGGGAGGGCCCAGCATCTGTGGATTAGGGTTAGTATTATTTTGAATTTGAACCCCAAATGGCTGAGGGCTTTGTGCTGAGTCCACAGGGCCGACATCTTCAAAAATCACTCTCAGTCCTGAGCTGAAAGTGGGGAAGAGATGCTTATTCTGTGTGTGGGTTCAAATCCACCAGGAGCTTGCCAGAAAACATGCTCCCATGGGCGGCCCAAAGAGGGGAGGCCTGTGTCTTCTCGTGCCCTCGGCTGGGAGAACCCAGGCCTCCCTGATGGGCCTCCCACCTGTCCCGCCCCTCAGCCGAGGTGCAGAGAGTGGGAGCCCCAGGAGGGCTGGGAGCTGAGCTGCAAATGTCCGGCCTGGGCTGGCCTCTCTCAGCACGTGTGATGCATTAGCACCGACGGCTCCCTGGGGATTCCTTCCCATCATCTCCTCTGCAGCAGCTTTGAGGCGGTGGGAAGATCAAAATGCGCCCGATTTCAGATCACGTGCTGAAGGCTTGTTGGACTTGGGCCGTCCTGGCTGGGGCGCGGGGAAGGAGGTGACATTTGAGGTCTGAATGAGAAGAGAGGTGAGCCCAGGCAGAGTGGGGCTTGCAGAGGCAGAGCGACGGGGGCAGGGACCCAGTAGCCGGCAGTAGCCTAGCATGCATGCCCCCCGGGGCCAAACAAGGCCTGGAGGGGCTGCTTGAATCCTTCTTCTGGGCCTGGTCTGGCTCCCTGGGTGCCAGGCTGGGGCTGGCGCAGCCTCAGCCCGCACATCAGGCCCTTGGAACATCTGTGGAGTGTTGGCATTGGTGGGTCTGAGGGGCCACAAATGCCCTTCCCCATTCAAGACCCCGTTCTGACTGGGGTGCAGCCAGGCCCTTCCTGGAGATGGAGACCACGGGGCCGTGGGGGACAGCGTGGCCACCAGCCTTAGCTCATGCCTGACCCCAGGCTGGACGCTGGCAAAGTTTTTCTGTGAGTGATTCTTTTACTCCTTTCTGTTAAAAATTCATCGACCGACCATTTCATGCTAAGTGCAGAGGAAACAGGCAAATAAGTTTCCATTCTTGCCCTCGAAAGAAGGTGATGCATTCATCGCGACAAAATAGTAAGATAATTAGAGCACATCATTGTCTTAGGCCTTTTGGGGGCACCCCCAATTCAGCAACTCTCCCCTCCCAGCAGATTAGGTATCCCTTACAAACTGCAGTCAGGCTCCCCGGAGCCCCTCCGATCCTCAGGAGGCTGTGAGTATGGTGCTCAATGCATTTTGAGTTATGCATCTCTCCAGCTGGAGATCTCTGGTCTCCTCCCAGCGAGCACAGCATGCCCAGGATCTCTGGGGCTGGGACATGCCCAGGAGCACAGAACGCTGGTCCAGTTGAGCTGTGGGTGCTGGGCGGTAGGCGAGGTGCACTACCTATAAGAACATAGTTCTCACAAGCCGGCCCTAGAGAAGTGACAGAAGTGCAGGCAAGCCTTCCTGACTACTCGCTAACAGCTCCAAGCAGCTGCAGGAAAAGCCCTGTGCGCTCAGCTCTCCCCAGGAGGTCAGCTGGGGTCTGTCCCCTGTGTGCATCGGTCAGCTTTAGGATACTTCTTTTTTTTTTAATGCTTTTATTTATTTTTGAGAGAGAGACACACAGAGTGTGAGCCGGGGAGGATCAGAGAGAGAGAGAGAGAGACACAGAATCAGAAATAGGCTTCAGGCTCTGAGCTGTCAGCACAGAGCCCGACGTGGGGCTCGAACCCACGAACCGTGAGATCATGACCTGAGCTGAAGTCGGACACCTAACCGACTGAGCCACCCAGGCGCACCTAGGATACTTCTTTATCTTAAGGACCACATTGTCTCCTGGGCCAGGAGAATTCATATTTGAGGGGAGCCGTGGCCAGACAGGGGCCCTTAGGAGAGCCTCATTGGTGGGGTCCCTTGTGGGCCTTGACCTCTTAGCTTCTGGGCTTGAGGAAGCTGTGTCTATACAGGCTCAAGGAATCTAGCTCTTATGAGAGCCATGAGACCTGCCCCCCTCCACTTTCCCAAGGGAGGCAGGAGCCAGGAGGGCCCACTTGACCCCCAGAGTCGGGATGTTCACTTTCTGTCAGGTCACCAGGCCCTTCCGCTGCAGTGATGATCCGTGGGAAGGCCCAGAGGAGGGCTGAACCCAGGTGCCTGGAGAGGGGAGAGGCAAGTTTCATGAAAAACCCCACATCGGGGGCACCCTCAGAGGAGAAAGCCCAGGTCCCCTCTCTGCAAACCAGCCCCAGACAGCGTGCTCACTCCAAATGGCTGCCCTGTGATCATCTGCTCACACCTTTTCCCCCAAAGCAAATGCCAGGCTTGTTAGAAGCCTCATTTACATTTCATTAGGAGGTGTCAGGCTGAGTGTTAAAGAACAGAGCTGCTCAGTCCCGGAATCAGGGCAGCACCGGCAATAATTCCCCGGCCACCACCTCGGTGGACTTAGCTCCCAGATCAGAGCCAGAATCATAGAAACCCAAAGACCCAAAGACAGCCTCCAGTTACTGTATGTCAGGTTCAGCGCTGGGCCCTTTGCCATTCTCAGAACAAAGCTGAAAAGTGGGTACTATTGTCTCCCTTTTGCATGAGAGGAAACCAAGGCCCAGAGAGGCAAAGTGACTACTCCAAGGCCACACAGCTAGGAAATGGCAGGGCCCCACTCAGGAAAACCTGTCAGCCTGTCTCCAAAGTTCATGTTCTTTCACTTTTCCAAGCTGACTCCCATCTACCCAGGTGAAAGGGGCTCAGGTTTGATACGTGCCTGCATCATTAGTGTGGACTCTTTAACATGAAATGTGAGAGAGGGAGGGAAGAAGAGAGGCGTGTGTGTGTGTGTGTGTGTGTGTGTGTGTGTGTATGTGTGTGTCTGGGAGATGTTTCCACACTTTCATCAATTTCTTAATGCCCCCCAAATCATGGAGCCCAATGGTGGGGTTCCTGTCCCGGAAGGCACCATGTGACATTGCCAAGGTGTCCCACATCCTTCTGTGGGAACACAGAGGCCTCTATGTGATAGACGCCTTCTAGAAGGAAAGTGCCGCATAGCTAGTCTTCTACCCGCCCCCAACATAGGGCATAAATAGCTTGGAATCTCGTGGAGCAGATGCGCCTGTGGCTTTATGTCAAAGACAAAGGGACCAGGGGCTCAGAGAGGTGTGGAAAGATCCTGTTCTCTCCTCTTTATTCCTGGGGGCTTGCAGAGACTGCGCGGTGAACGCACTCGGAAGCGCTGGACCTCCCGAGCGCTGAGCCTCTCCCGCTGGTCCTCGGAAGCCAGTTTCTCCTCAGGTTCGTCACAATTTGTGTTTTATCACATTTCCACATGCAAAATGTGTTTCGGCATTTTTCATTAGATTTTTAAGGCTCAGATTGATGAGGGCGAGGTGAGAGCCAGACACGGGGTTGAAGAGACAAAAGTTTAGTAATGAGTTCGAAATTTACAAAACACAGGAGCAAATATGGCTTCAATACACGCATGATGTGACCCTTTCTAAGGCTGGAAATTACTCTTCCAAAATCATTCTGGCCTGACTTCAGAGTCGAGGGGATCCTGGGATACCACAGATTGACTTTGAGAAGTGGGTTGGTATTGCAGGAATTTTTTAATTTCCTGTAACTCACAACAATTTTCTCCCAGTGAGACTTTAGAATCACCGCTGTAATGGTGCGTCGACTGCATTTTCTGAACGTTGTGCTGCACGAACCGGCTCCTGCTTGAAAAGAAAACCCGGGGAAGGAAGGACACAAATGATTTTCAGAAAACCATTAAAAGTTTAGAAAAAATTCCCAGGTAAACGGAGGACTGGCTACTTAAGCTTCTATGCCTTAAGAAGCAAGTAAAAATGGCATCACGTACACCTCTGGGCTGAAAAGAATTTGGGAGAAGCAGATAATTATTAATTATTTTTAATAGCTTCTTAATTAGGCCTTCAAACGAGTTTTTCAAAATCCCCAAAGGTGTCCAATTTGCATGACATGTTTTTACTTTTCTATGCATTTCATTAGCGGGCCTCCCACAAGTTTAAAAACCTAACAGCAAGGCAGTATTGCGAAGATTTCAAAAAGGAGGACCAAAAAAAGAGGCGAGAGAGAGAACTTGAATGATTCCTCTGAAAAAGTCCTGCGTTTCTTCTTCCGGGTCGGTGGTGGCTCGCCTGGGTCTCCGGCGTTAGTTCCAGCTCATCTGTCTTTCCGAAATCACTAAACAAATCGGCGAGAGGGAAGACCTCCTTGCAGGGATGGTCTCTGCCGAAACAGATCCGCAGGGGCGGAGATTTACCCGGCTGAAGACCCTTTCTTCTCCCCAACAGCAAATCCATTACGATAATGGGCATCGCAGCCATCAGGACGAGCAGCGGGGTCAGGAGGAGCCCGACGTGTGGACAGTGAGCCATCCGCGCTCGGCTGTTTTTTACAATGTGTGAAGCGAGGCAGAAAAGCGGCACATTTGATTGCGAACAGAGGAGAGAGGCCAAAACGCGGCCTCGCCTTTGCTCCTGTTTACGGGAGGTGGGGGGTGGGGGGGGTGAGGGGTGGATTTAGGGCTGGGGAGCCCGAGACCGCACTTGGCAGTTGAGGGCGTGGGGCTAAACGGTGGGCCTGGGACCCGGAAAGAGAGGAGGGGGAGCTAATTAATGTCTTGCCCTCTGTGCCCCGCAGCCCCCCTTCCCTTCCCCCACCCCTACTGCCGGCACAACCGCCCTAAGAATAAATAGCAACATTATCTAGAGCGTACCATGTGCGAGGTCTTGTGCTAAGTGCTCTGCTTGAATTTTCTCCTCTTTAACCTGGCACCAAAATAAGCCCTATTCTTGGCCCCATCTAACAGAGCATGATACTTTCATAGCTGACTTTTACTAAGAACTCGCTATGTGGCAGGCCCTGTCCTGTATGCGTGTTAACTCACTGAGTCATCATAACATGCATGGGGATTGGTCCTCTTTTTGTGCCCATTTTACAGCTGGGGAAAGGGAGGCCCAGACCTTGGGCACACAACTGGGGAATGGCAGAGACGAGATTTGAGCCCAGGCGGTGGGACACCATCTGCTGTCCTTCAAGGCCCATCCTGGCTGCCTCCTTCCTACCAGGAAGGCTTCCCATGCATCTGCATTTCTCTTGTTTTGAGGCTATATTTTGTTGTATGTGCTGACTTCTTTTTTTTTAATTTTTATTTAATAATGGTTTTTATTTATTTTTGAGAGACAGAGAGAGACAGTGCAAGCAAGGGAGGGTCAGAGAGAGAGAGAGAGATACAGAATCCGAAGCAGGCTCCAGGCTCTGAGCTAGCTGTCAGCAGAGCCTGACACGGGGCTCAAACTCACAAACCATGAGATCATGACCTGAGCCAAAGCCTGGTGCTTAACCGACTGAGCCACCCAGGGGCCCCAATATATGTGCTGACTTCTGAGATGAAAAAGCCCCAGGAGATCAGGGGCCATGTCCTGTCTTCACGGTATTCATAGCATTATTCATCCAGCCCAATGTGGGGCATATAGTAGGTCAGTATCCAAAACATATTTGTTGAATAAAGCATATAATCCAAAAGCAGCTTTTGTTCTGAACTTGAGTGTTGGGTAGGAGTGTACTTGAGTGTATATGACATTGTTAGGAGCTAAGGGACCAGTGATTAATTTTTTGGTGTCAACTTGATTGGGCTAAGTGATGCCCAGATAGCTGGTAAAACATTATTTCTAGGTGTGTCGGTGAGGGTGTTTCCAAAAGAGGTTGGTGTTCGAATCAGTACATGAGGAAATATGATTCCCCTCCTCCATGTGGGTGGATACCATCTAATCTGTCGAGGGTCAGAATAGAATAAAAAGGTAGAGGAGGGGTAAATTCGCTCTCTTGCTTGAGCTGGGCCATCCATCTTCTCCTGCCCTTGGACATCAGTGCTTCTGGTTCCCAGGCCTTGGGGTTTATACTGGATCCTCACCACTGGTTTCCCTGGGCCTCCATCGTTGGAGTTCTCAGCCCCCAAAATCACGTGAGCCAATTCCTACAATAATCTCTCTCTCTCTCTTTCTCCTTCCCATATATATATGTGCACACAGACATCTATATAGTCTATTGGTTCTGTTTCTTTGGAGAACCCTAATATAGGGCTCGATAATGCTTATTAGATTTCAAGGTGATTTGTCTTTTTTTCTTACCTACTAATGGAAAATTCTCTTCTGAAGTCACACTCATTAGCACTCAGAGTCTGCCGTGGCAAATCTTTCCAAAATAGCCCCAAGTATATTTGTGGGAGGGAAAGAAGCTAAGTAAGGTACAAATATAGGCTCAGCATGCAGGAAAAGTTTGAAATAAGTGGGGGTGGCAGCCTCTTGCCTCTTGCCTGGAGTGAGGATGGGACATCGCCAGTCCCTAGAGGGGTCAGGTACATTTTGTGTTTAATGGGGAAAGAACCAAAGAGGAATGTGTCAAGGCCAGGTGGAAATTACGGGGTGTTGATCTCTCTTTCCAACATAGCTGGTTTCTAGCAACACAGAACTAATCAGTGGCAGCAAAAAGGCTTATGATTAGCATCTCTTTTGTTATCAGACATATTCAAATCAAAAGAGAATCTCTTTCCAGTTGGCACAGGGGCTCCATCAAATCAGTGCAGGGCTCTGCATTAGAAACAGTGTTCTGTTTCCTTCTGGGCTCTCTCTTTGTTCATGTTATTTTATTATGTGCACGTTTTCTTCATTTTCCCACTTTAATGTGTCCACCAACCTTTGAGGTAGATATTATTCCCATTTCACAGATGAATAAACTGAGACCTAGAAAGCTTCATTCAAGAGAACTGCAGTCACACAGCAAGCTGGGATTTGAATCCAGACTCCCTGAGGCAGAGCCCATGGACATACTGATGCCACTGCGGTTGCTTTCAGCCTGCTGGTTCCACCCTTTCTTCAGGAACAGGAAAGAATGCTGGAAGCTTCTGAGTGGGTCCAAAATGTCACACGTTCTCCGACTGAGTTGGCTGCCTACACACCTATCAGGTATCTGACATTTTACTAGTAAGGAGATACCTTTGGGTTAAAATATTGTCCACAGTAGTTTCTGGCTATAAGACCCAACAGAAGTGCTCTGGACTCTGTTGGGGGATAGAGTTAGAAGCCTGAAAGGGGGATACTTTTATTATCTCAGAGGATCATGTAGTAATTAAATGAAATAATGAATGTAAAACTCTGGCACGGTACCATCATCGTCTTTGTGTTATCATCACCATTGTCCCCATCACCACTGTCATCATCATCATCATCATTATCACCATTATCAACATCATTGTCACTATCACCACTGCCATCACCCCGTCATTATCAGCACTGTCATTGTTATCATTATCATCATCACTACCTCTGTCATCATCACCATCATCATCATAGTCATTGTCATCACCATTGTCACCATCACCACTTCCAACATCACTGTCATCATTGTCACATCACCATCGTCATTGTTATCATCACCATTGTTGCTGTCACCACTGTCATCATCATCACGTCATCATCATCATTGTCATCATTATCATCATCATCATCCCTGTCATCCCCATCACCACTGTCATCATCATTGTCATCATCAACACCATCGTTATCATAAACACTGTCATCATCCTCATGGTTGTCATCATCACTGTTACCGTCACCACATCATCATCATTGTTGCCATCACTAGTGTCATCGTCATCATCATCAGCATTGTCACCATCACCACTGTCATCATCATCACTGTCATCATTACCATGACCATCGTCCTCACCACAGCTGTCATCATCATCGTGGTCATCCTCATTCATAGCTCCACAAGGTTGTTGTGGAGCCTAGATGCCCATTTTCATTTCTATTTCACTTCAGCCAGGCTTATGGAGGGCTTGCCATGTGTCCGGCATGAGATGTTCACATGCCCTTCTGCATACTCCCTCCACTCAATCATCCCAAGGAGAAACAGTTGAAATCCAAGCACACAGCAGGCGACTTATAATTGCTGCTTCCTCCTGAAAACAGAGAGGCTGAATTATGTGGACAGAGTCAAGAAAAGGCCCAGAGTGCAGGACTCCCAGGAGCTGCTGAGGTTGAAGGATAGGAGCTCCACATTCTGAGTCTCTCTGGGGTGGCAGGCTGGTGGGCTTGGTGCTGGGCTCCTTCCAGGAGAATGGAGTGGCATGCCCAAGAACCAGAAAGCTGATCTGGGAGTGTTCAAAACACAGTGAGATGCCCCTTTGAGACTTGTAAGGGTGGTCCATGCTGAGGGAGGGATTGCAGGTCCTTCCTGATTCAAGATGTAGGTAAAGACTTCTGAGATTCACCTCTGTCTGGCTCTTCCCTCCTGAGCACATTGAGAGAGTTTCAGTTCCCAAGCCTCTGCTGTTTGGTGGGCTATATAAGTAGTTTTAGCCAATGAATTATCTATAGAAATCGTGGTGCGCTGATGTGACCCCAGCCGAAGCATTTGATTGCCAACATGAGACACTGGCCTGTCTTCCCCCATTGCGGCAAAGCCCCTGAACATTGTGTTGAGATAGCGAACTCAAAAAATGCGAGAAAGGTTACAGAATATTCTGTAATTGACAGAATTCTCTTCCTTCTCCATTGTCCCGCATTGTGCTTGAATAGTAGAGTAGCTTTTATTATTTGACAGTTAAGATTTGGGGAGTTGTTTGTTAGAGCATCTTAACTTAGCCAATCCTGACTGATTCATTTCCCCATTTTGGAAGTTAGCCCATTCCCCTCTCCCACCCCCAAGAATTCATGGCTGGCCCTTCCTCTCCTTCCTCACATCAGCTTAAAATGTCACCTTCTACAACCAGATCTCCTGACCATTCCACGAAGAAAGTCCCTCCCTTGTGCTCTATCATGTGACCCATGTCTCTTTCATTTGCTTATGTATTTGTTTACCAGTTGTCTCTCATACTAAAATGTAAATTTCACGAGCGCGAAGATCATACTATTTTGCCCACTGCCTTGTGCCCAGTGCTTGGCTCCATGTCTGAAAGAAGGTTGCGGGTGAGGCAATGAGCTCAGCGAGAAGAAATGACTTGCTTAAAGCTACACAGCAAGCAGGCAAGGTAAGCCTGACCCCCGGTCTCCACCCTCCCCAATAATTACACCTACTTCTGAGGGCCATTCAGATGGTCAAGGAAACTCAATGAAATAATCATGTAGGAAGCTCAGCACAGTGCCTCCTTATGGGGTCTCAGTGACTATCAGTAGTAATGACCACTAGCATTACTATTATGTTGTGACCCCCTGCTCTCCTGTGCAGAAACTCTGAGCCCACAGTTGGGTTCTCTATGGGGCCAGGCTCTGGGGAGATGGTGGCTTCAGGATCTGGAATTTTCTATGCCCCACACTTCTTTCCCATGCCTTGTGCCTACCAAGTCCCCACCATTGTCCCCACTCTGACAAAAGTGCTTCTGAAAAAAGGAATCAGCACCAGGTGAAGAAACCCTTCCAGGCATCTCATCTCCTGCCCTATTTTCGCCAACAATATACTGAGGCCCACAGAACTGAAGGACTTGGCTACACTCACATAGCTCATCAGAAGTGGAACCCTTGATGTATATTGGAGGCACTGTGCTCCTTCTCCCCAGAAAAATCCATCACATCTAAGGGTAACAATACCGTGGGTCCTATAAAGCAGTGGTTCTTGATCAGGGATGATTTTTCTCCCCAGGGGACATCAGGCTACATGTGGAATGTTTTTAGCTGTCACAGCTCTGGGGATGGGGCAGGAGTGGCAATCTGCTACTGGCATTAGGGATAGAGGCGAAGATACTGCTAAAAATCCTACACTGCTCAGGACAGGATCTATGATGGGATTCTCCTGCCCCAACTGTCAATAGAGCTGAAGTTAAGAAATCCTGTACTAAATGAATCTCAGAGATGAGAAGGGAAATTCATTCAGGGGTCCGGGGTCAACCATTCTGCTCCCCCTGGAGGAGACTGAATGGTAACAACCAGGAAGTCTATTTTACAAAGGCGAAAGCTGTCACATGCATTGTTGATTCAAGCCTCACAATAACCTGGAGAAGGTAGAGATGATGACGCTAGTACAGAAACGGAAACAGAGTCTCTGAGAGTAGGTATGACCCGCCCAGGGTCACAGAGGGTGGAAGTGGGCAGGGGCAAGGCTGGAAGCCAGATCTTCCTACTGCAAGGCCCTTTTCATTGCCTTTCCAGCTTCTCCCCATTCTGGGGCCAGGCCCTGAATGAGAGCCGCCTGAGTCTGGGGAAGAAGGGACCCGTGACTGTTTAGAAGAGAGACAACCTCCCAGCTACCTAAAATAAATTATGCAGTAAATCCCACTTCACCAAGTCTCACTGATCAAAGGAAAGGATCATCAAGAAAAACAAATCCTGGGTCTTGGGAACCACTTCAGGATGAGTGTGAAATTTTAACCGAGAGTGTTCCGCTGGGCAGATTTGTGGCCGTGAATGAGGGCGGTCTGCACATGGCTGACACCAGTTGACAAGTTTGTGGACTCTGGGGAAGATATAGCAACTTGCTCAGTATAAAGACTATATTCAGTTTCTCTTTGAGGAGTAAACAGTCTTCTTGCTTCCTGTCCCCAGTTGCCTGCGGGCAGTGCATAGTCGGTTTTCTAGCAGAACCTGGAAAGGACCAAGAGCTGCTACCACTCAGCTCCTGGCACTGGGGTGACCTAGCCCAGAGGGGCCTGACTTCACCCACAGGTTCATAGCATTCCATTCTGTGAGGTCTTCTGCAGGAGCAAAGGGTCTGTCCTATGCCACCCACTCTTCTCTTTGGCCCTCACACTTTGCCCAAAAGCTTCCATGTTTGTGCAGATTAACTTGGAATATAACCATAACTGGTCTTATGATGTTAGTTGATTCATTATTTACTGAACGCCTACCATGTGCTAGAGATTCAATGGTGAGCAAACCACACAGGCCCCAGAACTCCGGCAGGTTATCATATGAGATATGGGGAGGCGGGGGTGGATACACAACCAATACATCAGATCAAATGTGACACATGTGACCATGCATCCTGGAAGATAGAACTACTGGTGGTTAGAGCATCAGGGAAGGCTTCCTGGAGGAAGGGACATCTGAGCTAGCATTTAAAGGATGTCTAGGAGTTGCTCAGGTGGAGTAACTTAATCTTACTCTTAGAACCTCTTCATTCAAAGCCCTCCACTAAGGTTCTCAGAACACAGGACAGGGGACTCCTGAGGGGTATGGGCAGAATGGCTTCCCCAGATGAGCTCAAGTTTCCTGTCATTTCTCCTAGAGGCCCGGCTTGGAGTAGAGACACGTATGCCAACAGAAGTAAGATTTTGTTCATTTATCCACCAGCTGGTACAAATAAACCAAGCACCTACTGTGTTCCCGGCGCCATGCCAGGTCCTGGGTCTGCAGCTGGGGAGGCAGACCTCAGGATGAGGAGGACACAGAGGGGCGTGGCACCCCAGCATCTACATGGGCACCTGTCTTGCTCTTAAATATGTGTATGTAGTAAAAGACAGCACATTTATCAAGGAATAAAAACATAAGTAGTAAATGCTGGTGAGTGACTAGTAATGATGACTAGTTAATGCTGTTCCCTGAGCCTAGAGTCTTCCCCCCACCCCCAATGAGTGGTCTGCTTGCCTCTTCTTTAGTGCAGCTCAAAAGGTCTCTCTTTGATGAAGCTTTCCAAGTTCCCAGCCTTCACCCTGGCCCCCCACCGCCTCCATGGCACATACCACAGATGGCAATCTTGTGCTTGTGTCATTACTGATCCACGTTCACCTCCCTCGTGAATCTGCAAGGTTCTCGAGGGCAGGGACCATTTCTGTTTTACACCCCCAGGGATGCCTGGTATACAGTAGGTGCTCAGTACATGTCCATTGGATGAATAAACAATACACAGACACTGTTGATATGACCACAGTGAGGACGTTGGATTGTTCATCCTCCTTCTCCCTAAGAAACTGGTTCAACATATTCTGAGAAGCCTATTGCCTTTAAATCTTCTAAACACTCCTACAGGGCTGATCTGAATAGCTCCAGTCTTCAGGTGAGGAGATCAAGGCCTGACACCCCAGGTTCACCTGTCCATGGGGCTCCACGGGGCTGAAGATGTGACTGTCCTCTAGTTCGTGAGTTCTGGGCTTGAGCTGCATATTGGAATTACCCGAGGACCTTTGAGAAATGCCAGTTTCTGGGACCCCCCCCCAAAATTCTGATTCAGGTGCTGAGATGGACTCGGCATCCACATCATTACGACGCTCCCAGCAGATTTCAATGCTCAGCTTTGGTGGAGGACACAACTCGAGCTACAGCCTGAGAACCAGAGGGCTCTACTTGAATTTTACCTCACAGGCACCAGAAGCTCAGAGAGGGGCACATCTCACTAAGGGTCCCACAACACGTGGGAAGCCCAACCTGGATGAGTCTTCTAGAATGCCTCCGAGGCTATTTCCTTGGGCATGGAAGCTTTCTCTTGACCCCCCTCAGCCCCTCCACCCTACGGCAGGATACCTTTTAGACAGAGGGAAGGTGGCCGCAGGGACCGAGCCTCAGAGCCCCCGCACCCTGGGGTGGCCGGCTCTTCCTCTTGACCCACAGATACTTCTGCCTCCCTTCTGCTCTGTGCCCTCACAACCCCTTTGCTGGAGCATGGCAGCATCTCCGTGGCCCGTGATGGAACCCGGACGGCTTGGGGACAAGAGGCCATCTCCGCGTCTGGACCCCATTCAGGGACAGCCTCTCCTGGATTTGAGTTTCTGGAGCCTTGTAGGGAAAAGGCCATCCTTTGCAGCCCACGGAAGCAAGGTGAGGCCTCAGTTATCTGCTTCAGCATACCCATTCCTGGCTAGAGGACTAGAACACTCCCGCCCAAATGGGACTCCATGATGGATGTGGAGAAGCAACCAAATGTCCCTCATTAATCACCAGCTCCATCTGGCTCCCCGCCTGATGGTTTTCAGCTGACTTGAAAAAGACCCAATTAGATGAAAACATTTTGACAATTTATCTTGTGGCATGAACAGGTCCAGATTGAGGCTATGATTTCATCACTGGGGAGGGAGGAAGGGATTGGGATGTGGGTCACGCACAGAGCTCTGGGAGACGTGGGGGTCTCCCCCAGGAGTCTTCCTGTGAAACCAGAGTGAGGTCTGCCTCCCGCTGGCCACTGGCCCTGCCAGTCCCCAGGCCGGTGGGACCCGAGGGAGGAAGAGTGCCCTTTGGTTCTGGTGGAAAAGGCCTGAGAAGATGGACAATCAGAAATAGTTGAGCAGACTGGGCGCCTGGGTGGCTCAGTCAGTAAAGCATCTGACTTTGGCTCTGGTCACGATCTCAAAGTTTGTAGGTTCGAGCCTCGCATTGGGCTCTGTGCTGACTGTTCAGAGCCTGGAGCCTGCTTCAGATTCTATGTCTCCCTCTCTCTCCGTCCCTCTCCTACTCATATTCTGACTGTCTCTCTCAAAAATACATAAACATTAAAAACAGTTTTTTTTTTGAAAAAAGAAATGGCGAGCATCTTGGCTTGTGGATGTTGAATGGGAAGCAGAAGTCAGGGTGTGACCCAGGCCTGGTCCAGCTCTTGCACCAGCAAGGTGCCTGGGGACCTGGTCCTCAGCTCAGAAACAAGTGACTCAGATTTCCCAGCAGATTTGGCCTCCTCAAGGTGGGCCTGGTGGGTTCCCTACAGATGCCCAACTCTCCCTGCAGAGCATGAGGGTGCCATGGTCTCTGGTCCAACCATCCACAGCAGGGCGTGGATTCCTTGAGATCACAGCCCTTCCTTCTTCAAAACCACGTTTTTAGCTCCTACCTTGAAGGTCCTTGTTGGGGTGGGCAGCCTGCCAGGAGAGCCCCCTGTGGACAGACTACCACCACCTGCAAGTTGTTCACCCTCTCTCCTCTGCATGAGGAAGCTGCCATAGGACCCGAAAAGCAAATCAGGGTGTCCCTCCCGCCAAGGTCACGACTGCAGCCCACAGGCTGGCCTGAGGCATGCTGGCACACGGTGGGTAGGGATTTGCCTCTCTGGGCAGGATTTAACGGTGGCCAGCCTACAGCTGGCTTTCCGCGGGCGTTAGCTCGCACTGCAGGAGGGGGCCTGTGTGGGGGCAGGGCGACGGGTTTGTCCCCTGGATCTGATCGCCCCATTCAGCACTCACCCCTCCCCACCGAGTAAGCACCCGGTAGACGGATGCCCCACCCCCTCACTTGCACCGGACAAGTTGGACTCCTCTTTGGCATGGCTTTGTTTGTGGAGGTAGGCACGTACACATGCATGTGCACACACACACACACACACACAGTGTTCACACATACTCTCACCACACGTTACCCAATTCCTCGTACTCTTCAAGTATCTCTCACATTTCCGCCACTACCCTGTTCACCCACATTTGCTGGTCATATAGACAAGCATCATGCATGCACGTCTCCCTCCTCCGACCTCACACGCACACACACGCACGTGCACACACATGCACACAGAATAGCAAGTCACCCAGGGACCCCATCTCAGGCGCCTCTCAGCTCCTGCGCATGTGTGCACTTATATTTGCACACGCATGCACACACGTATACTGTACATATATGTACCCTTCCTCCAGACACATAGCTGGTTGGGGGCCGCGGCTGGCAGGTGACCAGGCACAGCTGCTGTCCTAGAGAGAGCCTGTGTGTGCAGGGCAGGGCACCGGAAGTCTGACCTATGGAGCTCCGCCTCCTAAGCAGATCTGTTGACGAGTCCCCGCTGGACTCCAGGCCTACTCCTATTGGCATGTCTCCTGGGGCCCTCAGCAATGCTCCTTTTGTTCTTGCTTTGGGCGGAACAAGCCTCCATCTGTGATGAGCTTTGAGGACCACTGGCTTACATGATCCCCAGGAAGCGTTCCGGAGGTCCTGGTCCATGAGCCTTACTTAGGTGTCCCTGCAATGTTATTCATCCCCACTTAAACCACACCCAGCCTCACCACTGCATTATCAAGTTTGGTTGATGTGCTACTCAGATCCTCACCCCCTCCCCATTTTTACAAATAGCAGAAACTCAACTCAAACAGGCTTGAGCAAAAACAAATCAATTGGTTTAGGCAATTAGGAGGATGAGGAAGAGTGCTTCTGGAACTTTGGATGGTTCTCAGATGACCTCTTCACCTGTCCATGGACATTTTGGTGCTGGTCTTGTGCTCTTAGAGCCCCCATAATGGCCGGCAACTCGAGAGACAAACCCATAGGGTTTGTTATCTTAGGAAGAAAAGCTAGTATGCCTCTCTTCCTACTTTGGGAAGAAATGAGGATCTCTGATTGGCTCATTTCAAGTCACATGCCAGCCTTAGGCACAATCACCATTTCTAGGTGAGGTTCTTTTGTGATTGGTCTACCCTGGGTATTACCCCCACTTTCCTGGCCAGAGCCTCAGTATCTTTCTCACTGAGATCCCCAGGGGAGGAACAGTGGAGAAAGAAACCACAGGTGTTTCTTACATTTGGCCTCTGATGCCCCCAAGTCGTGCCCCCCCCCACAAGGTCATGGGCAATAACCATAGTGAGTAGCTGTGGATCTTTTCATGGCATAATTGTCCCAATTTGCAAGCTTCTTGGCCACCTTCTGTTCTAAGACCTATCCTTCAGGCCCCTAAAAGAAATATCCCTCTGTCCCCCTATTTCCAAGGCACATGGGGGACTGTTCTTGGGGCAAACCCAAGAGAGAACTAAATGGAATCTATTTACAAAATTTAATTGGAGGCCAGCCTCAGCCTCTGAGTCATTTCTATAGGTGCACTCCCTGAAATACTGGTGCTGGCTTTGGGTTTCTGTGCACTGAGGACCCCACTGTGTCATGAGCTGGGCTTGTCAAGTGTCATGTCTTCACTAGTCAGTCCAGGGGTCATCTAGGCACGGAACTCCCCTGTCCTCCTTTATTGGGCCACCATGTGCACTCATTGGCCAAGGATCCTCATGAAGGCTGTCAGTCCTTTGTTGGCTAAGTTGGAAAGTGGTCCACAATGAACCCCCCTTAGGAACATGAACCTCTCCAGCCCCCAGAATCCTGATGGGTGACCTTAGAGCTGCGTCAGTTAATGCAGGGAAAGTATTAAAAGTCTTTGGACATGGGATAGTGCACCATTTGACCCAGAGGATTTTGATGGCGTTTCTGGGTGAATCAGCTAGGGCAGATGACTATTTGAATTAGTACCAAGAATGCAAATGGTGGTGGTGGTGATGATGATGATGACTGTATGTTATAATGATGCATGATAGTAATATTGGCAAATTCTGCCACTTTTAAGCACTTCCTATGTGCCATCCACTGTATCTATCCCTTTTTACACAATGTCCTTGAAAACTTAAACACCAGTCTTCTGGGGTTCCCATTTGGCAGACTTGGAATCCAAGTTTCAGAGAGGCCAAGGAACTCCTTGAAATTCACACAGCTAGTCCAACCTTTGAATCCACTTTTGTTTGATTCCAAAGCTTCTGCCTTTTGACTCCTGTACCATATACTTCAAAGAGTTGAAAACTGGAAACTACCTAAATGTCCATCAGCAGGGGAGTGATGATATCCAAACCATAGAATATTAAGCAGCTGCTTAAAAGTCATGTACGGCTCCATGTCCTAATATGGAATGGTTTTGAAGACATGGGCAAGTGAGAAAAAGCAAGTTGAACAGGGTAAGTAGAGGATGGCTTCATTTAAGCACTTTCCAACCACCCAAGGGGACAGTGGAACTTTATGTGTTTGTGGAGGGAACGTGGAGGGAAACAGGCCAAGGAATATACACCACCTGGGGAGTGAGTCTGGGGAGGGAAGTGAATTTGGGTGAGGGCCAAGGGTTCTTTGGCTTGTTCTGCATTTCTGGGACTTTTTAGATGAACCTGGGGTCTTGCATTCCCTGCATAAATAGGAAAATTGTGTCCCAGCTAGGAGCTTGTCTGGATTTACATCCTGGCTCCACCATTATGAGCTGTGTGACCCCAGGCAAGGTGCTTATCTCTGTTTCCACGTCTGTAACATGAGAATAACTGCCAGGACCACCACCCTCAAAACAATGACAACAACTACTACAATAATAATAATACATAAACACGTACATATCTCATGGGATTAAAACAGGGTTTCCCAATCACAGCACTGCCGATATGTTATGCTGGATGATTCATTGTTTTCAGGGGCTATCCTGTCCATCGCTGGGTGTTTAGCAACATCTCTGGGCTCTAGATTCTGATAGCACCCTCTCACCCCAATCATGACCATAAAAATGTCCCCCGGAAGGCACAATCACTGCAGTTGAAAAACACTGAGTTAATGTGATGGTAAAATGAGTTAATCCATGTTAAGTGCTGAAGACAGTACCCGGCACAGAGTAAGCCCCGGATAAATGGCCGCTCCCATTAACTCAAGGGAGAGAGATGATGAAGGGATGACTTTCTCATGCAGCCAAGCACGGGTGCAGGGGAAGAATTCTGGACTGGAAGTCGAGCTGCCTGGGGTCTGCATCTGCCCCTGCCCCTCAGGGAGGCCCCTCTTGGGGCCTCAGTTTCCTTATGTGTGGTAAATTCAGGTCCCCAGGGAGCGCCCCCCCCTCCATCTCTCAGGGCAGGAGGCAGCAGAGGATCAGCCCCCTGCCCTCTTCCCCTCTTCCCTCCATGGCAGCCTGGGCTGCCGGCTTGGCGGTCTGGGAATCCTGCTCAGACGTGGCTCCCCCCTTCCCTCCACAACTGGGGAGCAGATGCTGTCCATGAGGCTGTTACCCAGACACAGGTGGTCCAACCTGCCACAAGTTCCTTGATTCCTGATCATCCTACAATCACTTTTGGCCCCGAAACAATTTGCTGGGTGAAGGGAGAGAAGGGCCTGGAGGGAAGGGAGGAAGAGAGGGAGGGGGAGAGGGGGTGGTTCAGGGTTAAGAGTGGCCTTTGAAGTTTGTAACCATCTTATATAAAACATCTTCAGTCATTCTCCATTTGGATGATGTCAGGGGAGCACATTACCATCCCGAGATCAAATGCAACAGCAAGAATCACTTGTTGCTCACCAGGCTACAGTCATATATCAAGTATTCCAGGCACACGCAATTCGTAACTTTCCCCGAAACAGATTGATATTTTCCTCTTCCACTTTCTGGGAAGAAGACATCTGACTTTGCTTTGAGCAGAGTTTGGGAGGCGGTGGGGGAATTAAACCGGCACCCATTGTCTTTGCACGAGGTTGGTCACGCCGCTGAAAGCACGGCTGCGTTTCTTCTCTCGTCTGGGTTCACTTGGCGAAAGGCGGTTCGCTATCTGAGCCACGCGATGGACAAGACGTCCAGATTATCTGCTTAGGCTCTTGCGGATTTGACCTGAGTGATAAATAGAGCGAGAGGAGTTGTTTATTATTATTATTGTTATTATTGCTGTTGTTATTATTCTTAATTTTTTTATGTCTTTATTTTGAGAGACAGAGAGCAAGCTGGGGAGCAGAGAGAGAGGGAGACACAGAATCCGAAGCAGGCTCCAGGCTCTGAGCTCTCAGCACAGAGCCTGATGCAGGGCTTGAACCCACAAACCGTGAGATCATGACCTGAGCCGAAGCTGGATGCTCAACCGACGGAGCCACCCAGGCGCCCCTACCCCAATTTATTTATCCAGTTTCCTTCTGATGGGCATTTGAGTTCTAGCCAGTTTTTTTTTTAACACTCATTAATAGTCTTCTGTGAGCATTTTAGTGTGTGCCTTCTACCACACACGTGGGTAAGTTTCTATCAGATAGATCTGTAGCAGTGGGATTGCTGGGCTTTAGGGAGTAGAGATTTCGACTTTAGGGGATGGCATCAAATTATTTTTCAGAATGCTTGTACCAAAATCTTCTATTTTCCAGTTGTAATGTAGATGCCAGTCTCCTAGGGCTGATGCCAGAATCGAATGCATGCAAAACACAGAGAACATTTAGCGCAGTGCCCAGGCATGGCTAGGAGGTGATGCTCGGACACAGTATCTATGACTGATGGGCTCCATTCTCCAGCGGAGTTTGGGAAAGTCCTTATCCATCTTTAGCAGTTCATTTTTCTGCTACTCAGTTGGAATCCTTTACTGGAGGGTGTCCTGTGACTCTCATTTTAGGGCTTTTAAACCACAGTTAGTTTTTTGTTTTAAAAAAAATGTTTATTTATTTATTTTGAGACAGAGAATGCAAGCAGGGGTGGGGCAGAGGGAGGGAGAGAGAGAATCTTGAGCAGGCTCTGTGCTAGCAGTGCAGAGCCTGATGCGGGGCTCAATCCCAAGAACCGTGAGATCATGACCTGAGCTGAAATCCAGAGTCAGAGGCTTAACCCACTGAGCCACCCAAGCATCCCTCACAGTTAGGTTTTTTTCTGTCCATACAGAGTCCTGGTGATAGGTTCTGCTGCCCAGTGTTTGTCATACGGGGCTCTTTCTCTCTCTCTGTGCCTGTTAGAACAGCCCCTAAAGGTAACTTCCAGAAGACCTGTGCTTCTGAAATTTTAATGAGAGTCTTGCAAAAATGTCGATTGTGGTTCAGCAGGTGTGTGGCAGCTTGACCCTGCTGGTTGCGGGCAGTGGGTGGGAAAGAACGACCCCCCAGCTGAGCCCCAGCCGAAGGCCCGGCTTCGCCCGGCTGCGGTGCGGTGAGACGTGGCCAGGCCAGGGAGCAGGGCCCTGCAACTCCTGTGAGTTGGAGTGCTCGTTCCCTTACGTGAGGCCTGCTCTTCTCTGGGAACTCTTTCTATGATTTATGAAAATTTGCTCAGGTTATTAGGGCATCGACGGAACTGGGTGGCCCCAGCTGCTTGGCGTGGTCCCTTCCAGGACGTTCTGAAGAAAAATGTAGGGAAGCAGCTTTCCCATCCCTGGTCAGGACTCTGGTTTTGGGTAACACTCCCTTTTTTCTCATCCATTTTATCTCGGAGCCCAGGAAAGCGCTGACCTGACTCAGGTTCAACTCC
>NC_043701.1:173759977-173763047 GCF_006229205.1 Suricata suricatta
GTGTGTGTGTGTGTGTGTGTGTGTGTGTGTGTGTTTGTGTATGTGTGTGTGTGTTGAAAGTGGGAGGAAGATGGTAAAGTGAAGGCAAGACATATGGTAGTAGAACAAGATGCCACATCTTTATACTTGAGGAATAGGAAGTCTGTTGGAAGAGATGGAATTCCTGCTCAGGAAATATCTGGAAAAGAGTGGTGGGGCAGGCAAAGATATAGGTTCAAAAACCATGATACCTGCTGACTTGGTCAATATGACTCAAGAGCCTTAAAACTGTAATTGCCCTTCTGAAAAACTATTCTAAAGAAATAGTCGGAAACGTAGTCAAGGACATCAAGGTCTTCTCTGCATGCTTATTTATGACAGTAAGATGATATCCAAGTTGGGTATCAACCTAAGCTCTAACAATGAGAGGGATTGGTTCAACAAATGATGATCCAGTCCAGGGGTCAGTAAACTATGGCCCTTGAGCCAATCTGTCTCTCCATCAGCTTTTGTAAATAAAGTTTTATTGGCACACAGTCATGACTATTCCATTATGTATTGCCTGAGGCTGCTTTGGAACCCCAATGGCAGAGTTGAGTTGTTGTGACAGGGACCACATAACCTGCAAAGCCTAAAATATTAGTATCTGGCCCTTTAATAAAACATCTTTTAGTTCTTGGTCAAGCCATATGAAAAATGCCAGGCAAGCATTAACAATGATATTAATAAAGACGTTTTTATTGACATGCATATGTCATAAAGTTAAGTAAAAAGGTAGTATGTGAATTTTTGATATTAATGATAGTAGCTAACATTTGTTAAGTGCACATGAAGTTCTCAGAACTGTTAACATGGGGTTTACAAGGACTTCTTAATAACAGGAGAAAATGATTATGGTATAATATCAGGCCAAAAAAAGCAGGATATAAAATGTTGATATTAGTAATAATTATATTTATTAAGCCCATATTAAACTCTGGGCACTGTGCTCATCACTTTACATATTATTTTACAGAGCTTTCAAAAAATGCCACTTGGAAGTTACTGTTATTTACAAATAAAGTATGGAGCTACACGGAGCATAAGTGGTTTACTTTAGGGACCTACCTGGTTAGTGAAGGAGCCTGAATCCAAAGACAGGGAGTGTGCCTCTATGCAGAGAAAGGCCTAGAAGGAAATGGGGCAAATGTTAGCATGTGCATGTGGGTGATGGGAGGAGAGTTAGAGAGTTGAAGTTGTCTGTGGCTGGAAGTAACTGAGAACTTGAAAAATATCAGCTCAAGCAAGCGAGGTGTTGCTTTTTCACATAGCAGGACATCTGAGGAGGCCACCATGTTGCATTGGAGGCTCTCTGACCCCACGAGAGACCTGCATTCGGCCAGCCTGAGCATGGGAGTTTTGTCTTCAGGCTTGTCACTGGAGTCTCCTGGTGACTGTCCCACTAGGTGGGTCATTTTCTGCATTCAAGGCCGAAAGAGGGGTCAAGGCCAAGGGCTAAGGTGTAAGTTGACTGAGTGGTCCCTTTATTGAAGGATTTTCCTCTAACTTCCCAATAGCAGCTTTCACCTCATTGGCCGGAATGGGGTCACAGGATTATGAATGGTGGCAAAGCAGGCTGGGAAGTGAGGTTTTCCAGCAGGGCACATTGCGACACTGAACAAAACTGGGATTTTGTGAATCAGGAAGAAGGGGAGAATGGATAATTTGGAATCAACTTCCAGTATCAGCCACGTGGACAGTTAGTTGCCAATTTCCTTTTGTTCTTTCTGGAATTTTCCTGAATAAATCTTGCTGAGTCTGAAGGCAGGGGGACTGAGGAGAGGTGGAGAGAGAAAGTGACAGGAGAGAAGTCATGTCTTAGTCCATTTGGGCTGCTACAACCCGATACTATAGACTGGGTGGATTGTAAACTAAGGAACTCTGTTTCTCACAGTTCTGGAGGCTGGGAAGTTCAAGATCAAGCGCTGGCAGATTTGGTGCATGGTGAGACCTTCCTGATTCACAGACAGCTGACCCTGTGTCACCCATGGCAGAAGGCATAAAAGAGGTCTCTGGGGTCGCTTCCTGTAAGGACAATAATCCCATGATAAATAAGACTGTGCCCTCGTGACCTCATCGACTTTCAAAGGCCCTGTTTCCAAATACTGTCCCATTGGGGGTTAGGTTTCACCACAAGAATTTGGGGGGTGGGGACATGCATATTCAACCTATAGCAAGTAAGGAAGTCAGGGGAAGCTTCTCAAGAAGACATATTTTATGGGGTGACTGGTGAAGTGGAGGCTTCCAGCTTCCTTTGTTATTCAGGAGAGCCTCAAGTTTGGGGGGATGCATAAGAGAAGTCCCAAGACAGTCTGCTTGATTGGCTTGTCCCACTTGGTGTAGAAATGTGGACCATTGGGGCAAGCCGCCCCCCCTTCCCTGCACAGGCCAGTGGGCAGGGCCACAGCACATGGACTCAGAAGCCACTGGGGCCCCCTGATAGGGCCAGGAGGCCAGAAGGCCAGTCTGGCAAAGGTGACTTTGGAAACGATAGAGGGTAGAATTTCACATGCATTAAACAATGTAGAGCAGACGAGTTCAGTGAGGGGCCCTCTGGTAGAAGCTTCTGGATTGGAGTCAACTCTAGATGCTTGTTTAGCATGTGCACCTTAAAGATGTCATCCCAGCCTCTTGCTACCAGACTTCAGTCACCTGTGCCCTGAGGTGTAAATGGCTGTTATGGATACTTTCTTGAAAACAGGTGCGGAGAGCTTAAAGGTGGTGGGTGAGGAGGGAAAGCCCGGAGATTGCTGGTGAGAAATCTGGCTCTGACACTTTTCCAGCTATGACTCAGTATTTCCACCTGTCAAATGGGAACATAGCTCAAGAAAGACCAGAGGAGGAGACCCTGGCATACAGCCTGAGGATGGTAGGTGCTAAAAAAGTGTCTACTCTTGTGCTCCCTCCCATCCTTTGCCTAAAGAGAGTGAGAGTGGTGAGCCTGCATGTGGAGACCGGGGGCATGGGTCCCAAACTCAACAGACTTTTCCAGGGTCGACCTCACAGATGGGCCCGGAATTCCTTTTTTCTCCCAAAGCACCAGGTAACCAGG
>NC_043701.1:173763147-173803275 GCF_006229205.1 Suricata suricatta
GAGATGCTGCCACAAAGGATGTGAACAGAGGAAAGCCCAGTAGCTAAATTGGAGTGGGCACTCCTCATTGCAAACTTTTCTTTTTTTCCTTTATTTTAATTTTTTAAAATGTTTTTGAGAGAGGAAGAATGTGAGCAGGGGAGGGGCAGAAAGAGACACACACAGAATCTGAAGCAGGCTCTAGGTTGTGTCATCAGCATGGAGCCCGACATGGGGCTCCATGCGGGGCTCGAACCTACAAACTATAGAACCGTGAGATCATGACCCAAGCTTAACTGACTGAGCCACCCAGACGCCCCAATCATTGTAAAGCTTTTCTGACAGTGCAAACAGAACTCCAGGTCACTCTTACCTTTACCTCCACTTCTGTCTAAGATACTGTCTGCTGATCTCCTACCGGTATGCTCAAAATATACGCTCTCTTTACTACGACTTTTTATACTTTTCTCAAGTATTTTCATTGCCATTTGACAGATAAGGAAATTGAGGCTCAGAGAAGCTGTGTAACTCACCTAAAACACATGGCTTGCCATTGGTGGGAGTTAGGATTTGAACCCATGAGAGACTGACTCCATGGCCAACTTATTAGAAATCTTGGGCTGGCAGCTTCCCAGTGTCCCTTGGACAAAAATGGCTCAGAGATGATGGGGCCACCTTTTTAAAACACTGAAGATATATATGTAGATGTGGTTGTATATATATAATTGCAGAACACAATTGACATACAGGAAAGTACATAATCCATACATTTACATGCTAATGAATTATTGAACACTTCATCGAACTTAGGTTCCCTTATGAGTATCCCCCCCGCCCACCCCCACCCCGCCATGCTTCCTGCCGGCCACTGCCACAGCCTGCTGGCACGATTGTGAACCCTATTCTCTTACAGAAGTCCCTTCCCTACTTTTCTTTTTTGTTTTATTACCTAAGCAGATGTGCCTAAGCAGCATAGCTCTGTTTTGCCTGTTTTTGAACTTCATAGAACTGGAGTTATACGGGACTCAACTGTGTCTGGTTTCTATTATCCAACAGGCATGAGTGAGATTCACCTAGATTATCAGCAGTTTGTTTATTTTCATTGTGCTGCAGTGTTTTATTACGCGACTATTCCACAGCACATTTGTCTATTCCTCTAGCGATGGACCTTTGGGTTGTTTCCAGTTCAGGTGTTATGACTCTGCTGTGGTGAACACTCTCACACGTGTTCCTACGTCTCTGTTGAGGGAAATCTCAGCATCATGGGATGTGCATGTCCTAACTTTCGTAGGTACTGACGGAATGTTTGCTGAAGTCAAGTGCCCATTTACACACCCACTCTATGCATCGGTCTTTTTCACTCTAGCCATTTTGGGGGGTATGTAGTGATATCCCATTGTGGTTTCAGATACATTTTGTACGATTCTATTTGTTCTGGTGAAGCACAGATTAGCTTTCTTCAAGTAGACGGGATTCCCATGATAGCCAGTGAGGCTGAGAACCAAACATCCTGGGTGGCCAGCATCCATTGCTGTTCATACACAGGTGTAGATGGCCGTTGAGGATTTCCGCGCTGAGCTCCCTGCAATGTGCAAACAGGAGTGGCCTTGTGGAAAGTCCATGTGGGTGTTTGGGCTTCAGGATCAACAGTCATGTGTGCACCTGGGCATGGATGACAGTCTCACTTCTTGGTGGCCCTCTGCTGGCTCTCTATCCTCGCCCGAGCCATTCCTGTCATTTCCTTATCCCTATTCTCTGAGTCACCCAAGATTTCTGGGGGCTGCTCACAGTCATAGCGGTTGCTTTCTGGGCACCAATCTGGGCGGCTTCAGTTTCCTCAGTGAAAAGAGGGGAATTGGGGAGATCAAAGGCGACGAGGCATGTAAGCCCTGGCACCGTGCCTGGCACAGAATCACTGCTTGTTTACCAGGCTGAGACTGTGGTGTGGCAAGTGAGGTATGTGGGGTACAGAGTGAAAGGCCCCCGTCTCGGGTACCGCCCCCACACTTGTGCGACCCCCAGCGTGAATGCCTCCTTACATTTCCACCTTGGGCATCTCACTTATGGTCTTAGTCCGGGCCCTGCTCAGTTGTGAGGTCCTGCTGATCCTCTGACCGTGGCCTTCCACAGAACTTTCTTTAGAGTGTGCTTTTCGAATCTCTCATTATGAATCTTCAGCGGATTCCAAACCCAATTTGAGGATGTTTGACACAGCACTCATAAAACATGATGTGGAACAGGATAGAAAACATTAATGTCCTGTGCAATAGGGGTAAGTGTTGGTTCCAGAATCTAGGTCTCGGTGATACCGATGCACAGGTACACCAGGTCATGATGTAAAGCGCATCGCTCACCGTGAGTCCCAGTAAAAAGGAGTTTTGAAAAATGCCATGCCGTGACCTCTGAACACCACCCACTTCTCCTTCTGCCCCCCTCCTTCACCTGGCAGGGTATTCCTGCCCCTCAAACATCCCTGCCCGAGCCTCCTTCCCTCTGAAGCCTGCCTTGACTTCCTCAAGCAGAGGCCATTTCCTGCTGCTTGGTGTCCCTGCCAATGCCTCGCCCATGAGAAGGCAAATCAATACTGATGGCAGAGCCAGACTGCGTGGGTTCTGATCCCAGCCTCTGTCGTAAATACTAGGTATGTGACTGGGGCACCCACTTGTGCTGTCCATGTCTCAGTTTCCCCATGTGTAAAATGGGGATGCTAATAATAACCCCTATCTCATGGGGCTGATGTAAGGACCAAATGAGTTAACGCAGGAGGAGTGCCCACACCAGCCCTTACTCCGCTCTCAGGGGCTCGGCCAGTGCTCACAGTCCTCATATTTACAGCTGAGGCTCTCACATAGTGGTCGCTTCTCTGTCTTTGGGTGATTTGGTGTCCTGTCTGCCTGCCGTCCTGCACTGGGGTTCGTTGCGGGGAGGGTCTGTGTCTGGTTCTCGCTCACAGCCCCGGGCCCGGTATACAGCGGAGGCAGCCAAGTCCCAGCCTTCCTCACCTTGAGTGACGTATACCCAGGATGCGCTGGGCTGCTCAGAGTTTGCCCCCGGCTGCCTCGCTAGGCCCCAGGTCCCATCCTTGGTACTTCTGGGTGCCTTAGTGACGGTCACTGCTTGGTGCTCTTGGACAACGAGGTTGGCCAGCCAATGGCCTGGAACCTCCTGGGGGGTGAGCATGAGGCAGAGGATGCAAAGGCTTGTAGGGCCCTATTTCTCTGTCCCTGAAACATTGTCACTTGATACTGCAAGCTGGGCCAGACTTTATTGGAGTAAATAACAGAAATTACAAAACTGGGAGGGGGAGATGCCCAATTCATGGGATTCCCACAAAAATTCTCCAAAAAAAGAGCACAAAGATGACCACCCATGGTGGGTATGAGCTCCTAGCAGTGGTGGCCCCATCTTGGGGTCCTCTCTGTCCTAAGAGCCTGCCTTCACCTTTAAATCTTCTAGATGAATTTCCACCAGACACCAGGGAGGACCCATGCTCTGCTCAGAGGATTGGCCTGACCCTGGTGTTGACCCCCTCCTTTGGGCAGCCAATCTTTGGGCTTCTATAATCCCTGAAGTTCATTTCCACAAGCCGGGTGATTAGGTCAAGTTTAAAAAAGATAAGTGTGGATGCATGTGCACTCAGTGTGTGTGGGTGTGTGGGTGTGTGGGTGTTTGGCAGGCCAGAGGGACTTGAACAGGACAGTTTGGGATGAGGTTGGCCACACCAACTCAGGTCTTCTTCCTGATTTCCCACTGGGGTAGATGTGAAGGGATAGTTCTTTCCAGTCATCCTTCAGACACCTGGGACCATATCCCCCAACCCCCAAACATAAAGCCATCTGTGAATGAACACACACACATACACACACACAAAGCAAACACTACCACAATAGCACGTGTATGATAGATGTGTGCATCACACATACATCTATCCATACCCAAGATCATACACACAAACCCACACACATGTAACCACATGTACACACAAATATGAGAACATGAGCAAACCACACACACACAGAGACACACATTTACCTGTATCTCTTTCACTGACAAATATTAATTCTCAGCGATCAAACAGTCTAGAATATACTAAGGAGTAAAGACATTTTCCCAAATGCACCTCATCTTCACAGACTCCTGCTTTCCAAGGGAAAAGCCTTAAAAGTGTTAACCAAGGTGGCCTCAGTGTCCTTTAGTCCTTCTTTGGCCAGTCCCAGGCTGCCAGGTGGGATTCATCTGTGTAAGGAACTGTTCCCCCATCTCAGAGTCATGTGTACTTAGAGCTTGAGGAAGACCAGGTCGAAGTTCAAAATGAACTCTAATTTGCATCTCAAAGCAAGTCGTCTCCTGAGCAGGGCATTCTCCTGAGAGTGGAAGGAATGGAGGCAGCATGTGGATTTATGATCCTTCTGTACCCTCAAAGCCTTGGGATTTCTGCCTCTATTACACAGATAGTCATTAAAACTTAGGTGAATAAATGAGTGAATGAATCATGTAACAGAGGTTTTGGAATCCAACAGATGTGGGCTCGAATCCTTGCTCTATATTTGTGGGAATCTTTATGAGCCTAAGATCCTCTATTGTAAACAGACATAATAATACTGCACTAGTTAAAGATGAAGCTATTGTAATAAAACAAAGAGCTGTCAAAATAACAGTTGCTACAAAAAAGTTATGTCTACTTCCCTTTCATGCATCACTCCTGGGTGAATGACCAAGGTCGATAGGCAGTTTTGTTCATGTGGTCATTCTAGGACCTAAATCCCTTCCATCTTGTTGCTCTGCCACCTCTGGGCCATTGTTCTAGTCCACATGCAGGGAAGAAAGAGAGAGAAAGAGAGAGAGAGATAAGTAAGGGACTTTTGAGTGACAAAAATGACAAAAAATTGCACAAATAACTTTCAGTAACATCCCACTCATCTAAATGTAGTCACATGACCAGACTAGCTGCAAAGGGGCCTGGGAAATGTAGTTCTATGGCTGGACAACCATGTGTTCAGCTACAATTCTCTTTCTGTGGAAGAAGGCAAGATTGCTCTTTGGTGGATACCTAGCTGTCTTACCACAAATCACTATGCTGGATGGCTGTGGTGAGGACTAAATCAAGGAATGTGAATCACTTGCAAAGCACAGGGCCCAACATACAGTCTGCCCTTGAGAAATGGGAGCTATTATTTAATAATTTCAAAGGAATTCTTTTAAAATGAATGTTATAATAATGTAATCAGATGCCCATTTACTTGATCCTTTGGTGGGGCAGGGTGGTATGGAAAAAACAAATGTTTGGACAAGACTCAGGGAGTATATCGCCAAGAAGGCAAAAGCCCCTTGTAGGGTGTGACACCTGCTTCAGATACATCTCAAGGTGGAGTCTTAGAAGAGGTATAGACAGCCTAGAGATGTCCCTCACATATGGGGATCTAAGGATTTGGCAACAACGGGAAGCCATTGTGATGAACTTCAGGCGATGTGAATTCGTTCTCATGCCCTTGCTAAGTACTGCTCATCCCAACCAGGAAGTAAGTCTTCAGGACCACGAGGGAGAAAGCCAGCAGGACACGTGTGGTTGTGGGGAAGGCTGCATGATGTAGGGAGATACCTATGACCTGATAGTTTCAGTCCTGGGCAAATCTCACCTGAGTTTCATTTTTGCCCATGCACAAAACAGGGACCCAAACAATTCTTACTCGAAGGGGTGGTTATGAGTCCAAAGCAAGATAATGGGTGTGCTGTAAATTCTGAAAGCCTCTACAGATGTGAAGAATTAGGGTAATTAAATAAAAGTGGGGGAAATCCATCACCCGCAGTCAGGTGTGTCCCCAGCTCTGCTTGGGCTCATGTGGTGGGTGGGTGGAGCTCACTTACCTGTCCAAGAGAACTGTCTCCCCGCCCGCCCCCGGGAGTGGCAGCAAAGCTGTCAGTCTTAATCAGAACTTCCTTTCTGGGAGCGGCTTCCTCTGTGTCACAAACTTGGCACAGTTCAAACCTCTGCTTCAAGACTTATTTTCCTTGGGTTTTGCAAATCCTCTTTTACCCGGAGGAGACAGAAAGCTGCACATTTCTTTCCACCTGGAAATCACCACGGTTCTAAGGCTGTCCTTGTTCCCCTGCTAAAGACATATTTGTGTGTCTACACCCTGCAATTTTCCCGTGTAACTTTCATTAAAGTTAATTGGCGTCACAAGATTAAGGCAGGCAGCAAGAGACAAAGAAGTCAGTGCCAAATTGCGCCTGGCCAGGGTGCTGGGAGAGTGACAGGCTTCTGGGGGTGGGGGTGGCAACACCAAATGGGAGTCCCAGGCTTTGCTTTGGGGGGATTTCTGTAGAAGAGGCTGCAGAAGTGCATTGTGGGAAAAGCCATTGGCCAGAGTTCAAAGTTAAGATTGGAGACTCCTTCTCTAATGCAAAGTGGCCTGGAAGGTGTTTTGACCCCTTTCTCTCTTTTACAGTAGTTGGCAATAGTAAGACATATTACAGTCATGATAGCAACCATTCATTGGGTGTCTAATGTGCTCCTCTCTGAGTTCAGGGCTGCTCTTGCCTTGGGTTCTCGTGGCCACTCTATGAAGGGTATGCTTATCTTCAGGTTGAGGCTCAGAGAGGTTTGTGATTACCCTGAGCTTACACAAAGAGTCAAGAATGAAGATAACATTCAAGTTGCTGTCATCTAACTTCACAGCAGGACACCGGCCTGAAAGTGTGGTGGGAAGGGAAACCTTCTTTCCCTCAGTCACTCTTAGCTGATGCCACATCACGTGGAGAGACCCTTCCAGGCAATCTGGGCTGGCTGGGTGTCTAGGACCCATTCTCTGCTGGGCTGACATTTGCAGGGTCTGTGAAAGCATAGCATGGGGAGGCCAGCACTCCCAGGTGGCCAGGGTTCAGCAGCCCCCATCTTCCACGGCAGGCTTTCTGGAGCCCAGAGTCCACAGAATGCACTACTTCTAAACCCTTGTACATCCAGGCACCCATTTAACATTAAAAAATGCAAAATATTTTTAGTGTCTATTAATTGAAAAACAAAATTATAAAAAAAGATGATACTCTTATTTTAAGAATGTTAAGAAATAGTTCTCTATTTTATTTATCACACCTATGCAAATTAATAATGATACAGATAAAATAGACAATTCACGGGGGGAATGCAAATGGCCAATACCTATAGGAAAAGATGATCAATCTCACTAGTAATCAGGGAAATGCAAATTAAAACAACAATGAGAATCATTTTACTTATCAGATAGGCAAAATTAAAAGTTCGATGCTATCTAGTATTGTCTGGGGTGTAGAGAAATGGTTGCTTTTATCTATTTTGTATTCATGGGAGTAGATAGAAATTATTGGAGGGGAATTGAATTGGAGGGAAATATTAAAATGTAATGTGTGTCTGTGTGTGTGCACACGCACACACACACACACACATCGGGGTCACTTCTTGGTGACTCTCTCTGGCACACAAGATGAGATGAACATTGAAGCATTATATGAAATAGCAAAACATTGGAAACAAGCTAAATGCTTATCAATGCAGGGATGACTACACAAAAAATGGAATATTTCTACAACGGAATATCATGCAGCTATTAAATTGAGTTAGCAGATCAATATATACTGAGGGGGAAAGATTTCCAGACGTACTGTTGAGTAGAATGAACAAGAAAGTGGCAGAATGCAAATGCTCCCTGTGATATTATATGACGGCCATGAGAATGATCCAAGTGGCATCATAGACAGGGATCCTAGATATTGCACTTTCAGACCCATCCCTGTGTTTGAGTCAAGGCCACGCTTCCCATTGGCTGCTCTCCTGCCGTGACTGGGTATGAGAAGAATATTAAAATAAAGAATGTTAAAATAAAATTTAAAAGACCCAGGAGACACGGGACTCCTTCAATGGCCAACTTTGTTCAAGGAGTCCTCAGCAGAAGTCTAGGCTGCTTCCACTTACCCTTCTCTCTTTTCTTTTTTTGGGTCTGCCTTGCAATGGTCAGCCTCCCAGAATTCCTCCTAGGTCCACTCTTTTCCCTTCTTACACCACACCTACCTGATAGCTTCTCCTACAGGGATCTCCCTTAATGAAAATTGTACCGCCTAGCCTTGTGTTGGTATCTACTTCCTGGAATACCCATTGCGTATCATCAATGCAGTAGCTCTCAAAATTCATCACGCCCTCAAATCATCCAAAGATCTTGATAAAACACACTTTGCTGGCCCAGCCCTGGAGTTCCTGATTCAGTTGGTCTAGGATTGGGTCTGGGAATTTGCACTCGAACCAGTTTCCAAGTGATGCCGACCAGAAAGGACCACACGTTAGGAACCATTCTGTTACCATATAACACACACAATTTAAAAGATATTTTTTACAGGTTTGGCTAACATTTGTAAACACGAGGGAAAGCATCTGGGATGCACCACAGTGAAGTGACACCAGGATCCTTCTCTGTGGAGGTCACAGGATTGAAATCAGTATGTTGTGGCGGTTAAGAGCATGGCCTGGGTTGAGATCCCAGTTTTCCAATATGGTGGCTCCTCGATCTCAGGCAAGTTCTCAACATTCCTGTGCCTCAAATTCCTCATATGCAAAATGTTGATAACAATGGTAGCAATCCCCAGGCTTGTCTAAAGGGGAGTTGAAGTTAACACACGTAAAGTACTTAGAACAGTTATCTGGGCCAAGTAGGTACACAACATGAGCTATTTTATTCTTTTTCAATGAAATGAATGGTGAAGGGGCTTTTCATTCTGAACTTTTTGCAACAAGAATTAGGTGTATTGTATAATTAAAAATTTTTCAATAAAAGGAAGAAAGCTCATTGTGCACATATGTGCATTCGAGGCATACCCCGTATTCAGTCTATATGCAAACTTCGGTCACCAGTTGAAGGCAGAGATTTCTTGTGAGATTTTTTTTCCCATCTTCCACCCTCTGAGGGCCTCAAACCCATAAGTTATGAACCTTTAAAGAAGTCAACTACCACTGCCTTGTTGGCCAAGTTTTTAAAAATTAGTGTAACCCAAATAGAAATCAGTTGCTATGTGACCCAGTCTATACAGGATCATATTTAAAGAAGCACCATCCATCAGCTAGAAGTAATTAAAAAGGAATTCCAAATTTGACTTACATCATCACAAAAGCATGAAGGGAGATAAATTGAATACCCTCAACAACAGCTCCTAAAGTGCCCCTTTCTCCCTCACCCCAGGGAAAGCCAGGGGGCACTTACATGTTAACAGTTAAGGGGGTTGGTCCCTGTCACACCAGATTCATCAAGAAATCGGTTTAATTAACTCTGAGTGTTAACAGCCGTCCTGATTTTAAAGCGAGCAACTGCTACTATGAAAGGTCCCCTTTCCCTGGGCACATAATCCTATTTGAACATTGAACTATTGGCCATGAAACCTTCCTGCATTAGGCAGATTACGAAGTAAATCGTGTCCCACTCAGCGGTTGTCAAGCGGTGAAAAGCTTGAACAATCTTCCTTTTTTGTTTGTTTTTCTAAATTTCTTCATCCATTGATTTATTTAACACTTATTTTAGACATACTCTATTCTGGAAGTGAAGGTGGAGGATGTACATGTTACCTGAAATGATTCTCACTCCTCCATGTATGGCATTATAATTATTTACATTTTTCAGATGATTAATCTGAGGCTTAGGAAGTCGAATAAAAATTCCCTGATAATCCCTGAGCTCATCAGTGGCTGAGCTTCTGGGATGTTTTCACTGTTGTAGCTCTTTTGCTGGACTAGAACACAGCAAAGCAAAGCTCAGTTGTGCCGCTCACCATCTGGATGATATTGAGAGTTTCTTAAAGTCTCTAAGCCCCAGTTTTCTCATCTATGGATGAGACCATTAATACCTGGTGGAGAGGATTTTTGTGGAAATTAAATTAGATTATAGAAGTGTTTTCCTGTCCTAGCACCTATATGCAGTAGGTATATTGTGAGCCTTGCGACGTACGGGTTCACTTTTCCAAAAAGAGAGCCATGACCCAAATTACTATGGCCGATTTTGAAGATGTGTTTGCTTAGTATTCATCACAACCTCCTTCTAGTTTATCTTTTTGTCTGATAGGTGCTGCAGAGCGAAAACCAAAACCACACTTTCCAGATTCTCTTGCAGCTAGGAATCTGCATATGATCTGAGTTCCGCCAAGTAGATGCGCCACCCAAATCTCAGAAATGAAGAGAGCCAGGGAAGCTGGTGGCTATGCATGGGAAGATGAGATGGGTCGTTGAGTCGAGCACAGGCATCTGTATTTAGACCCGGCTGTGGTGGAGTTTGTGGAGTTCATTGCCAGTATTGTAGGTTCTGATGAATGGGTTTGATGGTATGGCAGTCCTGCGGTGTGGCCATTGCTTCTACAAAGTGGGACCTTGGCTACAGTATGTCTCGTAGCATCCAAATCTGGTTCTCTAGCCCTCCCGGAGGCTCTGTGGACTGTTTAATCCTCCTTAATAAATTCCTTTCTGCTTAAACTAACCAGAGCTGACTCTGTTCTCCAGAAATAATATTCAAAGGCTGACATATGATCAACCAGGAATAGGCTGTTAGAAATGTCAACCTTGAGTGTTCAAGTTGTTCATTATCTCATGGCCGGCTCTCTGAACTAATATAATTTTAAATAAATAATATGTTTCCAGGCTGCCCTATCAAGGAGAAGAATTAGATTGATGGGGAACAGAGATAGTTTCTGAATTTTCTCTTGACTTTGCATTTAAATTATTTCAACAATCTGTAGTAATTTCCAACTAGTAGTTACAGATGCGCTTGGAGATGTTGACTGCAAATATGACACAGATATTTTAAAATTTAAAAACAAAGTTACAAAAAAAGGTAAAACTCAAGTTATCATTCTACAAAACAGTGGAGGAGATTTTCATGTCCCCAAGCAGCAAACCATATGTATAGTTAATCTTTCATATTGTTCTAATTGCTTGTTTTCAATGAAAAACCAAAACATGATCTTTGGACAAGATTAACAGGGATTCTGCATGACAAAGAAATAGTGTGAGGCATCTCACGACAATCCAGAGCAGAGACAGAGAATGGCTTCTGCTGTCAACCGGTCCAGATCCCAAATCTTCCCGTCCTGAGTGACCCTGGATGAGGATAGGTATCTACCTGGGTTACTTTATTGTCTGGGAAGAAGCAAGTGAGACAATGTATAGGAATGGGACCAACATGTAATAAATACCCAACTCATGGTGGATCCCTCTTCTTGTCTTCCTCTTACATATTTCTTTTTTATTTTATTTTATTTTAATATTTTTTTTGTCAAATTAGCTAACATACAGTGTGTAAAGTGTGCTCTTGGTTTTTGGGTAGATTCCCATGGTTCATTGCTTACACACAACACCCAGTGCTCATCCCAACAAGTGCCCTCCATCACCCATTTTCCCCTCTCCCCCACTCCCAACCTCTTACATGTTTCTGTAAATAGAGAGATACAACACAACCAGTTGCTATACATCTGAAATATATGTGAATTGAGTCTCGGACCATCAAATCCTCTCGATGGTGTATTTATACACACACACACACACACACATGAACACATAATCACTCACAATTATAGGTTTGTTTGTGGTTTTTTTTTGGCTTCAAGGAATTTAGATAAATGCATGATAAGCAGGAGACCTTCCATCTCTGCATGTCTGGAAAGGGTCCTTATCGCTGTCTTAGACCTTAAGCTTTCACATTGACTCCTAATTGGCACCTCTCTGATCTACTAAGCTGGGAGGCCACAGAGCGAATGGATTGCACCTGCTGAGTGGCCCCTTGAGCAGATCCCCCACTCTGGGTGTGGGGCACATGGGGGAAGGACAGAGAGATCCCTGGCCCTGCTGACCGCCTACACTGTATTTCTTCTTTAGACAGACAGAGTTGTGTCGCTGTCATTGTCACTACAAGTCATTTTTAACAGCACTGCTACTAAGCAAATGCTGAAGGGAAATAAAGGGGAGATAAAGAAGGCAAGAAGGTCAAGGGTGCGTGTCGTAGATGACCACCTTTTGCCATGTCGAGGTTGCCCTGATTTTGCAAAACTCTCTCTTCCTCATTGAGTTAGCCGTTTCTACCCTGGAACCAACAGCTCTTTTTCAAAAATAAAAGCTGAGTAAGAAGCTTGGCTGGATTTGTAGACCCAAGTTTTCCTTGGGTTAGGTTAGCTATAAATTAACCAGTCTGCAAAATATATAAAGAAATGAATTGCTTTGTTCCGAGCTATCTCCAGTGGGGCTCTGGCTGCTTGCTATGAAGCTGGGTGGACGTTCAACTGGCCAGAGCTTTTATAAATACTAATGAGTGACATATTGAGAAAAATTGTACCTACAAAAGCAAAGACTTCTTCCATGCAAATCAGGCCCCAATTCCCCACAGATAAGGATCTTTTTGATGGAACACATGCAAAATCTCCAGCTCTTAATTCTTTCATTAGTATTCCAGGCAGATGGTTGCCAAATAACAGAGAAAACTGTCTGAATCGCTGTGTCTGAAACCTAATATTGATTTGTTTAATAGTGTCAGGAAGTCAAAATTCACAAATCTCCTGTCGATTGTTTATGAGGCAGTTAGCAGAGAATTGGTTGCCCCTGCTTAATTAATAACTCATTACTGAAATTTGATTATATGCTTGAATGCTTTAAATGGGTTCTAACACAGCGTCTGCAAAGCGGTGTAGCGACAAGGTAAGGCAGCTCCAGAAGCTTCCTTTTGAGGCTTCTGCCATTAGAATTTTCCGACAGTCATACGACACAGGCCTCTTTTGGCTTTCTCTCCACGGTCAGCCTCCCTGGTGTTTCATATGTTCGTTTAGAAGGTGTTCTGGGACCATGGGAGCTCAATAGAGGGCGGGTCTGAATTTGGGGTGGAGACATTTCTCGAAAAAACAGCAGACGTGAACCGAATATATCGGTCACTTGATCAGAAGAGACATATACGTGCTATTGTCTGCGGTGTTCAGATTCTACAGAAAGGAGTGAGTTTCCCTTGTGGGAAGATCGGAAATACTTGATCTGTTAAGTGTTGTTTCAAAAAAATAGGAATTCCTCGTGGCTAGTTGCCACATGTAGACAGCAGGGCGGGGGCAGAGCCCAGGGGGTCCCGGCACCGTCTGACCTTGTGCTCTGAGGCTGGGGGTTTGCAGGGAGGTGCTGGTGGCCATGGCCATGTGCCAGGGACAGAAGGGGGAAGATTAGAGCCCCCGTTAGGGTAACGTGGGCGCGTCCGGGTGTCTCTGCTATCTCTCTCGATTAAAATCATGCCTTTGGGAGATAGCATATCTGATGGCTGGGTTTCGGCATGCTCGGGAAGGCAGCTGGCCATAGACTTGAGATGGAGGTGCTGTTCCTCACGATCCCTACACTTAGGGCCCCCACCCCCACCTGTCACCCCAGCTGTCAGAGGCAGGCGTTGGCCAACAAGAGCTCTCTGAGCCCCCATTCTTTCTGTTTTAGGTACAACCAGGCTGACCCAATCAGGGGAAGGCAGCAGAAGGAGAGGGCATTCCTAGCCTTGCCCGTTCTGTGCCCCTCCAGCGGTGGGGGAAGTGAGGGGAGGGGGATGTTTTTCTTACCAAAGCACTTCCCTCTAGTGGATCATGGGGGTCAAGTTTGTAGGATAGCCCATGGAGGGTTATTTAGCGCACAGCAGATGAACGCTGGTAAGTGGAGTGTGTCTGTTGAACAGCCTGCAGTTCTGTTCCAGACAGAAGGGGACTCTTGTGGGCGGGCCGAGGGCCCTCCAGAACATCCCTGCCTCATTTGAGAGCATTGTTATTCTGGAAAAAGTGAAAGAGTACATTTGAAATTCCAAACAACTGATTCACAAGTAAACTTCGGGAAGCCAACTCTTTGTCATCCAGGGCCGTCTGTTTGCAAGCCCTCACAGGGGTTAGAAAGGGCTCCAGACGTGCTCACAGAGGCCCCGGTAGGTGGTGAGGCTCCGAGGATCTTACAATCTGACTGCCCCTAAGAGGGTGAAGAGCTGCTTTGGGCAGAGCTCAGAAAATCCCTGGGAGGGGACACGCAATATGGCTTCAGGGTTTCAGGGGGAGGAAAGGACACGGCCTGCTGTGTCCGCCAGGGAAGGCTTCTGGGAGGAGGTGGGCGCAGAACGGGGCCCGGAAGCGTGGTTAGATTTCGTGGTGGGGCGGTGGTGGCGCATTCCAGGCGGGCACAGGAGTAGGCTGGCCAAAGGTAGGTTTGGGGGACCGCGACTGGCCAGGCCAGCTGGCAAGGAGGGTAATATGACCGGCCCGTCTCCTGCCTGTGATCTTAATTGAACCAGTCAAGCCTTCAAAATGAACAGTTGATCATTTGATTAAGAAGGGCCTTTGACTCCTTCAAGACCCACGGAGACTGATTTTTATCAAAGAGGAGCAGCAAGGTTTGCATGGAGGAGTGCCCCCCACATTCAGGAGGAGGGGGTCTTCATGGCTCCCAGGGGTCAGCCTGAGCCACTCCTGCTCACTGAGAGCCCCTCAGTCCTGTGGGTGTTCAGGTGGGGGGCCGGGAGTGGGTGGTTGGGCCTCCGATCAGGACCATCCCCAGACGGCTCGGGGTTGGCGTTAACCAGCTCCGGTGCGAGGCGAGTTTGCCCGTGTCTGCTGCCGAGCTGATTTGTCAAAGGGCTCTGAAGCATTTTTGGTTATCCAGAAAAAAAAATGGAGTCCACTTTTTTAAAGTTCTAATTTATTATGCTTGATTACGCAGCTGGAATGGAAGGTAGCTGCTGTTTGTAGTTAAATAACTCCTCACAATTTCTTAAAGAAATGATCTTCAAAGCTTTAACGGGTCAGTGGCTCAAGTACAAAGGAAAGATTGATTTTCATCCTCCCACCTTTGTTCCCAGAGTTTAAAACAGACACGTTTGGGTAAATTAGTTTGTCTATGTTATTAATGGAAGAAGTTATTAAACTCCCATAAATATACGGTCGTATCTTGCTTGAGATGCTGGATTTGCTTTAAGGAAAAAAAAAACCTCAGAAAGAAAACATGGAAAAGCCCAGGAAGGCCTGTTGGTTATTTTAAAATTTCATTTCTAGATATGAATTTGGATCAGGAAGCGGAAGAAGAGGGCTGGCTCCAGATATGCCCTGAGTGGGGGGATAAATGCCCGAGGAAGGAGACCCCGCACTTTTTTTTTTTAAGAATCACTGAATTTAATGGAAAACATTCAGAGGCTGGACTCTCATCGGAGTGGGGGAGCCTGTAGGTGCAGGAAAGATATTCTTTCCACCAGGAAGGGGATGATAAAGGACCAAGCAGCTGCTCAACAAGAGGGGCTGGTGAGCATTTGATAGGTGGACAGAAACGTCTTTGCTGCCCAAGGGACCTTTCGGGGAGGGGGCTGGGAGGTGACTCCCCTGAGTGAGAGAGGCCGCCCCCAACCCAGATCCCGGGCCAGAGTGTGAGGGAGATCCAGCCGCCAGACTCACTCATGGGGAACCCCGTCCAAAGAGGCTCAAGCCTCTAGTCTGCTTGTACATGTAATGCACCCCTCCCCCACCCCCCGGGTACAGCCCTTCACAGTTTAGAAACCCCTGACGTTGGGGTCTCCTTTGAAGCTCAAAGTGACCGTGGGATGTTGCAATCCTGGTTTTGCAGGTGATGAAGGTCACCCATAAAATATTCCCGCGCCCCTGAGTAGAAAAGTAAAATAAAATCATTTGAAAAGTAAAGAGGAAAGAAGAAAATCAAAATCATTGTCAGATGATATTTACCATGTTGGAATTTTGCTTTTTGGATCTTCTCCACAGCCACGCATGTGTGCGCACACACACATACATTCACATGCAGGTACACACACATACCGTGTGCCAGGCACTATTACAAGTGCTCGTTACATATTCATTTATTTAACTCTTCAAAACAACTATTACCTTCATTTGCAGATGAGAAAACTGGAACACAGAGAGGTTTTGACTTGCCTAAGGCCGCACAGCGGCAGTGAGAGGTAGGATTTGGACTTTGGCTGATTCCACCACCTGTCCTATGTGCCTAACCACTCTGCCTTTGGCACAGGTGAAACGATGCCGTATCTACGACATCGCATCCTGCCTCTTTCCCATTCAGTATTGTCTTGTGAGCATTTCTGGTGCGCATCCATCGCGATTCTACTAAAATGATTTTCGGTGCTGCGCCCGAGCTGGGGAAGTTTTGGCGAGCTAGAATGAGCTGTCCTGTGAGGGGTCCCATGAGCTGGGACTGGAGTTGGGGTCCCCGGGCTCACAGGTGAGCACTCTCCTCATTATGCTCAGTGTAGAGACAGTGACAAAATGAAACAGGATCTGAAAGCAGTCAGGATGCATTGTCAGGTTCAGAAGTGGTGCTGGGGTCTGCAGGGCCTGCTGAGGCAAGGTGGACAGCCCTGGGATACGACTATATTTCCTGCCACCTAGTGTCCCTGTATCAAACCCTGTGTGAAAAATTCACTTAAGTCCAAGACTAGAAAGAGCTCTGTATTCCCCAAGCAGCTAAAATGCTTCCTTGCTTTCCTCCTTCATAATCATTTTTCCCTTTTCCCATTTCCCTTTTGCCACTAGGAGGCTCAGTGTTAAATCTGAAGCCAAATTAGGGCAACCATGTGGTCCTTATGACCTGCCCACTCCTTTTTGCTTTGTTCCTTGTCTTGATGGTCTATTTTATTTGTATTTGGTCTGTTTCTGTTTCATGTTTACATGTTGCCATGGCAAATGTTACAAAGTTTCCTCCAACAGCAACCTCCCTTGTGCAACCTTCATCTGCTAGGGACTGGCATCTCTACACCATGGGGAGAGCTGAGAACAATAATCTCGAACATTCTAAGTGAAATAGGTCAGTCAGAGAATGACAAATATGATATGATCTCACTCATATGTGGGATTTAAGAAACAAAACAAGCAAGCAATGAGGGGGGAAAAGAGAGAGAGGGAGACAAACCAAGAAGCAGACTCATAACTACAGAGAACAAACCACTGGTTATCAGAAGGGAAGGGGGTGGGGGGCATGGGAAAACTAGGGATCACTTATCACAATGAAATAAAATAAAATGATAAAAAATCTCAAACATTCAACTCGGTGCTGTGTTACTGTTTATAAAGCTCATGAACAGCCACAGTCCCAATTAATCATCCTCCCAAGCATCCTGGAGGGGAGAGGGGTGGGAAGGGGAAAGAATGACCATGCTTAGCGTCATTTTACAGCTGAAGAAATTGAAACTCGCAGCAGAAGGGGCTTAACCAAGGCCACAGCCAAACGTCCCTCTACTCCCTGCGACATTTCTGAAACGCACCATGAAGCCTCAGTGCAGAAATGGGAACGTCTTTCCCTTCCCCTCTCCCAACCTCACACTTCCCTGTGTGGGGGCTTTTCCCACATGCACTATGTGTCGTGCTGTTGGCGTACAAGCTGGCCGGAGGTATCACACCGAGGAACATTTTTATATTTTGAAGGTTGTATATTTGTTTTCATGGGTTACGGTGAGTGAAATTGGATTTTCGTTTCCGATACTAATGTGATGCATTCTTTTAAAACGGATGTGTTAAAGTTATTAAGCACAAAGCAAATCAATGTAAAAGAAAATTCTGAGTAAATAATAAAGGACAGTCATGCAGATATGGCCCAAATGATGAGATGGCCGTGTTCTGGGCTCACTGCTGGCCTCTGACCACATTTGTAGACAGGACACTAGTCTCGTAGGTGAGGCTCTAGAAGACCAAACCGTTCTCCAGGTCCAGTGGAATAAGTCCCCAATATAAGAATTTCAGGCCAGGGGCCCCTGGGTGGCTCAGCTGGTTAAGTGTCTGAATCTTGATCTCGGCTCAGGTTATGACCTCATGGTTTGTGAGTTTGAGCCCCAAGTCAGGCTCTGTGCGGAGAGCAGAGTCTGCTTGGAATTCTCTCTCTCCCTCCCTCTCTGCCCCTCCCCCACTCATGGTCTCCCTCCCTCTCTCTAAACAAACAAACAAACAAACAAAATGAATTTGAGGTCAGCAGAAGTAAGATTCCTTAGGTCTAAGGCAATCCACACTTCGAATCAAATAGCCGAGGACCAAGTAGTGGCAAGAAATTCGAGTAAGCTTCCCCTTAGCAGGCCAGGTATTCCCACTGGACCTCCATTTGTTCATCTGAAAAATGGGTGGTCTCTGCCTGGTCAGGTCAAAGTTGGGGCTACGTCCCCCAGCAGCTCAAGCTCGCTTCACCAAATGTTGCGAGGTTTCGTTTTCTTTTCCTTCTCAGCAGGCCCAGTGGTATGAGATGATTCAATCTCAGAGACATGTAGTTGCGAAGGGCCAAGGAGAGTTAGCTGGGTGAGCCACTGGAAGCTGTGCTCACACTTTGTATGCCATGGGCGAGGTGTGGTCTGAGCCTCAGTTTGCTCATCTCTAGGGCGAAAGGTGAGGAATTAAGTCAGGTCTGGCAAATACATAGGAGCAGCACGGAGTACTGTGTGTAGACAAATTTTGAGGCCACATCCAGGCTCTGTGGAAGCAAGCAGCATATAGGTGACGGCATGATTGGTGGCACAGAAACCGTCTCAGCCGGCAGGATCCTCTGGACCCCTCCGGTCTTGGGGCTTATGACCATGTTCTCTAATTCTAGTTGTTTCCAGTTGTCCTGAAGGCGGCTCCTACACCAAGCCTGCCCAACTGTCTTCTTCCTTTCCTCCCTTTCCCTAGCCCTGTCTCCATGGTGATAATGTGATTTCCGTCTCTCAGGAAGGCTGCTGGGCTCATGCGAACCATTTGTAGGGATCAGACAGTTTATCATCCACTCTGAGACACCCGTGTGATCAGAAGGCTATTCTCCATCATTCTCCTGGGACTGCAATTGTGACCCTGGGACTCTCCTGCAGAACTGGCATTACTTAAGGCCATAGGGCTCAACCTTTGCCGTGCTAAGTATGGCCGGAGGACATCCATGGGTCCTGTCTTCAGAGATTCCAGTTCAGGAGGGTGAGGGTCTGAGAATTCACATTTTTAGCTACTTCCCTAGTGATGCCGATGCTGCTGGTCCACGGACCATACTTTGAGAAGCCTACCTTGGAGCATAAGGGCTTAGCAGTTCACACAACTGATTGACAACATATTGATCCAGCATTCGAATCGATCCTTACAGAAAGCCCGGGAGGCCTGGAAAGTTGGTATGCATGCTGAGCTGCGGAAATGAGGCTCAGAGAGGTTCAGTGATTAGCCCAAGGACACCCAGCTACAGGAGAGAAGCCCTTTGCCCGCTCCCAGGCTCTGCGTGGCTCCCCAGATGCAGAGCCACTCAGCTCCGGAGCTGGCCTCCGGCTCTGCAACAATGTTCGCTTCTCAGCAACTGCTCCTGGCCCAGATTCAAACTGGCTCCTTTCGCTCCATAAACACACTTTAGGTCGGCCAAGAGGTCAAGGATTTGGTGTAAGGAATTACATTAGCAATGCTTTTGTCTATGTTTTAATTAATATTTTAGGGTTTTAATCATTTTAGGGTTTTAATCATTTTGATGTCTGGAGTTGGAAGAGTGCTCAGCAAGTCCTGAGTGTCCATAAGGACCACTTACTCATTTTTCATCCTCCGCAGGACACCCATTCGATTCCGCCTTTCAACATTGTTCGTCATTTTTGTACCTGCCCACCCATGCACTCTTTCCAAGTATGGGTGTCTTTCCTTGCCCACTTTACCCCCCCAAGTCTCACTTGCCCACGGCAGGCGACAAAGACCTACATATTGAAGGAATGTGGAGTTTAAAGTACATAGAAATCTCAGGGACTCCTCTCTACAGAGGAGACCCAGAAAACCCGAAGCGCTGAGTTCTGGGGAGGTTGCTGGAACACCCCAGCCCGGCCATGACCCAGCCGCCAGCGTCTCGATTCCAGCTGCGTGGAATGCGTTGTGGGCTCCGCAGCACCACTCCAGACACCAGGCCCTACGGGGTTTCCAGTGTGAGCTCCACTCCAGGTGTGGGAAGGCCTGGAGTCCGTGGATCCAATGGGAAAATGGAAATAGATTGGACAGAGTCTCAGGCAGCCCTGTTGGCTACTGATGGGTCTGGGAGGGACGGACATTTTCCTCTGGATTCCTGGCTATGGACAGAAAGAAAACCAGAAAGAAAATAAAGGCAAGCATCTTGGTGGATGTGGGACGTTTTGTGGTTTGGTCCAAAATCTGAACCAACAGTGGGAACGAATCTCATGTCCAATGGCCATAGAGTTAGATCTTTTTATCTTTTTAGTTTATTTTTCATTTATTTTGCGACAGAGATAGAGAGCAAGTGGGGGAGGGACAGGGAGAAGGGGAAGAGAGAATCCCAAGCAGGCTCTGCACTGTCAGCATGGAGCATGATGTGGGGTTTGAACTCACAAACCATGAGATCGTGACCTGAGCCAAAACCAAGAGTCAAATGCTTAACTGAGTGAGCCACCCAGGCGCCCTTCACAGAGTTAGATCTTTTAAATAAAAATTCTTTGTCGGCTGCTCAGTGAGCAAAGGGGTTTCATGATGCTCAGGGACAGGGGACAGGAGGGGCACTATTGAATCTTGCCCAGCTGATGGGTTTCGGGGCATCTAGCAGATCTTACACAGCCTTGAGAGATAACCAGTCAATCAAAGAAGTAGAGGCCACGACATGAGTAGATTTAGATCATAGGAAAAACCATCTGACTCAGAACATGTTGGAGTTAGTGCCCGCTGAAAAGTAAGCCATTCCCAGATACAATGAGGTAAACACCATTTATTGATGAGTCTATGGACCAACACATTCGGTTGGGCTCAACTTGGCTGTTCTTCCCCTTGAGCTGCAGGTCAACGAGGTGGCTTTGCTTCCGGAGGTTGGCCGGCTATTAGCTGGGCCGTGGGGACACCTGGGCCACTTAGCTCTCACTGTCCAGCAGGCTAGCCGGGGCTCCTTCAGATGGTGGTGGTGGGATTTGAAAGGATTCAACATCTACTGAGACCCACTCTCCGAAGTGGCATGCTGTTTGTTGCCTCAGACTCATTTTCCTGGCAAAAGCAGCAAGATCACCTTAGAGTCAGAAATATACTCTGCAAAATACGTCCCGCCTCTTGAGGAAAGGAGATGCAAAGTCCCATTGCAAAGGGTAGGGGGAAAGTGACAAACTGGGGCCAGGTCACAAACCAGCACAGTTGGCGAGGGCTAGTCCATCAACAGCCGTGAGGGGAGCGAAGCCGATAAGGAATCACATGCTGACGACGAGCAACACTGAGGATTTGGAAAGCCAGACTCTCTGCTGAGCCCCCTGGGTGCCTGTGGGAGAGAGACAGACCAAAGAGTAGGTCTGTGTGTGTGGGGGGGGAGGGGAGAATGGTGAATAGGGCAGGTTTGGGATCCTGATCCATTGTTGTTGAGTCGCATGGCTTCCGCAGAGGCAGTAAGTACATGTTAGCCTTAGTTTTCCCATCTGTAAGATGGGATCACAGTTTCTACCTCATAGGTTTGTTGTGAGGATTAAAGATGCATTTGGCCGGCTGTGGGAGCACTGGAAAAACAGCCACAATAATGAGTCGCATACAGTATCAATCAAGCAGCCAATAGCAGCGTGTATGATGAAAGATAATAAATAATCAGAATTTCTCCCAGGCTAATGAGCCAGGAATCTCTCACCTCAGAAGGCAAAGAGGCATCCCAGGCTTATTACCAGCAAGAACTGGCATCTCCATGATGCAAATCCCAATTTGGCTCACAGAACTAGCTGCCAGGCACTTAAGGTCTCCATGGTCTCAGGCATCTTCCAGGGCTCTGTGGGGGCTGGGGCTTTTGCTCCTCATAGCCAGTGTCCACTGAACTCTGGGTAACACATTAGCCCCAGGTTTGACCTTGACCCTGCACAAAAAGGCCAGGTACAGTGAGAAAGGTCTTACCGAGGAGGTGAGCCAGCCTCTTAATGGGCCCAGGGAGCCATCTCTGGTTTTATCCCTTGATCCTACTAAATACCACTATCTCTGGGCAGCAGGAAATCAGGACAGAGAACCAAGAATTCTGTAGAGTTCTAGACCAACGATCTTAAACATATTCTATGCCTGCACTATTCAATATGGTAGACATAGGCCACATTTAGAGGACTCATGGCTGGTGCAACAAGAAACTGAATCTTTAATTTTAATGAATTATTTATATAGGCACGTATAGCTGGTGGTTACTGTGTTGGACAGTGCAGTTCTAGATGGGCAAGCCTCTAAAGAGAAAGGGCGTTGAGGACGCTGAACCATGCAGGCTGGGGATGGTATCTGCGGCTGCGCGGAGCCGGGCAGGTGTCAGGGTGAGGGTGGGCGGAGCTCCAGGCCCTGGTGGGGCCTCTAGGCCTGCTTCCTAGTTCTCCCTCCTTACGCCCAAGTAGGGCTGAGAAAAGAAGGAGGCTCACAACCACAGGAATTCAGAATCCAGCACGGATTTGGCCTCTTGGTCCCCCTTGTTCTGTTCCGAGTGGGTCCTTGTAGCTCCCAGAAAGGTTCCGTATACTGCCTCATCCTTCCTTCTACCAAGGAAAACCAGACCTCAGCTGTCCAGTGGAGGAGGAAGGAGGGGACCTCCCAAGGAGGAGAGAATGGGCCTTCCCACATGGGTGGCTGCTTTCTAACAAAAGGGACCACATGGTCCAGTGTGGCTTTGAAGACATTACGTTAGCTCTCACACATAGGCACACAGACTCCCACATACATATGTGTGCACACATATGTACATACGTGCGTGCGCACACACGCACACACACACACACACACACACACACACAGAGCTTGTTATAAAGTAGGTTACTTTTGAAGAGTTGGGACAGGAAGCCCCGTCTGGAGAAATTGGAGGTCTTGCCTTTGCTTTAATAGGGTTCAAAAAGATGACAAGCCAAGTCTGTCAGCCTTGGGGTTTGCTTTCCACACTCACATTGGAATTTATTTCAGGACCTTCCCCGAGTCACAGCAGAACGCTGCTCGCACAACCAATGGTGGATTTTGCCAAGACATTTTTTTTTTCTAATTGCCATTCAACTCCAGCAGGAATGAATGCCTCAAACCAATCACAGTCTTTGTACCAAAGCTGGATGAAAAGTCTGCCCACCTCGCCAGTCTCTCAGGCCCCTGACATTTCTTTAAGCTGGAACTGTATTGCAGGCAAGCATTCTAGTGTCCTTTAAAGCATAGCGTCTTTCTGGATCCTTCGATGAATCGACCGCGGTGGATACCAGCGGCTCCTGCCTGGGCTTTCTGCAATGGCACGGGCAAGATTAGTTTTCTGCTATCACTGTGATTTACAAGGCTCATACAGTCATGTAACGACTTGGTGATTACATGGAAAATATCGTATAAATATATAGTAATTACAAGTTCATGCAGATTACTTGGTATATACATTTGAAGTTGCCGAGTAGTTCAAAGATTAATTAGCCTGTAACTGGCAGTATTTAAATCACTTTTTCTCATAAACGAATACATTGAGGCGGACTTCAAGGCTAGCGAGGATGGGGATGTGATGAGTATGATCTGAAAAGAAAAAATGAAATTTGACAGGCATGGATTATTTAAAGCAGGCATATGTGAGCTGTGCAGCCACTGCACTTTGATGCAAATCGTAGGGGAAAGAGCAGGGGGGTGGTGTGTAGAGAAAGGTGCTGAACAAAGTAAGGATTTCCTGCTGGCGACTTGAAATTTAAACAAATAATCATTTAAATGGCGGCCCGGCATTACGTTCCGAGCTGTGTGCATTAATGTCAGCATCTGGTACCAACATTTTGACAATTCTATTAAAATGCCTCAGCATTCCCTATCTAACACCTGTTAGCTCTAATTTTCTTTCCTGAGAAGCACACCAGTAGACAGGGTAGATTCCAAATCATTTATCACTTTTAAAGTGCTTCCATATGTGTGTTGGACCCAGCCTGGCCCTAGGCAAACGTTTTCTGAATGCATTAAAATTCAGGACTATTTTTTTTTAAGTGTAGACACCAATGTTTCATTGAATTCGTGTCTGGTAATTATTAGCTTAAATTATGGCTCACACATGACTTGACAAAGTGGACCATGAATTAAAACGTGTGCACGCACGCACGTGCGCACACACACACACACACACACACACACACCAGAACTCTTCAATAGATGTGCCCAACTCCTACGATGCTCGTTATTGAGATGTCAGTCAGTAATCATTAGGCAAACACTCTTCATGGAGGGAACTGCTAAGAGGCCCAGGAGTCCCAAGAGACCATCTGAGACGATCTAAAAATGTCAAAAATGTTACAGTATAAATGAATGACACCAACAAGAGAACATGTGTTAGAGATGCGAGCCATTAGTTAATATATTACAAGTTTCAACCTCTGAGCAAAACAGGCAACAAAAACTTCCGCTTGACAAAAGGCTACAGATAAGATCGGTTGATTCCCAGACAATATGATCTTCCTGGATTGGAGCAACCAACCATCCAGCAGGCTGGGAGGGAGGGACGACCTGGGGATTCAGGGCTTTGTAGGGTTTGAGCACCCACACTAGGTCCCCGCTCTGCCTGGAAAAGACGGACTTGAGGGCTGAGCTTTCCCAGTGGAGAACTGGGGTCTGAGATGAAGGAAGATCTCCAGCGCTCTATGGATCTGGCTCACCGAGCTAGCTGCCTCCTCCTTGCTGGGGCTTTAGAATGAAATTTAGAAGGTCGAATGAAACCATATTGCTGTTCTCACAGGGAAAGAGGGGCCTGCAAAAGGTGACAAGGGGCAGAGGATGTTATATGTATGGGCAAACGCTTTTTCATTGCTTTTCAGAGATTTAAAAAACTAAGTATCGTATGTTGTAGATTTCCCCCTCTCTGATTCTCTCCCTTCTCTCTCTCCCCACATATGTGTATATACACAAATATATTATGCAGATACACTATACACACACATACATGCATACAGAAAAGACGTTTTAAGCAAAAATTCCTCCCACATACATACACATCCAGAAGATATATTTTAAGCCAAAATACACGCGGTGTGTACTTGGGCTAAGGATTTAAACAGGTTCTGTAGAAATCCCAAGGAAACACTGAGAATACAAGAAAAAAGAAATGAAAACCTGAGCTCACCAACTCCATAAATGTAAAAAAAATTTGTAGACAGTTAAAAATGTCCGCCCGTGTACACACGCACACCTACACTTTCACACTTCCTCTGTTTACTAAATAACATTTCAGCACAGTTTTCATCTTATAAGGAAAGTGTTTGAAACTTGGAATAAGTGCACTTAATTAAAGGAAGGCTGTGAAAATGTGCACTAATCTGATATGACTAATAGCAAAGTGCATGAAATTGCTAATTAGAATTTCATTAAAGGTGCTGCTTTATCGGGCTGTGAATATCACAACCTTTAAAATTCTTTCAGGAGAGCTTAATTCCTTTTCAAACAGAAATATTCTTTAAAGACATTTGATTTGTTCTGAAGGAATTCGTGGCTTAGGCTGGAACTTAAAGTGTTGCCGATAGTCCAGGAGGTGATATCAGAATAGGAACATAGATCAGGGACTTTGTTTCATTTGCCTGATGAATCCCTTCCTCCCCCATCTCTATGGATTACTCTTCAAAAACCCAGTCATGAAAATAGAATTGAGTCCTTGGTTTGATCCACTTGAAATTTGTTTTCTGCTGAAGGCAAATGGTTATTCTCTCTCTCACACACAAAAGGGAAAATTACTTAAAAATATTTTTAAGTCACTAGAAATAAAAGTAAACATTTTAACTTTCACAATCATTAAAAAATGAAAAAGGACAGACAATAAAATTTTTTTTTCTTTAAAGGAAAGAGTCATTCACTAAAAATAAGTTAGCTAGCAGCTTTCACTCTTTTTTTTTTTAAAGAAAAAAAGCCTCTTAAATACTAATAACATTTCAAACACAAAATTGCATTTTTGAAAATTAGAAAAATCCAGCGCTAATTACAGCAAATGCGTTTTTACTCCTTTTCTGAGTTGTTTTTCTAGGTTATAAGTTTTCTTATTTCACATTTTAATTATTCTCTGCACTAAATCTGCACTTCAGGTTTTTTTGTTTTGTTCGTTTTGTTTTTTACCACTCACATTTTTAAAATTCTGCCTTTCTGGTCTTTCATCTTTTCTACTTTCAGCCTTATTTTCTGTCACTCCTCTTTATTTTCATATGCATAAAGCTGCTGCACTGTGTTTGCTCTCCGTCACACAAGTCTCCATGTTACCAATTGTATTTTTGTATTTGCTGTTTTTCCTGATGGTTAGAGAGTTCTTACAATTAGCAACTGGGGTGTTTTTTTTTTGTTTGTTTTGTTCCGACTTGATTGAACAGTTTTAATGGTAATGGAAACTACTGCTCACTCAAAGCAGCAGTTTACTTTTACAGAAGTTATTAAAGACCCAGCCTGGCTTCAGATTTGCTGAACGCACAGGTTCACAGTGATGTAATTTTGCAGAATTGAATATTTTAAACCCACTTGAAAAACGTTGGTTTAAAGGCTAATCAGTCATGTTTACCTGCTGCCCATATCTGAAAGGGGAGAAATGAGAACAGAAGTAACTTTATTTGAGAAGCAGTGTGATTTCTTTGGACATTTAAACAAATCTCAAGTGAGTCAATTACAGTTTGCTCTGATTTTAGCTCCAGCAAGAGGAATTTTCATGGCATTTAGATAATTTATCAACTGGGCTACGTAACAGATAAAAGGTTATATTTTCCTTTCCAACATTCGGGAGGTACGTTTGTACAATAAATGCAACGATTTTAGATCGGTCTAGACTTAGATGAATGAAAATGAGGCTCGTTAAGGGTAATGTCTGGAATCCGAGGTGGGGCGTAAGCCCTGCTGTCCGTGGGCCACCGTAGTCAAACAGGGCTACTAATTCGAATGTTTCACGTTTCGAATTGAGAAATATTGTTCTAATATGGCAACAATGGGGCTGTTGTCCTGGCTCCTTACAGCTCGTTTTATGCAAAACGAATGGCAGGTAATTGTGATTTAATTCTTTTCAAGTAAATTACAGCGAGTGCGTGACACAGAGCCGCCGCGGACCCTCCTTTCTCTGTCAGTAGTTGAATTAAGGATGGCAGGAGTAAAAACAGCAATTGTGCACAACAGCCCTCCCCGGGCCCCACCCCTGCCAAGGGGGGACCTGCCAATCAGGCCGCGCCACCACGAGGCTGGCAATCCTAGGGTTGCGGAGCTTTGGGAATGGAACGCCGGTGTCTTGGTGTCTCGGAGCTGGGGGCACGGAGCCCGGGCCGCTACCCACCCCCACTCGGGCCGAGGGGTCCCCAGGGGCCCGCGTCTGCGCGCTACGGGCCGGGGCGCCCCCCCCCGCGTGGGCACCCTGGGCTCGGTGGCCCCCGGGGCCGGCCTGTAGAGCTGGATGTGCGCGGCCGAGCTGACGGCAAAAAGAGTCCCGGAAGACCTGGCCTTGCAGCCTTCCCGAGAGGGGCCCCGAGGGCTCCCGGAGGCGGCGGCGTGCGCGGGGTGCTGACCTTGGAGCCCCGTCCGGGCGCGGCACTGGAGGGCTGGGCTCCGCGCGTCCCTGAGGTCGGAGGGGCCCCGAGACCAGAGCCCCCTCGCGCGCACAGGGCCAGGTCCGGTCCCCAAACCCGTGGCGCGCGGTCGGAAGGGAGACGCGAGGGGAGCCCGAGGGGACGGACCCGAAAGGTGTGTGTAGGGTGGTGGTGGTGGGGGGGGCTGGGGGTCTGCCCGAAGAGTGGCATCTGCCTCGTGTCCCGTCCACAGGCTCACCGCGGGCAGCCGGGTGCGCAGGGAGGGCCGGCACCTGGCACACGGTGGGCGCCAGTAGGCGTTGACCTGACCACTGACGTAGTGTGGGAACTGGGCACATCCAGTTGCACTTGAGCAAAACCTCAGCTCCTTGCCGAGGCCCACAGGGACTGTGTCCTCTAGCTCTTGCCTGGGACCTCCTCCAGTGAACTCTGGATGTGGGATGTCCCCGGGAGAATCCTGCCTGCCCTGTCCTCAGTGGGTAACTTATCTGGGCAGGTGACTTAACCTCTCTGGCCTCAGCCTCTGCAATCTAAATGGAGTTGATAATGGAACCCTGTCCTCAAGGGTCCTCGCGGGCACTTACTGACCTACCAGTCAAAAGCCAAAAGGGGGGCGCCTGGGTGGCTCAGGTCATGATCTCATGGGATCGTGGGTTTGAGCCCCGAGTCGGGCTCTGTGCTGACAGCTAGTTCAGAGCCTGGAGCCTGTCTTTGGATTCTGTGTCTCCCTCTCTCTCTGACCCTCCCCTGTTTGCACTGTCTCTCTCTGTCTCTCAAAAATAAAAAATTTTTAAAAAAAAGCCAGAAGGGTGCCAAGCACAGAGGGCCTGAAAATGTTAGCAGGTATCAGTCGGCCTCTGCCACATACACGTACTCCCTCCTTTCCTTGGACCTCCCCAAATGAGTCCCTGCCCAGAACCTTCTCCCTGAGTGAGTCCCTGCCCAGCCCCTTTACTCTTGCAGGCAGACCTCTTCCGTTGTCCCCTGCTTTCTGTTGCCGACTTGAGCTTAGCTGTCCCCACTGAGAGATCTTCGTGACCACCTGCCTTTCCCATCCCACCCATCACTATTACAAAGCTCTTTGTTTTCTTTTCCCGATCTGCATGTTTTTCTCTATTTGCTTTGTGTTTATTGTCTGTCTCCTCCTCAAAACAGAAGTTCCATGGGACGGAGATTTTGTTGGTCTTGTCCTCTGCAGGTCCCGGCCACCTGGGTCAGCGTCTGCCATGTAGTCGGTGCTCAGTAAAAACGGTAGATGGATGGATGGAGTCGCATCTTCTGACCTGTGCATCAGAGTAGTGGATCCACATCGTGTCTCAGTGCTTACTTCTGTTGTTCAAAGAGAAGGATTGTCAGCATGGAAGTCATATTTTGTTAAATTAAAAAAAAGACAGTAATTTTCTGAAGATTGAGGTTTTCTTCAAGAAGGGTGCCAGTTAGGGACTTTGCTTAGCCGTCCCCAATGAGAGATCTTCGTGACCACCTGACCTGTTTTGACCACGAGTCTGGAGCTAGTCTTTTTGGGGCTCTTCCCATGGCACCCTGATCCTGGGAGGTGACCGAAGGGCCTTCTGGATTTTCTCCCCAGTCCTGATTTCTTCCCTATTGCCCAGGAGTGCACACCCCACAGTGCAGCCATGCCCGACCTCGGCTCAGGCCACATGCCCTGCAGCGTCACCCCTTCCCTCAACGCCCACAGTGAATGCATCAGTGGGCACGGGGCTTTTGTCCTCAACCTCCCCAGCCAGAGATTTTCAGCAACTTTGATTGGCCCTCCTTGGCATTAATCACAGATTCACACCTGCCTTCCCTCCGCCCCAGAGCCAGCTGCTTCCATTTGAATGGCTCCTGCTGGGCTCTCCTGACCACGTGAAGGAGCCAGTGAGGGCCCAGAGAGGCTGGGTGGGGCGGCCTCAGCATCTCAGCTCATGTTGGGGAGATGAGTCAACTGGTTAGGGTCACCGTGTCTCCGTGCCCGAGTTGGAGCCAGGGACAGAGTACTTCTGGAAAGCTCAGGCTGGCTCCCCATCTCACGCTATCTATTTACTCAGTGAGGTCATTCTCAACAATGAGTGTCTCGGACAAGGTCACTGTCCTCCATGGCCAACTCCCATCCCAGGGTCTGATCTTTGGGAAAGAATGTGAAGACCTCTGGCTATCCAGAGAACAAGAAATAGAAATACTCAACTCATTCATGTATCCAAAACCAGTTGCTCAGCACCTTTGGATGGAGCCCGCTGATGGGTACGGGGGATATGGATACAATAGTAGCTAATACTTGTTTAGCAACTATTTATTTGCACCTGGAACGGTCCTAGGTGCATCACTTAATGAAATATGGTTCTATGATACTATTATCCCCTTTCATGCAGAAGGAAACAGACTCAGAGCACACACAGAGCTCGCCAAGGTCACACAGCCGGAGAGTAATGGGGCCTGAACTTGGAACTAGAGCCTGCACTCCTAACCACCACCCTGCACTGAACCTCTGCCCTAGTCTCTGCCATCCAGGGGCATGGGGGCATCAGAAGCAGAGCGAGGAGGGAGGTGAGTGGGCGTGGCTCCCTGCACAGGGTATCAGTAGTGATACGTAATGACTCTTCTGTATCCACCAGGCCCTGGGCTAATTGCTCTGCACCTAACACAGCACCCTAAGAGGCCGGAAGTCATATACCTCCATTTTATGGATAAGACACAGAAAGGTCCAGCAGCTTGCCCAGGGTCTCAGGACGGGTAAATGCAGAGCCCACAGAGCCACGTTCCGGGGCCCATGCTCTTATCCCTGCCCGGTGTAAGGAAAGCCTCTGCCTCAAAGTCCTGGTGCCCGCCTGCCAGTCCTAGGGCAAACCACAGGTGTCACCCAAAACACCTGCATTTGGAGCCACACGATCTGGCTTCGAGCCCCGGAGCTGCCGCTTGCTAACTGAAACCCCTGGGGAGTCTCCATTTCCTTGTCTGTAAAATGAGGGTCATGAGGTCAGCTCTACCTACCTTCTGGGGCCACTGTGAGGGTTAACGAAGAGAATATCCGGGGATGTGAGACGTAAAGCACGAACTGCTGACCGAAGAAACGTTCAGTTCCGTGGGCGCTGGTCCGTGCTGTCCCTGTGGGGACAAGTGACTGGCCCACCTCAAAGATCCTGCCACATGGCCCAAGAAAGATGAAGAGGTGCTTATTTTAATTGCAAAACAAATGACTCTAATGAGGTGTCCCGTTTGGTGACACAGATGATTAGAGAATTAAGTCGGTTATAGTCAGTTACTTTTTGTTTGTTTCTAAGAGGACCATATTCAAAGGCCCCTGGGCCAGGCCTTGGATTTGGCTTCATGCCAGACCCCGTGCTTGATGCTTCAGGTGCTCACCCCCGCCCCCCCAGGCCTTCTTATAGTCCTGTGATATGAGACTGACATTGTACCCATTTTACAGACCAAGAAACTGAGGTGAAAAACCCTGGGGCTAATGAATGGAGGAGCTGGTCCTGAACCAGGTCTGGCCCACTCCCGTCCTGGCATTTTCTCCAGTTTCAGGTGCAGACCTGGCGTGGGGGGGCTTCCCTCTTCTTTCTGCTTCTGAACGTTTGACCTTAGCTCTACCTTTGTCTGGCTGTCCACCTCCCTTAACCTCAGTGCTTTCATATCCTTCACCCCTCCTGAGTCTCGGGGTCCACCACCACACAATACCTCTGTTGAGAGCCTTGGGGCTGATGCTGTACCCCCTACTCACCCCCGCACCAGCCTGCCACTTTTGTGTAGGAGCTGGAGGTCAACACCTTGGCCTTGTACAAGGTGCAAAGTAAGCGGATGTGCTCTCCCATCTGCAGGGCCTCACCCTGTGTGAAACCATGCCTCAGACGGCCAGGGTGGTGTGAGGAGACTGCAGCTGCCTTGGGCCCCCTCCACGTCCCCCCAAGACCTGCTTCTGGCCCCGTTAACTGAATGCATTTTGGCTTAAATGATGCAGTGGCTGGAGACAGCAGAACATCTACCGTCGTGAACCCATCAGGTGAATGGAATGAGGTTGTAAAGGGGACGGCGGCCATCTTACATGGGCTTATGGGCTCTGTCATGGTGCCTCCAGACAGTGGCTGGTGACTGTGCTGGTGTGTCCACACGTCCTGGGGGGGTTCCCATGGTCAGGCAATCACTTCAGAGCGAGGGGGGCAGGCCTGAGCTGCATGGTGGGGGCAGGAGGGTGAAGGATACACATTCTCTGTTTGCCTCGTTTTCGTGGGTGGCCTAGAGCAACTGCCAGCTGAGTGAGTGTCCGTGTGGGCGGGGAGGGGGGGAGGGGACACCGACAGAACTGGTGTGGCCACTAGGGATGGAGTCCCTGTGCCCCCATGTACTAGCTGTGGGGCCTTGGGAAAGTTGTGTAACTTCTCTGTGCTTCCATTTTCTCATCCATAAAGCTGAGATATTAGCTAGATGGATCTTACAAGGTCAGTGGGAGGAGCAAATTATGCAATACATGGAAAAGCATTCTAAATGCTGACTGGCACAGACTCAGCAGTCCGTAAAGGCTAGCTGACCCTAAGATACAGGCTCAAAGTTATCTTCTTCATTCGCCTTTGCTTTCCCACTCAAGATGCGTAACACACAAACGTCACGAAACAGAATGCCTTTAGAACTGTATGTTGACAAGACACAAGCAGGAGGTGAATTCTGGGCTCCACCATTCACTGCCATGTGATTCTTTGTAAGTGACTAAGTCTTCTGACCGTCACTCTCCTTATCTATAAAATGTATATAAAATGAAAGATCTACTACTAACTACATGAACAATGTACACAAAGTAAATGGTATTTCTCCTTCTTCTTTCTAGCCCCCCTTCAAGTTCTTTCTGAAAGGCTCCATGTTCTCCAAACCGGTTTTCCTTTCCTCCTGGGTACATAGGAAGACTACATTTCCCAACCTCCTTTGCAGTCAGGGGAGCCATGTGACTGAGTTCCCGCTGGTAGAATGTGGGCGGGAGTAACAGGCTGCTTCCAGGCCTGGCCCCTAAAGTTTCTCGTAAAATCGTTCATGCTCATTTTCTCCTGTCTGCCCACTGAATGTGAATGTTCAGGGTGCCCTGATGATGGTGAGCTCCTGCTAGCAGAGTGCTACTCTTTTTTTTTTTAATGTTTATTTTTGAGAGAGAGAGAGAAAGAGACAGAATGTGAGCAGGGAAAGAGCAGAGAGAGAGAGAGAGGATACACAGACTCCAAAGCAGGCTCCAGGCTCTGAGCTGTCAGCACAGAGCCCGACCCAGGGCTTGAACTCACAAACTGTGAGATCACGACCTGAGCTGAAGTCGGCCACTTAGCTGACTGAGCCACCCAGGTGCCCAGCAGAGCCCTGTCCTTCATCGCCTACTCTTTATCAGTCTGCTCGGACTGTGATATGCTGCCTTAAGCCTTTAAGATGTAGGGGTTGTTACTGCAGCTAGCGGTTAGCCTATCCTGACATATACAGAATCTTCTAGAACCTCTACCTAGTATACCTCCCAACACTCATAATAGAATTTGCACATATTTGAGAGTCTTCATGGGCCCCAGCCCCCTTCAGCTCATCCATGTGGTGCCAGGTTAGGGCCTCACCTGCCTTCAAGAGTAAGACCCAGCAGAATGTGGTGATGAAACGGTCCTGGGAACAACATCCTGGCTTCAGGGCCTCCCTGCAGCAGAGAGGTTCTGAAGGCACCCCCCTACTTATGGGAGTTTAGCGACAGTCTAGTGTCTCAGGGCAGAGGTCTCCCAAGTAGACATCACTAATGATCCAGATGCTCTCCTTCATGCTGCCGCTGCCAAAGTGCTTGCTCTCATCCTCATGGTACGGCTCTGCCCCGCTGAGTCTCTGGGACTTTGCTCAGGGCCCCAGTGCCTGCAGCAGGGCCCTCCTTATGCCCTGGAGGAGACCAGCTCTTTCTGTCCCGCCTCCCCTATTACGTTGAGCGCCCCCTGGAGGCCGGGACTGTGTGGCCGCCATCACCTTGCTCCTCACAGGGGCTAAGGGTATCACTTGTTTTGTACAAGGTTATTGATTCCAGGGGTCAAGGACCATCATTATGGTGTTCTAGAAAAGTAAATATTCTCAGCTTGGGCGAAGGTTCTATTAATTAAAAATAACATGTTATTATTACTGTAGTGAAGGTCTGTTCTGTTCCCGGCCCATCTGTTATTTCATTAAATCCTTCCCCATAATCCTATCAGGTGGGTTTTAATAACCCATGTTCCAGGTGAAAAAGTGGAGGTGTAGAAATGCCAGATCCAGGGTCCACAGCTGCAGGAGGTGGCCTATACCCTCAGCCGGGGTCAATCCAAAGGTAATGACAGCAGACTTTTTCTAAGCCCCTAATGGGCGCTAGGGGCCATGGATCTCAAGCACTTTTGATGAATTGTTTCATTTAATTCTGATAACTGCCTTACTGTGAGGGAAGGAAGTTACTATGATTTCTACTTAGGGGTGAGAACAGCAGGGCTCGGTGAGGCTAATTTACTCTTTTCCCCAAGATTTCTTGGTTAAAAGGGATGGTGCCTGGATTCAAATTCAAGTCACTCTTCAGAGCGTGTGCTGTCACTCATTTGGCACCCAGCAATGCCCCCTTCTGCCGCTTAGCAAGTGCAATAAAGACTAGGTAAGTACTCTTCCAGGGGCTGTGACTTTGGGGTGGGGAACCACCTTGTGGTCAAGCCGATAGCCTGCTTGGGTCAACACCTACTATGCGCAGACTCGGGTCTTAAGCCCTGCGAGAGGCCCAGTCTCAAGGCATCGCCATCCTGGTAGAGAAGAGAGCTGTGCACCTCCACCTGCTGCCTGAATAAGTCAGTGCAGTGGAAAAGGTGGATGGTGCAAACCTCAGAGGAAGAAGGGCACCCAGGTGAAGGCAGGGCTGGCTTGACCACAGAAGTGGAATTGAGAAGAGCATTGTCTACCTGGATTTAAATCCTGCTAGCCGAGGGACCTTTGGGGGAGGTTAGCTAGCGTCTCTGAACCTCAGTTTTGCCATCTGTAAAATGGAAATGGTAAAGGTACCTACCTTACAGGTTAGGTTAAATGGCGTTAAATAATACTAGTTAAAGTGCTTGGAATATAGGAAGCTCTGTATTATGCACTTATTTGCTCTTTTCATTATGAAAGACTAGTAGAATTTCAGTGGGTGAAGAGAGGCATAGCACACCAAGTGAATGCCATGAGCGAAGCTTGAGAGTTGAGAGAGCAAGAAGTGTTTTTAAAGAATACTAAGTAGCTCAACCTGGTTGGTTGATATGGAAGCAATAGAAGATGAGGCTAGAAAGAGAGTCTGGGTTCAGGTCGATGAGTATATATGTAATGAGCAATAGGGAGCCACTGAATGTTTTTGAACAGGGGAGTTTCATAGCTGGAGCTATGGCTGCAGAAGTTAGGATGGATTGGAAGAGGGGTGATGGGAGAAGCCCAGTGGAAAATTATTGTCATAAACCAGGGGAGAGGGTGGTGACAGCTAGCAGGGCAAGGAAAGCGTAAATTGGCACTCACGGTAGAGGGAGGTATGCTAGACACACCCTTGGCCAAGAGCAGGCATGGCCATGGTGCCCATCCAGGTCCAACTGAGTGGCTGGGAACCCAAAGCAGGGCTTTCCCTTTGCAGGCCCAGGCTTGGGATACAGTCCCTCTGGGCATCACATCATCAGTGGAATCTTTGTGCCAAGAAAGACATAAATGAAAGGTAGAGAAATGGGGGACCAGCCTCTTTTGGTCCTGAGAACCCAGGGACCTAGTATCCTCAGGGTGGAAAAGCTCTTTGATGGTCCCCAAGCAGGTTCTAGAAGACTCGCTTTGAAAGGAAAAAGGGAGGCAGGCTCCTTTTGGGTTTTCAGCTAGGTTTTTGCAGAGCAAAGCAGGCTGGTGAGAGCCGCCTGTCTGAGACGTGTTTTATCTTAACCTTTCCATGTAATCCTGAAAGCCCACCTAATCAATTGAAGATCATAAAATATTAGACTTAATGCTGCAAAGTGCTGCTTTTTAATTCACATAACAAGCTCCTAAATAATTCAAATAGCAAACAGACCCTGCAAGTCAATGGTGGGAGGCTGCTTGGATCAGCGGGAGAGTGTCAACACACGCCACATTTCCCGGATCGACTCCATTTCAAGAACCCTATTAAGTTAATTGCCGGTTTCTGACAGCAGAGAGCATGCTGGGAGCACAGCAAGCTTTATTAGCCTCTGTGGCATCTGGAGACATCAGCCATTTTGCCCTTACTTGCAGGCGCTGGGAGCAGCATGGAAAAAAGTAAATCAAATTATGAGACAATAAATGCTTTTGGCAACACACAGGCATCCGATTCGTTGGTTAATCCAAGAGTCCGAGTGTCAGTTGCCGGCCTGTTAAATTCTTTACAACAACATCATCTATATACTGCAGACGTCTTGTAGGATGTCATGAAGCAGTTATATCCTTTGGCAACGCATAGCTGACGCAGGCAAATGTAATTCAAGCGAGGGCTCCCCACCTCCTAACGCTGCTGGGTAAACAGAGTCTCTAGGATGGGAGTTGGGCAGACATTTGGAGCAAACGCGTTATCCCAAATGTTCAGGGTTACACGTTTAGGTTTGTGAGCAGATCTGCCTGGGCTGGGAAACCAGGAGGCACGTGTGGCGTTCTGGAGTTGGGCAAGGGTGGGCAGGGAGGGGAAGACGTGGCAAGGTCCCCAGCCATCTGTCCATCCGGAGGCTGCCAAGCAGGGCATTGTGCTCCCCGGGGCAGCCGTGGCGGAAGGAGTATGGAATGACACGGAACACCCTGGCAGCTTGGAGGTCGACCAGGAAGTGCTCTTCTGCAGAGCAGGGCTCTGATCTCTCCAATGCCCACCTTTGAGACACGAGAAAACACAGACAAAGAGATTCTGAGACTGCCCCAAGGTCACACAGCCAGCCACCGAGAGCTGATTTTAAGACAAAGTTCTGTTCTGTTGCCTGACATCATGCCATTGGTGGTGTTTCTCTTTCAGGTGTGATGGTGACGGCCTACACTAGATCAGGATTAGGACCCTCGTGTGACCATCGATTGTCAGTATGACCTTAATTTAAGCAAACTTGGTAACTTTACTATCTCTCTACCCTGCCGGCAAAGTGAGGGCAGGAGGGCTTGCCTGATGGGATTCTTCTGGAAAGGACTGAATTAGTGACATATGTTAAATATATAGCTATGGCCCGAAGCTTCACAGCTAACAGTCAGCATAATTTCCTTCCCATCATCCGTACGCACAGACTCATAGGAGCAAGACTCGGGTGGGCAAGATTAGATGATTCTCTTACAAAACCGACCATCTTCCAGTTTATTGGGTTTGCACATCTGAACTTTTTCATCACGTTTGTGTAAAGGGGAGCCAGACTACTCTCTCGGATCTCTTTTTACCACTGTCCTCAGATCTAGCCTTGGTGTCTGCATAATGATGTTTCTCCCTGAAGCGGGCCTTCAGAATGATAGGATACAACTGGAAAGAGTATCTGAGAATGGCCGGCAGGGGTGAGGAGAGTGGGGGCAAAACCGGCAACAGGGCTAAGTGGAGCAGGTGGATTGGCTGTTTTGATCCTGGGTCGAGGGAGTGCTGTGCCTCAATGCTGGAAGGGGTCTGAGGCATGGGACTTGGCATCCTCATCTCCTGGGTGGGGAGACAGAGGCTCAGAAAGAGGCAGCGACTCCCCTGAGGTCACACAGCCAGTTCGCGGGGAAGCCAGTGACAGGAGCTGGGCCTCCTCCTTCCTGCTTGTGTCTTCTTTCTAGTTCCCAGACAGTTGGGAGTGACCACTGTGACGCTAGAGCAGATGTCACCCTGCCTGGGAAGAAATGGACCCCATCTATGTGGCCAGAGCCTTGCTCCCTCCTGCATTCACAGAGAGAGGACATGCCGTTGCCCCAAAACCTCTCTCTGAAAATAATGGCGATTCATAACCAATCTATAATAGCAATAACAGCCAACATGGCCGAGGGCTGAATTCCAGGCACTTTATGTTTTCTACGTAACCCTTTGCGGTGGATGTTACTGGGACTCTCATTTTTCAGAGGAGGAAACTGAGGCTCCAGAGTTAAGTGGACTCACTGAAGTCACACAGCTGGTAAGTCAGAGGTAGGGTTTGAACCAGGGTTCATTTTGATTTATTCTCTTTCCTGTGGCAGCTCCCCACCCTCTGTTAGACTCTGGCTTAGGCTAGCTGTCTCCACAGGGCGAGACAGGGAGAGATGAACTCACCCGGGATCCAGCACCAGCGAAGGTTGGTAGGCACTAGCCAGGAGATGCTGTTGGACCCTTGTCCCGACCCGTGATGCTCTGTCCCCTTCCTGTCCACCTCCCATCTGAGTCTCCTGCCAAGGACAGATCGGTGGCGAGGGACCCAGGCTCCTCTTTTACTCACTCACTAGCCTCTAATAACTAAGTATATATGTTAGGATTAGGTTCAGCTGCGCCTAACGGAAAATGCAAATAACAGTGGTTTAAATGCATAAAGGTTTCCCTCTGATGTACAAGAGGTCCTGCTATGGTAGCTTCATGGTCCTCTGGGGCCCAGGCTCTGTCCCTCCACCTGCTCTGCCATTCCCCATATTTGGCTTGTATCCTCAGTGTTGCAAAATGCCTGCTGCAGCTCCAGCCATCGTGTCCACATTCCAGGCAGCCGGAAGGAAGAAGAGGATAAAGCGAAAAAGGTCTTCCTCTAGTCGTCCTTTCTCCCTTCCAGAGAACCTTTCCAGAATTCCTTTCCTAGGAGTTTCTCTTGCTTCACTGGCCAGATTATAGTCATGTGGCCACACCAGGCAGTCAGACAGGATGGGAAACAGATTCTGGAACTGGGCACATCACTACCTCAAGACTGTGGACACTTGTGAGTGAGGGCAAATGGGTCCCGGGCAAGCAGCACAGCACCTCGCCCACTTGCCACAGAGCAGATGGCGGAGAAAGGTGGTGTTTTGAATTAAAGAACATTCCAGCAATCTTTGGCAAAAATTTTAGAATGCACTCTGAGATCATTGGCCCTGGGAGGCTGCAGGCCTGGGGTTGGAACCCCTGTGCTTTCTGGGGCTATTTGTTCTGGGGACAGCGAGCGTGATGGAATCAACGGTAATTCACACTTGTCAGCAGCTTGTCCCCACGGTCTCTTTTCAAAGCGTGGGTAAGTTTTATTTCTCTGGGCTTCTGCCCCTCATGACACGCCCTCCTGATTGGAGGATGGGCTTCCTGGTGTGGAGGATTCTGACAGTCACTGGCTCTAGAAACGAGCACAGATATCACCCTGCCAGCTCCGTCTGTGCAGCGGGCCCTGTACGTGTGACAAAACCCATCGTCCCGACAACAGACCTGCAGCCAAGGGGATTCTGAACCCGTTTTACAGATGAAATGTGAAAGCTCAGAGGGGCTAAGCACCTTGCCCAAGATCACACAGCTGGTGCTGTGGGCCGAATGTCCGTGTCCCCTCGCGGCTCAGCCCGGCCCAAATGTATGAAGGCGGCAGCCCTGACCCGCAGTGTGCTGGTTCGGAGGTGGGCGTTTGAGGGGCGATTAGGTTTGGAGGGGGCCATGAGGCTGCAGCTCTCACATGGGACCGGCGCCCTCGCAAAGGGGTGAAAGGCTCTCTCTCTGCCATCTGAGGGCGCGGTGAGAAGGCAGCCATCTACAACCCTGGAAGAGCGATTTCTTCCCCGGAAACCAGCCATGCTGGTGCCCTGGCCTCAGACGTCAGCCTCCAGCTGTGAGAATCGATGTCTGTTGAACCCATCAGGCTGTGGGGTTTCTCTTCTAGTGGCCGAGCCGAGACAGCTGGAAAATGCCAAGAGCCCAAGGTTGTCCACCCGCCGCCCTCTGCCCTGACACTGGGTGCGTTCCCCAGCCTCACCCTCCACTCACTCCCCGTGCGGGCAGTGGCTCCTGTGGCAGCGGGGACACCGCGGAGGCCTCTGGGCACTTGCTGTGGTCTGGCGGTCCATCTCGCCTCCTCCTCCTCTTTCCTCCTCCGCTCCCGCAGTCCTGGAAGGACTCCTCTGGGAGTCCAGCCCACCACCTGCCCGCCAGGTGGCCTCGGGTCAGTCACGCCTCCCTTCTAGGCCCCACGTGGCCCCGGCGCTGGCGCTGGTCCCCTTCCCTGACCTGCATTCACATGCGGCCCCATGGAAGTGGTGGTGTTCATCACGTTAGGACCCACGGTGTCTGGGACCAAGGTCCATAGATAGGAACAAGACTTAGGCTGTCCTTGCCCCCATCTCAGTGAGTGAAGCCCCCCGAATCTGAGGACAAAACCGGAAGCCCTCTTCTTGCAGCCCCGAGGGGCTAGGCCTGCTCTCTCCCCGTGTGTCACAGGCTTCCATATACATAATCTAAATATATGCTTTGGAAGTTGAAAAGCGTTCACATATAGAATGTGGCGGTGAGGAGGGCATGCTCTCTTTGAACATGTCTCTTTAACGACAGAATGTGCCAAGTGTTCTCCTGCCCGTGAGGAGACACTTGAACATGGCAGCAGATGTAAAATGGAAATTGAAGTGTCTCTCCCGGGCCACCGTACATGGATACAACAGGCGCGATCTATTCTAAGCACTCATTAATAGCCGGTCTCTGAGGGCCCCGGCGGCAGCCAGAGGATTTTACTCATTAAAAAGGTGACGAGGTGGAGTTTTGTGCCCTCCCCGCTTGTCACTGCGTGATCCTGGTGTTCGGATGTCACTGGCAGACCCCAGACGGGTG
>NC_043701.1:173803375-173925929 GCF_006229205.1 Suricata suricatta
ATGAGAAAGAATGGAATCTAGCCATTCGTGGCAATGTGGATGGAACTCGAAGGTGTCATGCTAAGCGAAATAAGTCAGGCAGAGAAGGACAGATACCATATGTTTTCACTTATAAGTGGAACAGGGAAACTTAACAGAGGACCATGGGGAAGGGGGAGGGAGAAAAAGAGTTGGGGAGAGGGAGGGAGGCAAACCATGAGAGACTCTTGAATACTGAGGGCTGAAGGGGGTGAGGAAGAGGGAAAGGGGGTGATGGGCATGGAGGAGGGCACTTGTTGGGATGAGCGCTGGGTGTTCTATGGAAACCAACCTGACAGTAAACTATAAAGGAATAAATAAATACCACTTGGGAGAGGCTCACAGCATGGTCCAATAAATTATTTTGATCAAATATCAACCAAGTCAAAAAAAAAAAAAAAGACTCCTCCAGGGCTGGATGGGTGAGCAATGTGTACATGCTCTCCCTAGGTGCTAAGAATTGGAAGGTCCTTCTTGCGTTTTCTGGTTGGTCCTTATTCTGCCTGGACCACAAACTCATGCCTTCAACACACACTCTTCCAGCTCTTCCCATCTGCTCCGCACTGTGCTGGACTCGAGGATTCAAGAGTGAACTGGACAAATGAGGAGCTTATAGGCTAGTGTTGGGTTTCACAAACTGCTGCCCGTGGACCGAACCCAACCACCGCCTGGTGTTTGTAAATAAAGTTTTATTGGTACATAGTCATCGTTTATTTCATAAAATAAAGTTTTATTTGTTCACATGTCATTGATGGCTGCTTTTGAGCTGTCATGGACAGAATGACAGAGACCATGTGGCCTGTAAAGCCTAAGCTATTGACTTTTTGGACCCTCACAGAAAAGTTTGCTGACCCCAGTCTAGTGAGAAAGACGATGTAGGAAAAGAATATTCCAGAATGACATGTGAGAGACAAGAACAGGGGAATGTGACAGACTGGCAGGCCTGGGGATGCATGTGTTACTGGAGACAGGGTGCCAGGCAAACCAGAGATGGCATGTGACACGGAGAGTGAGAAGGTTGCAGTGTGAACAGCTAGGGAGGATATTCATGTAGGTGGAAAGTGGATCTTTGATCACCTTACCCTGGACTTAACTCTCCTGTTCGTATAAAATAGAAGGTAACTTCGCACGGTATCAGGCACACATTGCATTGTCTAAGAATGGATCTACCACATAAACTGAGGGAAGGTTGCACTGTGTTCTGTTTGGAACATTACCAAGTAATGTTCCCCATGTTGGGAAATCACATCACCTGCAGCAACATTGCCTTTGGAATGTGAGTCTCCCAAATAACATGCCTGTTGTCCTGTATGTCTGTACCTGTGACGTTCACTATGACCTTACACACAGAGGCAGGTCCTCATGTGACCGAGTGAAGTCACTTCAGAGAATTTACGTGATGAAATGCACATTGTCTTATTACCCACCTTTCTATTACAGTGAAGGCATTATATTGATGCTTTAGTGAGTAGAAAAATCGCACTGCCTCTGGATTTTGTCTCAGGATAGCAAAGGAGCATTTACAGAATATTGTCTGACAGAGGCACCAGGGCTGGATCCCAATGTTTCTTGTGGATCTTGAGTCTGAGTTTGGATTTTATGCGGAGAAAAATGAAGAGCCCGGGCAAGATTATTAAGAAGACTGATGGGTTCTTTCAGGCAAGGGTACTGACCACACCTCCTCTTTTTCGCTTTGATCCTGCACCCCCTCCCTCCAGCACCTGGCAGAATGTGAATGCCCGGCAGGAGAATGCCTCTGTAAATTAAAGTGCTGCCAGCCCCAACAACTTCAGCCCCGGGGCTAAGCAGGCCTGTCCCCTTCCTCTGGCCAAGAGGGGTCAAGTGGCTTGCCTGGGCCAGGGACTACGTGGTAGGCAGTATCTGGCAAACACATGTCCATATACATTTGGGTTGCTGCGCCTGCTTCCTTTTCCTGCCCCTGACAGCAGCCCTGGTCTTTTCTGGCTTCCCTGCCTGCTGACCTACACACACACCTTGGCCACCTGCCCGGGGCCGAGCCCGGCTCCCAGGCCTTCCCCCTCTCCTGTTATTCCGCCGCTGCAGGCATCGCTCCTGGTCCCAGGAGCCAGCTTCTCAACCTTTAGACCCCAGGCCAGGATCTAAGAATATCTCCAAGAGTATTCCCCAACACCTGCAACAGCTGTGCCCACAAATTACCTGGTCCCAGCGGTGGGGAGCGGGGAGGAAAGGGCATCGTTTTTCTAAAAGCATTACACATTTAATTTGCAAAGTTACATCACACATTCGTGCACAGGTCGACTCTCTGGGAGGTTATTTCAAAACCAGAGGCAGGTCAGGGCTCCTGAGTACATTCTTCACAGAGAGGACCGCACAGTGATGGTGGCAAGGCATGGGAGTGGGGGTAAACGGGGGACCGTACGGGTCAGATGCTCTCACATGTACAAGGTCAGATGGGGAGAGGCAGATGTTTGCAGGGCCCCTTCTCTGCACCTGCCTCCATTGACCTCATCCCACATCTTTCCAAGACCAAGTGTGCGTTAGCAATACCCTCAATCTCACAGGTGTGGATACCGAGCTTGATGAGGTTATGCACCCTTTTACTGCTTACCTGCCGCGGGACACGGGCCGAGCCTGACCTTGGACTCAGGGCTGGAGACGTCCCTACCGTGCCTTGAGACATGTAGACATGATGTAGAGAGCTCACCATAGGTGGACAGCATGGAGGTGCACATACACACTGAGCTATACCTTTTTTTTTTTATTAGATAGGACTGGGTTCTTCATAAGAGTCACAAAATCTGTGGAGCCCAGATTACAGTCCGGAGTGGATCTAGAACCATCCACAGAACAAGTTTAACAGGAAGTGGTAAAACTGAGTAAGGGTGAGTTCACTTCCATCCCCATAAATTCCAGCTCAGTCAACTGACAGAATAATTGTCTTGACTCTTTGTGGTGAAGGCGAGGGTTTCGGAATATTAACATGAGGGTCGTTTCGTGTGCAGAAATGACCATTTAGAAGTGTTTGGTTTCTAACATTCATATTAGACACATTACAGTTATAAAGTAAAAAGCCCAGTGCTTCCTTATGCCTTTAAATTCTGCTTACAAATTATATTATCCTATTTATTCTTGCAGTAATGGGTTATATATATATATATATACACACATACACACACACACTTACTGTTTTAATCATTTTTTTCAAGTTTAACCTGATCATTTATTTGTGAAAAGAGCTAGTTTTGATGAGAAAAATTCAACCCTTTCCTTGTAAATGTAAAGAAACCCCAAAATCCGGAACACCTTACAAATTTGCATGTCACCCTTGCACGAGGGGCAGGCTAATCTCCGTGTCGCTCACGTGCTCTCGAAGCGAGCACTGTTTTAATCATTTTTAACTGTACATTCCAAAGACATGAAGTACATTCCCTCTCTTGTGCCTATCTATTTTTTGTAAACAATGTAAGAAATCTTTTCTAAAAATTCTAGCAAAGGACAAGCGGATCGAAGACTTCCGGGAGAAAAAAGCAGCCCCACAGGCCACCAAGACCCCTTCCCAGGGTCCAGAGGGTGCTCGTAAGCACATGCCTTCATCTCTACGATGTCCACTTCGGCCAGGTTTTATCAGCCGCGGGACCTCGTCGCTTGCTACCACGCAGAGATCAGCACAAATCCGGGCTGCCTCTCCTTCCTTCTGTTTTTCAAAGCGATGTTTCCCCAACCAGATTTACATTTTCAAAAACCCTTCAGATAATCACAAACCCAAGAAACTTCCACTCCTCTGAGGTTTAATTAGGAGAAACTGTCTTTCTAGTACTTCCGAGAGCCTTGCTCTAAATTTCTCAGCGGAAAGAGAAGGTCCACGGCGGATGAGTGGGAGCAAGCGGAACCTGTGAAAAGCCACCCTCTGTCCCCCTCTCTCCCTTGCGGCAGAGATAAAGCCATGTTGCAGGTCACTGAAGTCACATTGTGAGTGTGCCCTGTATCATTAGGACCCAGAGAATGGCGATGATCGGAACGCAGGATAACACATTAGCGATAGATAATAGAGTCTAAATAAACATAATCAGCTTTCCTCTACGTCTTCAGACCAAAGCTTATCTATAAATACCCTAATGACGCCCAGCCAGCCAATTACTCGTTTCTTGGAAGAGCCCCTTATTAATGGCGTTGCAGTGAGGGAAAAACATTAATTATTGGACACAGTGGGATCTTTTACATTCTGTCTGGTCCGGACAGCACCAATTAATGCAACAATTATTATCAAGGACCGTGGCAGCATACTGAGTGCAGCCACCCCAGGCTCGCTCGATGGGGTGGGAAGAACCTCCGCACTGGGGGGACATCATCCAAGCCCCTTTCCGTGGAGCCTGCTTCTTCATCGCCGCAGAAACTGCTGGAACAAAGCAGAGGGCGGCCAGAGGGGGTTGGTTTTTCTTTTTAAGCCACAAGACGATGTTCCCGGGGTGCTAAATGGGGGAGAGTGGGAGGAGTTAGGCACCGGTCTGTTGTGTTGAGTTGCTAAGTGTAACCAGGCAGAAGACTGGAGAAGAGAGGCTACCTTTAGAGCATGGAGCTCCGGGCTTGGCTTCTGCTCTCACTCGTTGGAGTGCAGCCCACTGCGACTCTCTCAGCCTCTCCAGTTCAGCTGTGCTCCATCCTGCCCCAGGACATTGGCACAGGCTATTCCACATACCTGAAAGATCTTCCCCTGCTCCTTTCTGAATGCGGTATGAAGGGTCCATGTGCAAAGAGGTCTTTCTTGGGCCCAAACCCAACCTATACCTTATCCTTCAGATGAGATCGGGCACGTTCATTGTGGTATGGCTGTAGACACCTTATCCTTCATATTATCCACTTATTTCTATTGTTTTACACAGCATCGATCACAAATTATGAGATAAACAGACCTATCTTATTATTTTCATTGTGTCTGCCTTCCCCAACGGAAATACAAGCTCCGTGAAGGCAGGGACTGTTGGTCTCTTTCTCTCCAGGAACCCTCCAAGTGTTTCACATTTAGAAGGTGCTCGACAGATATTTGGTGAGTGAATGAATAAATCCGTGGGCTGTGCGGAAACAGATTATACTTAAGAGGCTCCATGCCTGGTGCCACACAGGCTAATCCAGCTCTTGCAAAGATGCCATAGGAAACAAACAAATTGTTCTATTCAGAGCGGTAACATCTCCTGCAAACTGTACGTCAGCTCTTGGCTGCGCAAGGTATCAAACGGTGGCAGGAATGCTTTATTTTTCTCTGCTCGGTGACAAGGAGAGGCTCTCTCCTGGGAGGCATTAATTACAGAGCACTTTGGAAAATTGGTCCAGCGAAGAATGGAAGAGTTCCCTAGAGCCTTGGTCAGGGCTCCGAGAAGTGGGCCTGCCCCTGTGGCCCTTCTGGACAAAGATCTCCAGGCGATTTGCACTAGACGTTACCCTTTGGAGGGTTAAAGCGGTTTGGATGTGTTCTTCAGAGACAGAGCCAAGTTCAAGAAGCCTATTTGGCTTCACTGGACCTCAGCGATCCCCAGCCACTAACCACATCCAGCCCTGTGCACCCTTCACCGGGATAATACTCTTCTGAGGTTGTTCTAACCCAAGTGGAACCATGGGCATGTAAAGGCTGCTCGGGGGCATCCTACGCCTGGGACTGTTGTGCAGATGTGGCCGTGGAAACATTGCCATCCCACTTCTTCTGAATAACCATCTCCAGGGAAATGCTTAGAAATGACAGGGACAGTCGAGTCATCTGTCAGGGCTGTTTTGTGCTTTCATCTCTCTGAGAAATGGCGATGACCTCAACTCACAATGATCTCACCCCCTCTGCATGCCTCCAACACATTTGGTCTTGACCCTGCGGTTGGGCGCAAATGAGGAGTGCCCAGCTCCTCAGCTGTTTGGGGGTGGAGAGGAAGCCGCAGGAGGGCAGTGGGCACCGTGTCCCCAGCCCTGCTCATGCCTAGCTTGCTGATGCCCGCTCGGCCCTGTGGGGCGGAAGTTTATTTCAATGCTACGTTTCATCGACATTCTCATCTCGTCTCTGCGTCTGCCCCCGAGACCAGCCTGTGACCCCCGGAGATGAGGAACCACATACTCTTCATCCTTCTTTCTCCAGGGCCTGGTGCAGGGTCCTAGCCACAAAATGACTTTCAGACTTCAGAATGCGTGAATGTTTAGGCGCTTGAGTGAAGCTGCTGGGGGTCGGGATGGGGGGCAAATTTTGAGGGTGGCCGTCCTCTGCTGCTGACTGCCCTTCCTTTCCCTCCCCCCCAAAAGGAATATTTGGGGTTACTGTTTGCTTCCGGATGCCCAGAATGAAAATAAAAATGAAGCATTGTAGTGAGGTGGTTCCAGACAAGGAGGCTGGCTGATCTGAGTTCGAATCCTGATCCTGCCTCTTACCCACAGGCCATATTGGACATGCTGCTGAATCTTCCAGCGCCTTAGTTTTCTTGTATGTAAGATATGAATAATGGTCCTGGTCTCCTCACGCTGATGGGGTATTAGATGTTCGGGTAAAGTCAATAGAGTGTTTAGGATGGTGTTTGGGATGAAACAGGCTTCCAATAAATGTTAGCTGCTGTGATTACCAGTGCTCTCAGTGAGGAGCTTCAGAACAGAGGGGCAACGTCTCCAAGGATGGTCAGTTGACAACTTTCTACTGAATGCCCACTGGACACTAAGCGCGGTCCTAGGTCCTGAGGATGTGATGGTGACAATGGTTGGTTCCAACCTGGAGAATCTGTTGCATGTTAACCAAATACCAGTTTCCTGCTGGCTGGGAGCTCACTTATTCTGGAGACGCTGACCCATGTCCTGCAGGAGGGACACCTGACATGGATGTAAGGTGTTTGATGAGCTAAAGGAACAAAGTGGAGGCTGCTTCTGACGGTGCGAGCGGCGGCGCTTGGGGTATATTTCATAACTGATTGTCGTCCCCGGACTGTGCTGGACAATCATTAGTCATCTTTCAATCAACCAGTGGCCTGCAGCCATGTTGAAATGCCCATGTCAGAAGGCTCTAGATCATAAATCATGGGCTGCAATTCAGATCGTCTGCGGTTAGGATGCTACACCAGGACTCATATTTGAAACTGCTGTTTGTTCTTTCTGTTTGTGATTTCGTGAGAGGTTTGCCATTTCTTTATCAACTGATTGTGGGGAAGGTCCTCTAGTTACTGTCCACTGCTCAGGAGAATGACTGTCTATTTCTCTGAGATCCCTTGTAGTCCCCCGCCCCCACCCCAAGTGGAGTTGTGTGCCCCATAGTCATCATCTTGTTTGACCATCCCAAATATAGCTTCTAAAGGTGCCTGGGTGGCTCGGTCGGTTAAGTGATAGGCTTCGGCCCAGGTCATGATCTCACGGTTTGTGGGTTCGAGCCCTGCATCAGGCTCTGTGCTGACAGCTAGCTCAGAGCCTGGAGCCTGCTTCAGATTCTGTATCTCCTGCTCTCTGACTCTCCCCTGCTCATGCTGTCTCTCTGTCTCTCAAAAATAAATAAAAACCATTAAAAAATATTTCAAATATAGTTTCTAAATTTGGGGGAAAATCAGTGCAGGTGTTTCATGTGATGTGGGATTTTATTTCCATAGGTCTGATGTGTAGAGCCTCCTGGTGGTGCCAAATCGCCCTTCCTCTTCCCCTCCCCCTTCTCCCACGCCCATGTCCTGCTCTCCCTCAAATATGCAGAGATTCGTGGAAAGTCAAAGACCAGAGCAGTCACTTAAAAAGTATCAAATTGTTAAAAAAATAAAATAAAATAATTTTAAAAAGAACAAAAAATATAGGGGGAAAAAAGCATCAAATTAAAAAAAAAAAGGGTAAATTCTTGACCCAAAAGTACAAAGCTTCTTCCAATGGTTTCCATTATTATTCAAGACAAATGACTTTTTAAAGTTTTTTTTTAAATGTTTATATATTTTTGAGAGACAGAGATAGAGCATGAGGCGGGGAGAGGCAGAGAGAGAAGGAGACACAGATTCTGAAGCAGGCTCCAGGCTTGAACCGTCAGCACAGAGCCCGATGTGGGGTCAAAGTCACGAACCACGAGATCATGACCTGCGCTGAAGTGGATGCTTAGCCGACTGAGCCACCCAGGTGCCCCGACAAATGACTTGTCTTTTGAATTGAGAATGCAGGTCATTTCCAAAACAAGAGCAGGTGGCATTTCCACGCCTTTTGTGGAAAGACAGATAGAAAGCCATGTTCTTCTGGTTTTCTGGGGCCTTCCCTGACATGTAACGGTTAAAGGGAAAAACTCACAGCTTGTTCCCTGCATATCATGCTTCCCATCTGATCACACTGCCTTTCCGCTGGTGTCTCGTGACATTCTGTGCAAGTTCAGTGTCGTCTTCAGCAGGGTACCTGTCCGTGAACCTCCCGTAATTGGGGTCCCTTACGTAATATGTGTACCTTACATAATTGCTCTAACCATCTACCTTGTTTAATTGGAAACCGGGAACCTTTGAGCTATTTAATGACATCATATGACTTTTATTAATTTCTGCCTATTTGCTTAGTTGCCAATTTCTCAACTTGTCCTAAACCTTGATGAGGAAAGGAAATGCTGAGCAGGCAGCTGCCAAGAGTTTGTTCAAGCAATAAATGAAATATGAAATGAAAAGAAATGAAATCAGTAATAAAAGAAACCCACAAAACTATTAAGCCGTGGTACCAGAGACCATCTCTATGGAGTACCAAAAACACTTGCCTTTACTATGAAGACGGGAAGGTGTCCTGGGGTCCAAATCGGCTCTGGGTAGTACCTCAGTGTAGCCACCAGGCAGAAGATTTGGGGAGGCCCTGGTGCAGTGGGTGGCGAAGAAAACAGGCCTTGAGACAGATTGTTGGGGCCACACGATCTGGGGTGAGCCATCTAGGTCTGTCGGGCCTCTCTTTATTCATCTATAAAAAAGGAGCCAAAATTAGCCCCCATATGACAGGGTGGTCTTGGGCTTGAGTGAGATAATTTGTATGATGCATTTAGCCCAGTGCCGGGCTCATCTAGAATACTCAATAAGGAAGAGATAAGTGCTTTTCTAATCATTGGAACCAGTTAAAGATGGCATGAGGTTCCTTGGGACGGGAGAGTGAGTCTCCGGCTCCTGGGAGGCCCTTAGAGAAGGCGACAGGCTTCTCAGAGTTTCTGTGCAACCATCAGCCAGGGAGAGTGTTAAAGTTCGATTCTGATCAATTATTATTTTTTATTTACCTTGGGGGCGGTAGTGAACTGGGAGGGGCAGAGAGAGGGGGAGAGAGAATTCCAAACAGGCTACATACTGCCAGTATGGAACCCAATGTGGGGCTGAAACTCAGGAACAGTGAGATCATGACCCGAGCCCAAATCCAGGGTCGGGTCATTAACCAACTGAGCCACCCAGGCACCCCTCGATTCTGATTTAAACAGCCCCTGGGTGAGGCCTGAGATTCTGCATTTCTAGGGAGTTCTGGGTAGTGTTGATGTTGCCAAGGACCACAGCTGTGTGGCAGGGGGCTGGCTGATCCCCTGGGGGGCTGCGGCAGAAGGTGCATGATAATCAAGGAGGACCAATGAGCCAGGCTTCTGCAGTCCTGTATGGTGGCCACTGGCCACATGTACTGAGCATTTGAAATGTGGCTTAGTCCAAGTTCAGATGTACTAGGAGGGTGAAATACACAAAAACTTAGTATATAAGAAAAGAATGTAAAATATCTCAACAATTTTTATATTGCTTGCATGTTGAGGTGATAACTATTTTGGATATATTAGGTTAAATAATCTATTAAAATTAATTTCACTTTTTAAACTTATTTTGTTTTATATGGTTATTAGATAATTTTAAATGACATATGTGGCTCACTTTTTATTTCTTTTCTTTTTCTTTTTCTTTTTTTTTCTTTTTTTCTTTTTTTATTTTATTTCTTTTCTTAAAAAAATTTTTTTTTCTTTATTTAATTTGAGAGAGAGAGAGAGAATGCGAGCAGGGGAGTGGCAGACGGAATCCGAAGCAGGCTCTGGGCTGTCAGAGGGGAGTCCGGCATGGGACTCTAACACACAAACTGCGAAATCATGACCTGAGCGGAATCCGAGAGTCAGACGCTTACCTGGCTGAGCCACCCAGGGGCCCCTTATGTTCTATTTCTATTGAGCAGCCCCGAACTACATGATCTCTTAGGGTGCTTTGGAACATGAGCACCTAAGGGACTGGTTTCTCAGGCTCTAAAGCTGACATCCACCCATGTCCTGGGGGGGGGGTGTGTGTGTGTGTGTGTGTGTGTGTGTGTGTGTGTGTGTGTTGTGTGTTGTGTGCATCCCCTGGGGAGCCTGTGCGGCCTGTTTCCTCCCAGGGCCGGAGCAGGGAGAGACAGAGGTCCAAGGGTCCAGGCTGGAGAGCCTCCTGTCTGCCTGGGTCAGGGCACAAGATGAGGGGGGACCCTGTGTGCTCTCCCCTCTTCTCCCTCCTCCTTCTCTCAGAACCAGCAGGACACAGAAGGCATTGCCATGACAGAGATCACCCGTTTCCACATCGAAAATGCCATTTCTTGAAATAGCCTCACTGGAAGGAGACAGACTTAGTCGTCAGCCCAGAGCTCCTCACTGAACAGACGCATGGCCGCCAGAAGTCAAAATGGCTGCCGGAAGTCAAAATGGCTGCCAGGGAGGCATTTCCTTTGGGAGCTGGGTGTTTAGGAACCCAGGGGGCAGCAGCCCTGGCAAAGCCCACGAAGCAGGGCCGTCTCCTGGACGGTTGTCCCGTGGATCTAGCTCGAATTCACCTGGGGGGTCTGGGGAACTGAGACCCATCGCTCTGCAAATGACAGGGCCACCGGAGCCTGGGGATTGACCTGTCACAGGCCGCTGCCTTATCATTCGGGCCTTATCAATGAAGACTTCAAACATCATCTCTGATCTTGACTACCCATGTCCAGCCTCTTCTCTTAAAAACAGTTTTTGTTTTTTGTTTTTGCCACACATGATTTTTGCATGTTTGAAAGTGAAACTGGATTCAGAGAACGACCTGTTGATGTCATTGCCAACGTTTCTGCCTTTTCTTGTTAGTCCATAAAGGCAGCTAGACACGAGGTTCTGACTTTTGCATGAGCACCGGGCTGAAAACCTCGTATGACTTGGAAAAGCTGTTGCATTGCATGAGACCCAGCAGAGAGAGCGGTTAGCCGCTTGGATCCAGTCCCTCCCCCCACACAAGTGATGCAAGGAGTATGCCTGGGTGTCTTTATCGGGACGATAGTGATGAGGACACCTGCCTCCCGTCCCGGCCGAGCTGCTGGCAAAATTACAGACTTAATATGGTAACCGGCGGAAAGCAGTGCCCAGGAAGGCTGAGCACGTGCTGGCTGCTATTCTGAACTAATAAGGGCTCTCTGAATAGCAGCCTCTTTTTTCAGCCGGCAAATTATTTAGAAAAAAACCCCAAACTGCACACCTGGTTGAGTAAGAGTCAGGCCCTGTGTGGCAATGATGTAACCTACCTATTTTTGGCAGATGTGGTCATTCAGGGAGTGACCCATTTTCCTGTGTTTCACTGAAGTCATTGCAATGGGTTTCATCAACCAGCAGGGTTGGGAGTGAGCCGCGGGGTTAGAAAGAGCCTTTTCTGCCAGCCCAGGCGGCTTTCACGGGTCAGGGCCGGGAGGGCGTGAAGGGCTATTTCCATGGGGACATCCATACATGTGCAAAATGATGACAACGGAGCCAGGCAGAGGAGCAGAACACACAGGCCCCCATGATGCTCCAGGGCGATGTTTGCTGCATCACCCAAAGAGGTGGGAGGATTTTTGTTTGCTTGTTTGGTGTTTGGTGTTTGGCCTGATAAAAGGAGGCTTATGTTTCCAGATGTTTGTAGGACCTTTTGAACATTGAGTGACAGCATCTATGGGAACAGCTTGGATGAGGTGAGAAGAAGGTGACAGAGGGTGAGAATGTTCCTTGTCTGTGAGTTTCTTTAAAAGTCTGTACATGCACTCCGAGAAGACGTTCTCCTGGGATTTCTGTACCACCGATCGAGCTGAGCAGGGGGCTGTATTTGAAGGACACACAAGCAAGTACAGAGAATCTGGGGGGCTCAAACCCTCTTTGGAATGAGGCTGAGGATGAATAAAAAGGATGAATAAAAATGGATAGACAGCTAACTGGTTAACTAACTCACCCACAGTAAATCACAGTAGCTGACAAACCAGTGAGTCAAATCAAATGAGGTCAATGCTAAGAGCAGAGATTTAGGCCGGGCGTTCTTGGGTTCAAATCTTGTTCCTCTGTATTGACTGTGTGATGTGGATCAAATCACTTAACCTCTCTGAGCTCCCATCCTATGAGATGGAAGGAGAAGTTTCCCTGTAGGGTTGTCGGGGCAAGTAGACAAGATGCGTCCCAAGGCCTCCTGAACCCCCTGGTGCAGATCCAGGCTCCACTGGTTCTGCATGGCCCTTGGCTCACCAGCCGCTTCTCACCTTGGGGGCTCAGCGTAACTGTCCCTTCTCAGACAGGCCTTGCCTGGTTATCATGCCTATTCCTCTTTTTCCAATTACCTTCCATCACGGCTCCTGGTTTCTTTCCTTTCCAGCTTGCAGCACAGGCTGTGCTTTTCTTGTCTACTTGCTGTTCTTCTGTCCTTTTTTCTGTGTTGACCACAGAAAAAGTGGCTGTCTCTGGCCACTAGACTGAGGTCACCAAAGGCAGAGGCGCATCTGTGTTGTTTTGGGACTTGGAGGGCCTTGATCAGGGCCTGGCTTACAGCAGGTGGATTGGACCGAAGAGCACAGTCCCCAGGGCAAACTTGTGAGCCTTGTTAATCCTTGGCTTTTTTTGTATTTTTGAAACCAGTAGCCATTTTAAAGGGTTGTATTGTGGTCAAGATAAAGTGAAACCCAGGGTGAATTTCACTGAGTACAGGAAGTCAGTGACAGAGTAGGGATCAATCCCATTGGTCTTGTGAGATGGTCCAATACTCAGTGCCCCGCAGATCACGAATTTTTAAATATTTATTTATTTTTGAGAGAGAAAAAGAGTAGGGGGAGGGACAGAGGATGAGAGGGAATCCCAAGCAGGCTTCACACTGTCAGCGCAGAGTCTGACGCGGGCCAATCTCACAAATCATGAGCTCATGACCTGAGCCAAAATCAAGAGTCAGACGCTCAGCCGACTGAGCCAGCCAGGTGTGCCACAAATATTTTTATTCTTTCCCCCACTGCTCTTCTTCCCACAGAGTTTGCACTTCTTGGTTGCAGATACAAGGAACACAGAATGCAAAGTTGGGGGGAAATTGTAACCCTACAGAGTGAGAAAAGGAAAAATAATAGTTTTAAATATCTCAATATACAAAACCAATGATTTCGTTTATAATGTCTGTGGAAGTTGGCAGCCAATGGATGAATTCACATGTTAACCCATAAACTGACCATAGAAGTCAATCTAAATGGGCAAGTTAGTATCTTAGGACTTATTGGTTTATTCCATCAAAAAGAGAACACAAGTCTTTTTCTCTGTATGTTTACATAAGGACATCCCTTCATGAAATCATCTCCCATTAAAAGAGAACTGATATTTCCTCATCAATAAGAACTGTGGAACATTGTGGGTTTCTCTTTTCACCTTGAGTGGTAGGAAGCTCCAAATTAATTTCAACATTCTATAATAATATTCACTCTTGGGTTGTTACTCCTACTCATTTCTGATTATGAAAAGGAGCAGGACTTAAGTAAATAAATGCATTTTGGAAATGTGATCTGCTTGCTAAAAGGCCTGTGGCTCAGTTTTGTCGGATGGGCAAGCTATAGTTTTTGATAGCATTCGCGGAGACCCCTCTGTGATCCTGAGCTCATCTCTCTTCCTGGCTCCGGTCTGTAAGTTCCTCAACCATTAAAAGAAGAGTTTAGGCTGAAGAGGGTCATTCTGGGCATTTGCAGATTGAAAGAAAGTGATTTCATTCTTTCAACGTTCTGATGCACAGAGAAACCTTCTGCTCTTAATTCTACGTTAAAGGAGGGATTCTTTAAAAAAAATTTTTTTTTTAACCACATTGTCTTTTGTCCAAAAATAAAACTGACCGGGAATCCACAGACACGAAACAGATCACAGCGGAGCTGCTGCGGTTGAAGTCAGGGGTGGGATTGTGGGCAGAGTAACCTCACCTCACCCTCCACTCCTTTTCAGGACCCTCCACCCCCACCCCAGCCCCTGAGGCTTCCCGAGTTCTGGGCAGCATCGTCTGCAACCGCAGTATTACGGGATCGCTCCTCATAAGCAGAATAAAATGCCCTTTCTAAAATTGACCGGTCTTAACCCACACTGGGGGCGTAAGCCTCTCAAGGGGCAGCAGTACGTGGCACCAACGGAAAACACAAACGTGGAAGACGCGAGGGAAGCGGTTTGTTTTCCCATCAGAGGTCAGGCTTGGCTTCTCCTGGAGGACCTCTTCCTCAGTCCTTCGTCATCTCTGAAGGCAGAGGAGTCTCTGAGTGCTCTGCCCGCCCCCCCCCCCCCCCAGCGCTTGTATTTCGGGGCTGCCTTTGCAGCAGAATTCTTGGTGGCATCTCAGGTGCTACTGCGGGCGATGTAAACATTTCAAAACTTCGTGGCCGCATGTTTAGTTTCTTTGGAACATTTTGAGGATGTTGACACAGTAGCTTGAGTGTTAAATTTGCACTTTATGGGAGCTGGGGAGAGGGACGGGGGGGGGGGGGGGGGGGGGGGGGGGGGGGGGGGGGGGGGGGGAGGGGGAGGCGGGATAGGATTTCCCCCAACTGTATGAAAGGATGGAAAACAGTGTTGAGTTTTTTCTGGGAAAACTCTTCCCCTCCGCCCCTTTCCCCTTCAATTGAAATATTGCTTTAAAGCATTGGCAGGCTTACAGAAGTAAAATGAAAAACAAATCCCACAAAAGTCCTCGAGTACCATAAAAATAATGAATAAAGTAGTGCAAAGTGCTTTGATTTCAATAATATTTTTCAATAAAGCTGGTGCATTCCAAACAGATTGTATTTATCTTGAAGGAGGCCCCTGTGCACCGTGGCTTTAGAGTTTATAACAACTTTTTGGTGGTCTTGGTTGTGATATGATAATAGAAAGTACTCGTAGCAAAAACAGCATGGACTTTGAAAACCGGTCAACCTGGGTTCAAATCCCTCCTCCCCTTTATAGTTCCTAGGCCACTTTGAGTAAGTGACCATCCTGTTGGGGCTGTAAAAATCTGAAGAGTAGTGTTTATCTCTGGGGGCACCGGGACGGAGATTGTGTAGAGATGGTGATTGTGTGTTTGTGTCCAGAGCTCTGCAAGGTGTCTACCATTCGACACAAAGGTCACAACTGCAAGGTCAGGGTGGGGGGTGGGGGGGGTTTCCCACACTTCCCCTGTTTTCTCTCTGTTTGTAGGGCTTTGTTTCAGGTTATAAAATGAATGCATAGTTCCTGGAGGAAGCTTAAAAACTGAAGAAGGATGTTGAGAAGGAAAAGAAGTCACCTACAATCCCAATAAAACTCTGGTGTGTTTTTGTCTGTATATAAATGCATACTTTTTTCTTTTGTCAATTTCTATTTCTTGGCTAGAGAACAGTTTTATTCACTGACATTTTCCAATGTATTAGAATAGGGCTGTGCATACTAATTTTCCTTTATAATTTCTTAAAATACTCTTTGTGTTAGTGCATGAGTGATACACGTGCATTGTCAAACATTTAGAAAAAGTGAAGGCTGAGAAGAAGAAATGAAAATATCACCCATGAGCTCAATACACAGAAAGTCACTGTTGACATTTAATTGTATATCCTTCTTGTCTCTCCCTCTCCCCCCTCATCTCTCTCTATATATAATTTATATATAAAAATATGTATATGATTCATTATAAATATTTTTCTTCCAATTTTATTTAGATATAATTGACTTAATGACTTGACATGCTTATATATTCGGAAATGATCACCACAATAACTTTAGTTAACATCATCAGCTCACACACTTTAACAATTTTTTTCTTGTGATGAGATATATAAATTTAAATTTAAAAACCCAAATTGAAAACTTCTGGAATGGTGGCTATTGCAGACTACTTTCTTTTGCTGAATATTGTATTGAGAACATTTCCTATTACATTAACTTTTCTTCTATGTCATAATTTATGAAAAGATACATAATTTTTAGTGTTTGATAACATTTTATTGTTATATATCATAGTTTATTTTATTAATTCCTTATTATTGGATAGATTTCTGTATTTTACTATCATAGACAATTTTGTAGTGAACATCCTAATAGCTAAATTTGTGCTCTATCCATGATTTAGTCTTTAAAACACATTTCTGAAAGTGAATTTCTAGTGAACTTGCATGTACATTTTTAAACCTTTTGCCAAATTGTCCCCCAGTAAGTTTATACTAATTTATATTTCCTCTAGTAGTATATAAAAGTATCTGCCTTCCTGTATTCCTATGGTATACTGCTAATGTTATCAAAAAGAGGCAAATGCTGTGCTAATTTTAAAAAATCACCATACCTTATTGTAATTTACATTTTTATCAGTAATATAATTTTCTTTCTATTTTGAATTATCTGCCATATCTTTTGTTTTTCTTTTTTTTCTTTTTCATACTGATTTGTTGTAGCAAAACAAACATAGAAAAAATGGATAAGGCATATTAGCCAAAGTATAATTAGATTAGCTTTGACAATTGTGCACATCTGTGAAAACACTCAGATTAAGATACAAGACATTTTTAACACTCTAGAATAGAATAGAACCTCATTGGCCTATTTGACTTATAATAATGCCACATTCAAAAAATATTATATACTTAGACATGAATCTAACAAAAGTTATGCAAGAAAAACTGCAACATACTTTGAAAGAAATTAGAAAAGACTTACTAACTGGAAAAATATACTTTATTCCTGGGTTGGAAAGCTCCATATTATAAAGATATAGATTCTCCCAAAATTCATCTATAAATTAAATGGCTTCCCAAACAAATTTCAGAAAATTTTTATTTTCTGTAGAAAAAATGAGCTGATTCTAAAATTATACGGAAATTCAAGAGCCAAGAAAAGCCAAGGCAATTTTCGAGAAGAAATACAAAAGTGAAGGATTTACGCTACCAGATATCAAGCCTTATTATAAAACAACAGTAATTAAGACAAAGAGTATTATGGGTAAAAGACTTGAACAGATACTTTCAAAAGAAGATATTCAAATGACCAATAAACATATAAAAAGGTTGTAAACTTTATTGGTCATTGGGGAAATGCAAAAAGCCACAATGTGATAGAAAAAAATGGTTTGGCCATATCCATTAAACGTACACCTACCTATTATGTAGCAATTCCACTTATAAGTCTATACCCAGCAGAAATGTATATATATATTCACCAAAAGACTATCAATGTCCACTAATCATATGTCCACTGGTAGCAGAATGGATAACTTGCAGTCTATTCATACAACAGAATCCTATGAGGCAATGAGAAAACCTATACGGCAATTCTTTCAATGAAAGAATCACAACTATATGCAAAAAACATTATGTTCAACAAAATAAGTCACACACAAAGGACTACACATGGAATTATTCCATATAAAATTATAAAATAGGCTAACGTAACCTATGGCATTAAAAGTCAGGATAGTGGTTACTCTTTGGGGTATGAAGTGGTTATTACGGCAAAATGTGGGTTCTGGGCCGATGGTCATGTTCTGGTTCTTAACTAGGAGCTGATTAGGTGGGTGTTTTCCTTTTGAAAATTCATTGAGTCATATACTCATAAACTGTGTACTGTAAATTTTGTACACTATTTCTTCTTTTCTAAGAAAAAAATAAAAACCTCAATGGCTCAGGTTGTAAAAATTTTGCTTTGTATTGTTGAGGAGAATTCTTAGGCCATGCACATTTTCCTTTCTTGAGTAGGATTAGAGAAGTTTCTTTACCTAAGACTAAGACATGATTTCCAGAATATTTCTATATATTGACTATTTTAATTAATATTGTCTGATTTACAGGCACCACTTTGGATCTAAAGACATTATTTTTTTAAGTTTTATACAATTTTCTTCTTTTAGATTATTGTATCTTCCATCTTTTTACTACCTCCATTGACGTTCCTGATAAATGACAATTGAATCTATTGAATCATTAAAAGAAATCTTTTCTTTTAAAATGCTCATCTCTTTATTCTGGGAAAATTTCTTGACCTTACTTTATATTTCATTGACTTAAAAATTTTAAAGTATTCAAGCTGCTATTTGCTGCCTTTAATTCAGCAACAGTGTTTCTCATCATTTTATAGAATTTCCTTTTCTCTGATGTTCTTTTAAAATTATCAAGGGGGTGATGGTCATGGTGGGGGCACTTGTGGGGAGAAGCACTGGGTGTTATATGGAATCCAATTTGAAAATAAACTATTAAAAAAAATTATCAGCTGCTTAGGGCTCCTGGGTGGCTCAGTCGGTTAAGGATCTGGCTTCGGCTCAGGTCATGATCTCACGGTTTGTGGGTTCGAGCCCCACGTGAGGCTCTGTGCTGACAGCTAGCTCAGAGCCTGGAGGCAGCTTCAGATTCTGTATCTCTCTTTCTCTGACTCTCCCCTGCTCATACTATTTCTTTGTCTCTCAAAAATAAGTAAAAAAACTTTTAAAAAAGGTCTAAAATTATCAGCTGCTCTTGGGACACTCCTGGGTGGCTCAGTCAGTTAAGTGTCCCACTCTTGATTTCGGCTCAGGTCATGATCTCATAGTTTGTGAGATTGGGTCCTGTGTTAGGCTCTGTGCTGATGGTGTGGAGCCCGCTTGGGATTCTCTCTCTCTCCCTCTCTCTCTTCCCTGCTCGTGCTCACTTTCTCTCAAAAATAAATAAAATAAACTTAAAAAAAATAAATTATCAGCTGCTCATGATATAGTGTTTGGAGAATATACCTAGATAGTTCCTGAAATTTCTGCAGTTTCTTGTAGTACCAGTTTCTACAGGAAGTATTTTCTCCAGTTCCTCAGAGGAGCTCTCTTTTTGCAAATCAGGATCTTTCCTTCTTCACTCCATCTCCACATCTTATGAAGATAGTCAGCGAGGAGCGCTAAGATGGGGTCTGTTATTATACACATTTGTACTAAGTACATACGATTTGCCACTCATTCCCCTAGATCCTGAAGTAAGAACAGTGAACTCTCTAGAAACCATTCCTGATCCTACAAGGTGGTCCAGGGAAGCCAGCACACTTGGGACCTGGGCACTTCCTGTAAAGAAGGAATGTTTTCACACTGAAAATCTTGTTTTTGTGGGGTGCAGGATTCATATGTGTTCAAGGAGGGTGATGACATATTCCAGGGTTGGCAAGCGAGGGGACGGACATCTGCACCACCTTCTTCTCCATTAATGCAGTCCGTTGAGGGCTGATGGACTTTCGAGAGACAGACAATGTGGGTTTTGATCTTTGCAGATACTGGCCATGAAAAATGTTAACTCCAGTCATGGGCAAGAAACTCATTATCCAACTTCATGAACCCAAACTTCCATAACTAATGGGACAAGGGCCTCCTGGAGAAATACTCTGTGGCCCACAGTTCAGTCCATGCTAAGCCCATCGTGTTGTTAGGATTAGCAGAAAGAGTGACACTTCTTGCCATCATTCCCTAGGCCAACTTTGCTGAGGAGGTTGGCAGATGGGAAATGGGAAGAAAAATCACTCTATGTGGTGCCTAAATCCTAACTGTGCCTATGGAGTTTGTTTTGCAGCTAGGTTGCCTTGAAGAACTTTCCAGGAAGCTCTGTTGCCCAATCATCATTGGGAGATGGGCACATTACCAAAAGAAATTTCAGAAGACCTACGTGGGACTTGTTTTCCTGTGCTCTAGGAGACTTCGCAGCCAAAATGAGTAGCCATGTCAGATGGTGGGTTTGTTAGAACTTCTACTGCCTATTGGTCTGGGTATCAGCCCAGAACCAAAGTCACTTTCTAAGGAGAATCTGGCAGGAGAGGGAGGAACAACGGGGATTCGCTCCGTTCGCTGAAGGCAAGTGACTTTTTCATAGTCCAGGAATTAGGCACAGACCCCCACCAATCCAGACATACAGGGCCAGATTATATTGCTTGAATCAGAGGAAGTCATAAAGAATTCGTTGGGATGTTGAGTTTGTTTTTGCCTGGCCATGGGAAGAGGGACCCCACCTCTTCTCTTCCCATCCATCCTTCCAACTACCCCCAAATATTATTTCCATCGGAAACCTGGCATTTAGGAAAGATTCAGTCAGTGCTGGCTCTTATGATCATTGCTTGCTGTGCTTTGTCCATTTCGTTGTCTGTCATCGGAGAGGCCATTCTGGGGATTACACACTTCCTCTTCCAAGAGGCCAGGATGCGGGCACCCCTGACACCGTGTGCGACCGCGCTGTGAATATCTAGCCTCAAGTGAAAAATGCGAGACTTTCCACCTCTTCCCATTTTCTCTGCTAGTTCCTGCTTCTCAATCAGAGGAAAAACTCTTTAGAAAAATCAGGCCATGATTACCCCCAGGAGAAAATATGTTTTGAGTCTAGTGAAGGCCTTTGCTGAGTGACATTAATTATACTCGTTTAGGTTTGACATTATTAATTAACCTTCTCAGCTGTTTATATTGTAGCCTCTTATTAAAACAATATGATTAAAACAAATAATTAAAGACTATTACTACCACTTTAAATGTGTACACCATTTTAAGCTTACAAAAGGCTTCTATCCACAATTTCATTTGATGACACATTTTGATTCTACAATATGAATATAGCAAGCTTTATTCTTTTTTTCTCCATTTTTTTATAGTGGTAAAATATGCATAACATAAAATCTACCATTTTAAGCCATTTTAAGTGTAAAATTCAATGGCATTCAGTCCATTTACAACACTGTACAACCATCACCACTATCCATCTCCAGAGCTTTTCCATCATCCCAGATGAAAACTCTGTTAGACCCTAAGTCCTCATCCCCCTCCTCCCCCGACCCTGGTAACCTCTGACCTACATTTGATCTCTAGGAATCTGACTGTTCTAGCGACTTCATAGAAGTACAATCATGCTTTTCCTTTTGTGTCTGGCTTCTTACACTTAGTATAATGTCTTCAAGTTTCATCCATGCTGCAGAATGTATAGAATTTCATTCTTCTTTAAGGCTGACTAAATAGTCCATTGTATGCACGCATCACATTTTGTTTATCCGTTCTTCCATTGATGGACATTTGCCCTGTTTTTCCTTTTGGCTATTGTGAAGAGAGCTGCTGTGGGCATTGGCAAGACTTGCTCTTATTTGACAAATTTAGTTAAGTGAATCCACCTCATCTTCTGGAGGCAGAGCCTGGATCCCAGCTCTGACTGCTTGTTAGAAGGACCTGGGGAGTAAAAAAACAAAACAAAACAAACATCGGGCGCCTGGCTGGCTCAGTGGCGGTGGCTGGGTGGCTCAGTCAAGCATCTGACTCTTGGTTTTGGCTCAGGTCATGGTCTCGCAGTTTGTGACTTCCAGGCCCACGTCGGGCTCTGCGCTGACAGCACGGACTGCTTGGGATTCTTTCACTTCCTCTCTGCCTCTCTCCTTCTTGCTTACTCTCTCTCTCAAATAAATAAATAAATAAACTTTAAGAAAACCCCACAAAAACTCAAGAAACCACTCTGTACCATCAGAACGCCAAATTCTCTGGAGGTGAAGTCTAACAAATCCTTCAGGTGATATGTGACGCAGCCAGAGTTGGGGCCACGGACCCATATGTAGCAGGTCACCTAGATTGAGCCACTCGAGTCCTTCACAGACTTCCTCCTTTGGGTTTCTGTTTTCTTTATCAAAGCCACCCATCACAATCAGTGCACCAAAGTGGATCTTCTTATTCTTTTTCTTTTTTTTAATGCTTATTTAGTTTTCGAGAGAGAGAGAGAAACAGAGGATGAGTGGCAGAGGGGCAGAGAGAGAGGGAGACACAATTGGAAGCAGGCTCCAGGTTCTGAGCTGTCAGCAACAGAGTCCAATGTGGGGCTCGAACTCACAGACTGTGAGATCATATCCTGAACCGAAGTCATTCCTTAACTCATTTTCGGTTATAATTTGGAGCAGAAAAAATAAAACAAAGATTTTAAAATTCAAACTTCAAGCTTTAAAAGAAAGCCTGCTCTCAATCCCGGGAAGCCAAATGCTGGTTTGTTGGCTAAATATATGGAACTATTTGTTTCTTGAATTTTAATCGTCTTGTTCTAATAACACACCACAACACAAACAATTGTGTGGGTTAATTCAGCTCCGTTTAAGGAGTCTTGTTCTGCACGCCAAAGCTTGTTGCTCTGTCTAGTTAAATGCTCATGCATTAAAATGCTAATAATTAAACTGTTACGATTGACTAATGAACTCTGCCAGCGATAAATGATGGTCTTGTTAGATTCGCTGCACAGCAAGCCTCCTTTTGTACTGAGAAAGTTAAAGGTTAAAGCGCTCTTGAAACCAGTGAGTGGATCTAGGAGCAATTACAATTTTTCCTGGAAACTAATAGTTACAATGATGTTTCAATTCCAACCCAGTAAAAGTAAAAAGCGAAAAAGAAGGGGGTAGAGGGAGGATGATTCTGAGCTCTATTCATGGAGAAGGATGTGGGGCTTTCTTTAGCCCACAGGGCAGATGGTGTAGTTCTTCAGACTAAAGCCGACTGAATTACAAACAGCCTTCTTAGAACCTGTGTCCCCCAAACGCAGACCGAAACGGTGATTTTTCAGACCGCAGCAACAGGTGACCCGGCCTCACGGGTACTATTTGGAGCACAGTGGTTAAACAATGCAGACTAATTCCACCAGACCTCCGTGATTTATGGGAAGTTGCTTAAACTCTCTGGGCCTCAATTTTCTCATTTTTAAGAGCAGAATAGTAACAACAGCTCTCTAAGGTGAACGTGTGCTTTGTCCTGCTGAGCGAGTTCCCGTTCTTCCGAGAACGGCCTCCAACGTTCAGTGCAAAAACCTCGCTCTTTGGCTCTCGGTTCACACGGGGTGGTTGGTGGAGTCGGTTCCAACACCCAGCTGTGGGGACCACGTGGCCACAACTGGCCAATCAGAGCGTCACATCCTTTTGGCCTCAGTGAGGCCCAATCAGAAGGAGGCAGAGCAAATCCCGGAGCTGTGTCCGGGGCGGGGGCTCTAGAAAGCAGCCGTTTCTCTTGCCTTGGACTTGAACGTGGGAGGTGCGGCGGGGTCACCACGTGCAGAAGGCCCTGCTGTCTCAGAACCAACAGCTGAGGAGGAGAGGCCGTTCCTGGAGGAGCCGGATCCAGCCTTCCTCTGGGATTTTTCAATGATATAAAACAAAATTTCCCTTCTATTTCCCCCTCAAGCCAACAATGGAAACTCAACCCGGGCATTTGCTTGCCAGGCTTTTGTTCTCAGGGGTGAGGGGGAACTGCAAGGCTCAGGCTCCGCCCGGTGTTCAGAGGTAGAGGAGCTCCCTTTGACTCTCAGGGTCCCCCGGCAGGTCTGAGCAGCTCTCAGGGCTGACTTTGTATTTATAAGAGCTTCCCCTTCCCTCCAGGGCTGGGGACTCCTCAAGGTTAGGGGCTCCTTATGCCCTTCCTCTGTGCTCCTCTTCAGACCCTTAAAGCCACGTCAAGGGGGGCTTGACTTGTCAGGCTTGGCAAAGATGCAAAACGGACCAAATTCGACAGTGAAGATAAACCATCAGGCAGGGCTGCGGAGCAAACTCTAAACTCTCAGGACCTTTCCTTCCAGAAACCTCTGTGCTCTTTTCCAATGGTACACTTTTTCATCCACAGAGGAAGAAATGGAAGTCTGCTGAAAACAATCAACCAAATTCATTGGCAATATTCCTTAGTCTTTCTGGTTGATCTTTGGATCCAAACTTAGCAGTGGCCACATTTACCAAGCAGCACAAGTTCTGCTTGGAGCCTTGGTGAGAGCCTGTGCTTGGAAGTCCTATGAAGAGGAAAACGCTTAGGATCTTAGGTCAATACTTTCCAGGGGACCTAAAGCAGGTCACTGTTCCTCTCTGAGACTCCCCGTCTCTAAGCTGAGGATAAAAATCTGTGTTCTGGTATCAGGGATGTTGGGACAGCAACAGAATTATGAGAAGTAAGCGCTAGGAGTAAGAGCGCTAGGTGCTCTGGGTTCACTTAGCTTCCGGCTTGGCGAAAGGCAGTGCGACTGAAAAGCATGATACAAGTATAAGGGGATTATGATGTTCTCTTAATTTCTTTTCTGGCCATTATGGAGCTTAGAGTCTGGTGGGGGCAGGGGGAAGGCTGTCCCAAAAAAAATCCTGCACAAAAAGAAGCGCGTGATGACAAATGGAGATATGTCCTATGATGAAAAAGAATGGAGAGAATTGAGAGAATAAAAGTGGGGATCCCCATTTGGATAGCTGTTGGGGGGCAGGTAAGGGAGCTCTGGGAGTGTAAGATTTGACCCGAGACCCACAGAATGAATTAGAGCCTGGGCTTCAATGGATGAGAAGAGGGGTTGAGGCACATGCAGCAGCAGGCCCGCAGGTCAGAGGACAGGAAAGAGGGAGCAGGCTCTGGGAGCCCTGACAACAGAGCCTGGACCCTCTCCTTTACCCACTATCCCCTGCTCCCCTCTGGCTCCCAACTCCTGACGTCCAGGGCTGCTAGCCCGCGCTGGGCACAGAGCTAGCGGTTTTCAGGGACAAGGACATAATGGCCGTTGTGGTCGTTTTCCTGCAGTTTGTTTCCTTCCTTCCAAGCACAAGGTTGGGTTGTCTTTCCAACCCGGTTGAAGTTGGGCATGAACGAGTGACTTGCTTTGGCCAGCGGGCTGTGGACAGAAGTGACATGGGTCACTCTCTGGCAGAGCTTTGAAGGTGGAGGGCTGGACTTGCCACATTTCCTTCTACCTATTCCAGGTGGTACGTGCCCGAGTGAGGGCTCTATTGCTCTGGGTCCCCCAGGGAGGGGGATACAGAACAGACCCTGCTGACCCAGGTAGGCAAGAGATATGATCTAGAAATGAACATTTGCTGGGCTCAGCCACCGAGGTTTGGGCTGCAGCAGCATTGCACAAATTACAATACCCAATACGAATTACAGGATCGTAATCACGGTGATGAAAACAGACAGTATCGAGTGCTTCTGAAAAAGCACAAGTGAGAATATGAAGAAAGGGAAACAGAGGAGAAAAATCTGCAGGAAGGTTGTTATTGAGGTAGCTCCGCCAGGGCAATGAGGGCGCAACTCCCCGACCCTCAGAGCCTGCTGACTGCCTCCGGAATTTGGGGGCCACAGGACAGGACCCAGGAGAACTTGTCCACAGACTCCATCTCCCGTTGCTTAAAGGTTGGCCCATTGCTGCTTACTTTTCTTTGTTCCACACTACACCTTCGGGTGGGCTCAATAGCATCCCCTGACTCTGAAGAAGGTTCTAAAGCAGAAAAGGTAGAACTAAGAACACCCTGGAGGTAGGACTGTGCCAGCATTCACCAAACTGTCCACTGCCTTCGGTGAAATCAGAGATGGACACAGCCTGTGGGAACATGGCACAGGGGACAGTGAAGGCATCTGCCCGGGTCCCTGCCTGAGGCATTCCCACCCCTCCTCTCACTTTGTGTTTTGAGAAGAGCCTAGGAGAAGAGGTCACAAATGCAGGAAATGCAGCTCCAAGTGCAGACCATGAAAATCCTAGAAAGGTGCTGCTTTGTGGGCTAAGATTAGTGAGCTCTGATTCACCTCTTCCAAGAAGCCCGCTGGGATTCCCTCTGCTACAGTACTCTTGGCCTCTTATGAATTCCCCTTTGAACTCTTTCTACCCACCCAAGTAGAGATGTCTGTTCTGCCCAAGACTGCCCATGAATCTCCCTTACTCTACTATTGTATATCTGGAGGCAAAAATCACACCAGATTGTCTTTGTGGCCTCAGCGTGGCCAGCACAACCAATAGTGGGGTTTTGGGGGGTTTTTTTTGTGGGGTTTTTTTGTTTTTTTGTTGTTGTTGTTTGTAAATGGACAGTTGATACCAGTGAGAACTGATGGTAGCTGACCACTAATCATCAAAAACAGTAGATATTTATAAAGTTCTTACTGGCTTATGTTAGAAAACACTTTTACAGTTTATCATTCCCATTCCACTGATGGCAAAACTGAGGCTGAGGGGGGTGAAGCATCCCAACGTTACACAGGTGGGAGGTAACAAAGCAAGGATTTGAACCAAGGAAGCTGACACCATTTTGAGTGCTCTTCTCTTTCTGCATTGATAGGGCACAAGACGAAGAGGCACTCAGTTGATTCCTAGGTCCTCAAAAGTTCTGTTTGAGTCTGAAGAAACCCTCTCTCCAGCTGGCACCATTTGGCTAAAGTTACATTTTTCTATTTTGTTTTACCACCCCACCGTGGTCTATCATATCTGGGCAATTATTATTAGAAGAGAGAAATACTTCCTCAGAGTAAGGGCCCCACCCCTCCAAATCCAGCCAAACCTTTCTGTTAGATTTTTTCACTGAAGCTGGATTTTTCTTCTTTCTAGTATTTGACACAATTGCAATTTCACATTGATTTTGTTCATGACTCTTAAATTCATAGTCTTCTTCACAAAACTAAAAACCCCATAAGGGCAGGAACCATATCTGTTTTCCATCCATCCGTCCATCCTCCATCCATCCTTTATCCACCTTCCATCATCCATCCATCCACCCATCATCCATCCATCATTGATTCATCTGTCATCCATCCATCCATCCAACCATCCATCCATTCATCCACCATCTATTCATCCATCCATCCACCATCCATCCATCCATCCATCCACCCAAACCAAATATTTTTGAGTTCCAACTATGCTCCAGATCCTGATCTGGCTACCAGGGAAATCACAGTGAACAAAACAAAATGTCTACATGTCTAAAGCTTACATTTTGGTGCGGGGGAGAGAGACGATAAAATAGAAATCAGGTAAATGAATAACAGTGTTGTGAGGAAAAATAAAGCAACATGGGAAATGGAGGAGAGAATGATAGGCAATGGAAGCTTCACCATCGAGACCTCAGAGAAGCCTACAGATTTGCCTCCCAGAATGTCCTTCCAAAGGACAGGGAGTCCTGGAGGTCTCTGCTCACCACTGGCAGTCCACTTTCTACTGAGGCCCCTGCACTCCTGCTTCTGTCCTCTTCTTGGGAAAGAATCAAGTGAAAAGAGAGAAATAGGAAATGAAATTTCTAGTATCCAGTAAGGTGCCTGCCATTTAGTGGGCGTTCAGTGAATATTGACCGAATCAATGCGTGGATAGATGGATGGATGGGAGGCTGGGTGAATGGATGGATGAACAGGCACTGATCTGGGACTATTTTGAGGTGGGCTGGAGGCTGAGGACAGCCCTGCACCCACCTAGGGGAGAGATGGACTCTGGGAGTGTGAGTGCCTCACTCTGACATTTGCCCATTGCTTCTGAGGGACACTTGGGGAAGGTGAGGCAGGCTTGGGTGGCACTAGAGGACTCTCTGAGTCTCCTGAAACCCCCTATCGACTCCCTTCCTCCTCATTGGCATGAAAGGCAACTAAACCTGATCCCAGGGTCAGTGTCCTGGCCCAAAGCCTTGAAGCAAAGGGTGGGCCGCCAGGGTGAGGCTCAAACCCAAGCAACCACAGGAATTCCCCTCCCAGATCCACTCAAGTGCAACAAAGGCTCAACTGGAAGGGAAAGTAAAAGTTAATAAGAAAGCCACACTGTGGACCTAATGAATTTTCTAAATCAATTATGGAACAGTCTCATTGATCATTTGTTAACATCTTGAAACTTTTACAAATTTATTACAAAAAACTCTCACAGTCTGTTAACTCCTTAAGTGTGTTTTAAATCTGTTTTTGTATGTAGTAATACCCTGTGGTGTGTGTGTGTGTGTGTGTGTGTGTGTGTGTGTGTGTGTGTTAGTGCATGGTTCAGCCTGACCGTTCTGAAATTTACATTTGCTCGTGGCCCACCCACCCATTCCTGGAAGTGCTGTCTGTCGTCCATGTCCATCCTCCGATCCAGGTGACACAGCCGCTCGGGGTGTCTGACTGTCACCGGCCATCAGGGGGGTGCCTGTGGAGATCTCGCTTATAACTCTTGGGGCACCTGGGTGGCTCCGTTGGTTAAGCGTCCAACTTCTGCTCAGGTCATGATCTGTGGTTCATGAGTTCAAACCCCACATCGGGCTCTGTGCTGACAGTGCAGAGCCAGTTTAGGGTCCTCTGTCCTCCGCTCTCTCTCCCTCCCCTGCTTGCACTCCCCCCCTCACAAAAATAAATAAACATTAAAAGAAACCCTGCCCACCGTCTCCAAGGCAGCTCTTCTCATGGGACAGTGAGTGACTGATGACTGTGGTAAGTGGCACAAAGAGAAAGGGACAGGGTGAGTGCAGCCATCCTGACCCCCAAAAGGCAAAGAGACCCAGGAATCCAAGCAGTGAGGCCTTACTACTAAGGGACACCAAGGCAGTCACCAAATGCCCTGTTACTAGGAGAAGCTGTCCGCAGTCCCACGGATGGTGCTCCGTGTTCTCTTTTAAGCCAGCGACGTGGGGACAGATCAAAGGGAGGAAGCTTTGCAAGACCCAGGAAGTAAACAGCTCAGCCATTTTCACTTCGCCAGTCCTTTCCTGAGTTCTGTGTTAGGCACCCTGTTTGGGGAAGGATGCAGAGATCCTGGAAAGAGGCCAGAGGGAGGCAGCAATCACGTGCAAGTGTTGAAAGACAGGATTAAAGAAGCTAGAAGTATTTTGCATTTTGAGGGGAGCAGGGCCAGGACGGCCGGGCGTAGAGAGCTGGCCGGGGCTTAATGACTGCCCACTTTCAAAGCGGCAGAGGAGTTGTGAGAACGCCAGCTGACTTATTGCCACAGAGATTACTGGCTGTTTTGTTTTGTTTCGTCTTTTGAAGCAGGATGGCATTAAGTTAGATGTGAGGAAGGCTGACTTGAAGGAAGGGGAATCTATCTCGCAGCGCTGGTCCTCTGACCGAGGTTGTAGAATCCATCCATTCCTGAAAACCCTGAAAGACCAATGAGACACCTCTGTCCTCTGAACAGTGGGAACAGCCTCTCTGCAGACTGAAGATTCCGTCTGATCTGACAGTTAAAAAAAATTAAACTTTTCTTGTTTCTCGTCTCGTATTTCTATATAATCGCATTTCTCATAGCCTAACTTAGCTACATTTTTAAATATAAGCTGTTGTGTGTGTTTTATTTTACTGATTATATACTTATTGTAGGTAATTTGGAAGAATAAAAAAGTGTAAAACAGAAGAAAAAACTGAGATAATCATTGTTAGAGTTTCCTCCTCGTCCTCTCTCGGCGGAGAAATACATAGAATCGTTGTATGTAAAGGTTTGTGGCTTGATTTTTTTAGAAAAATTTAACTCTGCTTCAAATTTATTTTTTCATGTCATTGCAGAAACCTTCAAATCCTTTTCTACATTACATAGTGTGCTTTTCTTTTCCTGTGAATAAATGAAATGCAAAGCCAAACAGTATTTCGGAATGACCTAATAGCAGAGGGCGCCTGGCGGCTCAGACGGTTGAGGGTCTTGACTCTTGATTTCAGCTCAGGTCATGATCCCAGGCTCTTGGGATCAAGCCCTGCATCGGGCTCTGCATCAGGCTCTGAGAGGGAATTCTCACTCCCTCTCTCTCTGCCCCTCCCCTGCTCACCCTCTCCCTCTCTCTCTCCCACTCTCTCTCCCTGTTCCCACCCCCCAAAAAAACAATGACCTAATAGGAGAAAGTAAAGTCACCACACCACCCATAAACGCATCCTCAGAGATATTTACTGTGAATGGTTTGGAGCACATTCCATGATCCAAAGCATTTTTTTAAAGTTTATTTATTTAAGAGAGAGCAAGCAAGCATGTGAGTGCATGTGTGCAAGCAGGAGAGAGAGATAAGAGAGAGAATCCCAAGCAGGCTCCACACTGTCAGTGAGTGCAGAGCCGGGCACAGGGCTCAAACCCACAAACTGTGAGATCATGACGTGAGCCAAAATCAAGAGCCAGAGGCTTAACTGCCTCAGCCACCCAGGTGCCCCTGATCCAAAGCATTTTTGATGAGTGTATAATATCCCCTCAAAAGGATACACCCCACTTTATTTACTTCTTTCCCTCCACTGTTAAACTTTATACTGTTAGTTTGTCATTGAATTTCTGGTCTTTGCTTATTCACTGTGTATTTGTTTGTGTATTGAGTAACTGTTGGGCAGCTCCATTGACATGATTCTAAGTCACCAGAACACAGCAGGCCACAAGCCCACAAGAGCCCACAATTTAGTAAAGGAAACTTGTCCACAAGTAAGTAAAGCACAGAGCACATCAGACAGTGGTGTGCGCTGCTGAGAAAACTGCAGGGAAGGGGTAGGGCTGGGTAGAGGGGCTGCCGTGTTCACGCCTGGGCCTGAGCAGAGCCCCACATCTTGACTTCAAGCTTATGACCCTGGCTGATCTCCTCAGCAGTCCTGTGAAGGCCTCACCCCTTCCTCCCGGGGACAAGGCTTCTGCCTTCCTCCTTTCCTGTCCCTGTTAGGGGACCTTCTTTCTCGTGCTTTTTCATCCACTTGAAGCCTCTCCAAGAGCTAAAGTTCACGTCAGCCTGTACTTTGTGCACTTTCTCACCTGCACAGTGTTTCTTACCATTGTAATAAGCTGGGCTGACTGGGAAAGACCAAAATCCCCTCAGCGTGAGCCAGTCTGTCCCTCAGGATCCCAACTCTGCCTCTTCAGAAAGTGGTGCCTCCTACTGGGCCTTCCAGAGTCTCAAGACCTGCAGGAGCTGACAGAGTGATTCCGGGTGGCCGGGGTGGGGGACAGGCCACACTGGCTTTGTCTAGCCACCAAAGGAGCCCAGAGGCATTTTGTTTTCCCAGAGTCTGTGTGAGGAATGCATTTTCATGGGTGCTACATCCTGGCCTCACTGACTATCTGACAGGGAGACACCACAGCCCTTCCCCCAGCTGCCCTGATGCGGGGTCCCGGCTGCCCAGCCCCAAATCCCGAGATGATGTCTGTCCCAAGCCTTCCCCACATTCACGGACAGCCATTGGCTCAAAACACCACTGTTTGGGTAACAGAATCACCTAATGTTTCTGGCAAATTCATCAGAGAAGAGGCACATTGGAGCATTAAAAACAATGTCAAATGGATACTTCCAGAATACAAAAAAAAAAAAAAAAAAGATAAAGCATTACATGAGAGAAGACAAAGTTGCATAAAGAAAGACCATCACAGTCACCTGCTCCCACACCACCCCTGCCAATAGCCACGTTCATGGCCATGGGGCCTTCCACACTGGTCTTCTCACACGCCCGGCCCCAAACACACATGGGCGCACCTAGGAGTTTTCCTTGTTGTTTTCATGGAAACAAAGTCTTCCTTTATAAGATTTTCTCAGTCCATCTTGGTTTGAATAGTTGATGGCTTTGCCAGCCAACTGATCTGAATCTCCCTCAATCTTTTTGGTTTTGGAAGTTTATATGCACTCACACGCATGGAACTTGCATATTGAAAATCTCATGACCTATGCTGATTTTCAGTAGAGGCTTTCTTTTTTATTCACTTCTACCCTCAACCCCCCCCCCCCATTGCCAACTCGTGCCCACAACCTGTTTTGTGCCCTTCTATACCTTTCTCAGAAGGGGGGTGATGGTCATGGAGAGGGCGCTTGTGGGGAAGAGCGCTGGGTGTTATATGGAAACCAACTTGGTAATAAACTATTTAAAAAAAAAAAGAATCATACACCAACCCACAGACATAAATGCATGTACAAAGTATACACAAACGTGCCCCACTGCACCCTGCCTTTCTCACTCGCCCCCTGTCTCGTGGAAATTTGACCCCCAAATCTGACAAGGAATCTCATTCACCCATAGTGGGCATGAATTTGTATTTATCTGGCCATTCTTCAATGGGTGAGAATTCATTTGACTTTTAATTTTTATTTCTGGTGACAAGGAGCAATGCTGTGCTAAACATCCTTATGTGTTTATATGTAGATCCATAGCTTTAGGTAACTGCACTTTTATTTCCGTGGGATAGATTCCTAGGAGTTTAAATTCTGAGACGTTGGGAACATTTGAGCTTAGAAGGGAAAATATCAGAGAAGGGAGGTGCATGATGTATATGATAGAGCCTCCAAGCTCAGAGCTTCTGATGTTGGGACATTTTCCGTGAATTGCATTTTTCTTCCCTCATTCCTAAATGGGTCGGAGCGTTCCCTTTGCTTCCTATCGATGATCAGCAGGGTGAGGCCTGTAACCATTCAAATTCTCCTTGAGGCTAGTATAGGGAAAAAAAAAAATACTGGCGTGGGAGGCAGGGACCTCTTACAAGCCCGTGACCTTGAGAATTAATCCTGCCTCTCTGCACGCCTTTTAGTCTTCTCCACCTGCAAAGGAACCCCTGTGGGTCAGGGGCAGAAGGCTGCCGGGGATCCCCACGAGGAGCTGAAGGTGAAGCGCCACGCCCTGGGAGACTCGGAGGCTGACAGCGCCGGCTTGAACTTGCTCTCGGAGGCCTTGGCAGGAGCTCAGCTACATGCCAGCCTTCCTCGCCTTTCCGTACCTGCCGCTGTGGTCTCACCAGGATGCTCGGCCTCACTTAAAGTGACTGCTTGGGACATCGGTTCTTTCTTTTCCTTGATGGGAAAATTACTGCAATTGAACAGAACAACTACCCTTCCATTTTAGCATCAACAATGAATGACTCATGATGGATGAGAAGGAAAACCACAAATGCTCAGGGTGGTTTAGGGGGAAAAAAAATCTTTGTTTGAAACAGGCTGATGGAATCTCCACCCATTCATTTGGCCACGGTGTTTGTTAACCTTGCAGCTGGACCCGGATGAGCTGAGGGCGGAGCAGGCTGAGGGCAGGGCAGGGTCCCACTCCTGTCCTGCGCACACAATGGAGGCTTGGACGAGAGTTAGGCGTTGAAATCTGGCGAAACACTGTACCCCATGTCCTGGCACATACATGGGTGTGTGCCATCGATTTGTAACCCTGCCATTGGGTCTATAACCTGGGGGTAAGGGGTGTAGACCGATCCAGGATGAGGTGCGTTTGTTTTTAAACCAATTGAGGAATTCTTAGCTTCGCTAAGAGGGAAGGTGGCTCCATGAAGCTGGCTTTATGGAAAGGGTCCCTCGTATTTTTCAAAAGTCTCAGAGACGTCACAGGATTTCTTGAACTGGGACACGTTACGGGGAGCTGGTCTCTGGTCATGGCTCTGCCACCAAAGAGCTTGAGGATCCTCGTGAAAGTAACTCACTTCTCCAGGCCTCAGTTTACCCATCTGGAAACCAGTGAGACTGGAGGAATTCCAAAGCTACTCTCAAGCATGAAGCTCTAAGTGTTTTTTAAATTAAAAATAACCTTTAGTATATATAACAAAAGAAATCATGTTTCACATAGAGAAATTGGAAAATACAGATGGACTAAAAAAAGGAAAAGTGAAAAAAATATTGCATCTGAAATCTCAGCACTGAGAATGAAAACTGAAAACAAAATTAAATTTGAAATATATAACTGAGTAGTCAACATTATTAACCACCTTGTGTATACCCTCAAAGGCTTGTAGAAATAGGCATGCATATCTTTTAGTATTTATATATAAAACATGTACTTCCAGTAAACATGGTATAGTTTTAGACATATAGCATTACAACACACTTATTTGTAACTTGGAATGATATATATGAATTTCTTTTTCTGTCAACCTCATTTAAAATGCCTGCCTACGACTCTGGAAAACAGTGTGGAGTTTCCTCAAAAAATTAAAAATAGAACTACTCAACGACCCAGCAATTGCACTGCTAGGAATTTGTCCAAATGATACCAAAATGCTGATTCGGAGGGGCACATGCACGCCAATGTTTATAGCAGTGCTAACAACAACAGCCAAATTTTGGAAAGAGCCCAACTCTTCATCAACTGATGAATGGATAAAGAATAATTGGTATATATACACGATGGAACCCTACTCGGCCATGAAAAAGAATGAAATCTTGCCATTTGCAACAACGTGGATGGAACCGGAAAGTATGCTAAGTGAAATAAGTCGGTCAGAAAAAGACAGATATAGTATGATTTCATTCATATGTGGAATTTGAGAAATTTAACAGATGAACATAAGGGAAGGGGAGGATAAATAAGATAAAAAGAGAGGGGGAGGCAAACCATAAGAGACTCTTAAACACAGAGAACAAACTGAGGGTTGATGGGGGTGGAGGATGGCAGGGGTGGGTTAAATGAGTGACAGGCATTAAGAAGGGCACTTTTAGGGATGAGCACTGGGTGTTACAGGTACGAGATGAATCACTGGGTTCTACTCCTGAAGCCAAGACTACATTTTATGCTAACTAACTTGAGAAAATAAAATAAAATAAAATAAAATAAAATAAAATAAAATAAAATAAAATAAAATAAAATAAAATGCCTGCCTGGTTCTTCAGCATATGGCTGCTCCCAATTTTACTAACGGTGAACACTTGAGATGTTTTATACTTTCCACTATTAAAAATGATGCTATGGGGCGCCTGGGGGGCTCAGTCGGTTAAGCCTCTGACTTCGGCTCAGGTTATGGTCTCACGTTCGTGGGTTCGAGCCCCGCATCAGGCTCTGTGCTGACAGCTAGCTCAGAGCCTGGAGCCTGCTTCCGGTTCTGTGTCTCCTTCTCTCTCGGCCCCTCCCCCTCTCATGCTCTGTCTCTCTCTGTATGAAAAATAAATAAAACATTAAAAAACATAATGCTATGAAGAACATCCTGGTAACTATCTTTTCACACGCATCTTGACATTATGCCCTGAGACAGGTATGGATCCATAGCTAAAGAGTGTTGTGTGCTGAGGACAGTGAGTGGAGGCGAAGCTGGGTCCAGCGTGTTCTTTGCTGGGAAGGAGAAAAGAGCTATCTGGGCCCAAACACTGACCACGATTTTGCGGAAGGGAACCTCCGCTGTGTGCTGACCGGCAGGGGACTGGATGGAGCAGGCAGGGACTGGGTGGCTGGTTAGTGAGACACTTCTAACGGTCCATCTGAAGTCCCCGTGTTTCAGTGAAGGGGCTGTGTGATGTGTCCCAATTCCACAGACCCAGAGCCTACAGAGTCTTCCAGACATGGGCACTGTTGAGGGGGAGGTGAGTAATTTCACGTGGGCGGAAAGTCAGAATGTTCTCGATAACAGTCGCTGCTCAGCTATTCCCTGAGGAAAGAACTAAGGGGTTCTCCCTCACTGATTTTTGGAATGCCATTTCACTGCCCTCCTCATTATGAGAGGGGAAGAAGAAAAAATGTTGAGATCCTCATAAACAACTGCTTGCAAGATGACGGAGATGGTATGTTAAGCCTCTGACTTCGGCTCAGGTTATGGTTTCACGTTCGAGTTCCTTCGTAGATAAGAAAAACATAGGATAAGAATGAAGCCAAGCGCTCTGATAACTCAGCAGATGTTGGCGATGCCAGGTGGGAAGGGTGGCATGTGCTGGGATTCAGCGGGAGGCTCTCCGTGTTTGTTTCACAGGCTCAGAGGTCCAGCTGATGGGTCTAGGGCTGTCAAGGAAAGCCACAACAGAGCTGGGACCCCATCCTGGTTCTGTGGAAGAGCATCCTTGACTTAACAGCTTTACTGCTAAAAAGTTGGAATGAGGTAACGTCTCAGAATGTCCTTTGCAAACTATAAAATATTATACGTCTATGTGAGAGATTACTATGCCTTAGAAAGCTACATTACGGCAGATTTTAAATAAAAGGCTCAACACAGCCCAGTTGTAGAATGCTAACTTTTCAAATTCTTTTTTCCTAATGGGACAATAAGCATGGTGGGCACGGATCGAGTTTTGCTATGTGATCTAAGTGCTTCTATGATGTTAACCCATTTGATCCTCACAAAAACCCTGTGAGGCAGGGCCTGTGATTATCCCTATCTTACAGATGAGGAAACTCGGGTACAGAGAGGTGAAATAATTTGCACAGAACCGCACCGTCTATACGAACCAAGCCCGCTGGCTCTTGTGATCTGTGATGAATTCCCAGACCCCGTAAAAATGTACTCCTGAACAGAAAAAAAGAGGACTTGGGTTTAACCTGACCATTAATGTGCCTTCGGAAAGTCTAGGGCCAATCTGGACATTTGCTGCCGTGTTTTGCCTGCACACAAGACTGACCATTCCAACCGGGGATCCGTGTGGGGGTCTCTCTTGGAACAGAAAGGGTTAAGCTGACCCATGACCTGGAGGACCCAGACATATTTGCCTTCTGTGCCACATATGTAGATGGGCCCTGAAGACGAACATCTCTCCTCATTGGGAATCATGAATTTTTATGAAGCCAGTCCCGAATTCCCAGAATTCAGTCGGGTGCACTTTGCAGAGCCCTAAAATGCTGTCACCATGGAAGGTTTCATTGCTTGCACCTGCTAAAACATTTGAGGCATTTGAGAGGCAGTGAAACACATTTGCTTTTCATTTTATCTGACTTTGGAAACCTTTGAAGTGTTTAATAGTAGAGCCCAGGAAAGATCTCCGCCTCTTAATCATTTACTCGTAAGGCACATTCTCGGCTGGTAGCCTGTCAAGCAGAACCTGACCTGAGCCCAGTTTTATTAAGTGTCACATGCTCAGTCACTGTTCATTAAAGGTGTTTTAAGGTTTGAATTATGTAATTTATGAGAAGAAGAAATAAAAATTCCATTGTTTTATTAATATGCAGTCCAGGATCACTTGCTCATAACAAACTTGAGGGGAAGTTGGGCAAAAAGACGTGAGGGGGGCAGGGATGAAGGTGGCCTTTGGTCGCCTGGCCTTTTTCGGCCCCCTGGCCCTCCTGTGTGCCCTCCACCCAGGCCTGGGCAGGAGGCAGGCGGACAAGAGCTCTGAGAAGGGAGTCCTCCAGCCTGTCCTCCTGTCCCCCTTGCCTGAGAACACCCCCCCCAACCCAGGACAAAGCACCTTCCTCCTGTCTTCCCAACTCTTCCGCGTCTTTTCCAGAAAGGAATAAAACAAACAAACACCAGGAAAGAGCATTCCTGGAGTGACCCCGGGTGGCCGTGTGAGTCCCAGTCATTGAGGACCGAGGCACTTGCCTCTCAGGAGAGCTGGGGGCGGGCAGGCACCGGGCACTCGACCAGCTGCTGGAGGTAAACGATCTCACTGGATCCTCACTTCACCTGAAGGAAAGGGGAGATCATCTCTATTTTGGAGAAGAAATAGAGGTACTGAGTTCGGGCCCCGGGACAGCCCTGGTCTTTTCCTCTCGAGTGCCCAGTGCATCCTTAGACTGGGTCAGCCTTCTTGGGATCCTGCTGGCAAGCATGCCAGGAGGTGTGGATAGATAGAGCGGGCAGTGTGTGCCTTATCTGGATTTGAACTCTGCACGGTGGCCCAGCAGGCTCCCAGCAGGCTTAGGAGCCCTCACAAAGGACTTCTTTCTCTTGGGATTCTCCGCACATTGACAGAGCATTTACAAATCCACTTCTGCAGGAGGGTTGCTTCCGGCTGGGTCTCCCCCATTGGCCAGGTGGACACCCTCCCTCCCCCTGCAGATCCCATTCCCTCCTCAGCTTCTGAACAAAGCTCTGCCTGCCCTGTGCTGGGGTGGCCTTGCAATCTTTCTGTAGTTGTTCAGATATACGCGCTGCCCTTTGGCCCAATAAAGCACCCGAAGGGAAAAAGACCTTTTCCAAAATGTGGACAGCCCGGACTATTTAGATCACGGTTAGGACTTGAGAGCTGTTGCCGCGGAAGGTATTTCTCATTCTCCGTGTGCCCTCTCCCCCACCCCTCCACTTCCCTGTAGCCCACACAGAGAATCATGAACTTGGTTTCGAGTATTTTCCTAATCAAGTGACTCATGTGTTACAGGTGCAAAGTTGCACCAGACTTTTCTCCCTTGGCTCAAATTTGTGAGTTTTTATTTCTGAAAGGGGATCTCAGGTGCTAAGTCTTTTCTAAGACACCTTGCAGGAATGGTGTAGAGTTTTGAGAACAGGGGCCCTTCAAAGTCGCCTGGGGTGGGGGAGGGGCAGGGCTAGCGCTAACCGAACTCCTCTTTGGGAAGCTCCATCCCCGCAGATAACCCCAAACAGGAAAGACCCCATGCGCGAGAGGCGAGGTGGCGGGCCCGCTTTACAAATCCGTGTCAACCATTAACCCACTTATTTCTGAATTACCATTTCAACTGATAGGTCGATAGCACAGGCTGCCGGCTGTCTGGACTGTAGGAGTCCTTGCCAGCCTGATTTCCATTAGCAGTAAAACCACCGACCTCTGCTGGGCCCCAGGCCTTGGGGGAGCTCTGAGCTGCTCCCCCAAATGCTGAGAGAACTTTGGGTAGAGTCTCCAGGAGCAGCCATCACAAATCCATTAACTCATTAATTCTGTACAGTTTTCAGCATGGTAGCAGGTCCCGGGAAATAGGGAGGAGTAAGTTCTTTCAGCCATGGGCAATTTCCACACCCAAGATTTGAGACGTGCTTGGATGAGAAAAAATAGGCAGCTGTGGGAGCTTTGAGGAGGTACATCGGGGAAGACTTCCTAGAGGAGGTGACACCTAAGCTAAGAATGGGAGCTTGCGTAGGATTTAGCTGTGCGATGAGCAGAAAAGCAAAGGCAAGCTCAGAAGAACCTTCTAGAACCTGGAAAGGAGTCTGGAATTTCATCCAAGGGTCATGGAAGCCATTGGGCGGTTTTAAGAAGGGGCGGGTAACACGAGTAGATTTGGATTCTAGAAGGCCAGGTGTGTGGAGGGCAGAGGGACAGGAATGGACACAGGAAGACCCGGCTGACATTAGTAGGGGGTGTTGCTGAGGGGGCATTTGGGGTCAAACCTAACCTGGCAGGTGTGCCACCAGGGGGTGTGGGATGACCCTGCCAGGACACCTGGCTCCGGGTCATGAGCGGCCTTCCCTGAACCACGAATGGCATCTGAGCCTAAAGCCACTGGGCTTCCTGCCACTCAGAGGTGGAAGCTCAGGGAACTACAGACAGTCATGGGGAAGAGAGGGCTCAGGGGACAGGGGAGGGAAGCAGGGTTCTTTTTCGAGTCCAGTAAGATTCACTTTGACTGTTGGAGTCAAATGGCTTTGAGGACTGAAAATTGAGGAGAGAACGTCCCTCAGACTCTAGACACATATCAGGTCTGAGCTGACCTAGGGTGGCCATGGACAGTTGTGCAGGCTCAGCACACAACAGGTAGCCATGGCAGGTGGCCCTGGGTGGCATGGAGTGTCTGTCAGGCATCAAGGTGCCTTGGTCTGAGTATTGGAGACTCTTTTTTCCCTCACGAGGTATGGTGAGACAGGCAGATAGCTCACTATACGTAGTGAGACTCTAGGCTCTTTCTCCCAAAAAAGGTGTCCAATGTGAACATCCCCATAACTTTTAAATTTCTTAAATATTTTTATTTATTTTTGAGAGAGAGAAAGAGATAGAACATGAGTGAGGGAGGGGCAGAGAGAGAGAGAGGAAGACACAGAATCTGAAGCAGTCTCCAGGCTCTGAGCCATCAGCACAGAGCCCAATGCAGGGCTTGAACTCATGAACCACGAGATCATGACCTGAGCCAAAGTCAGATGCTTAACCGACTGAGCCACCCAGATGCCCCACCTTTATTTTTACGCATTAATCGCGTGCTCACTCTGCCCTGGTGCATGCTTTCACATGTTAGCTCATTCAACTCCCCATCTCTGAGAAGTGGGCATCAATGCGTTCACGTTCACTGACAGGGAAAACTGAAGATCAGAGAGGAAATCATCGGCGCAGGTCTCACCGCTGCTTTCTGGAAGAGTTGAGAATTATCAAAGCATGACAGTAAATCCAGTCGTGGCTGGGACATTCTTCAAGGATTGAGGGGGCTCGGGGGTGGGGACTGTGGAGTCATCTGGCTCCGTGGTGACGTTAGTCCATGAGCAGGCATGGGGGTTCCTGGGAGAAGAGAATCCCCTGAGAAGTCAGGTGCCCTCAGTGCACGGCATCCTCTCTCCTGTGGCCCCTCTCTTTAGCAGGCTGTCGAACAGAAAGGCACGCTTGTAGGCCTGGGGGGCACGTTCCTGATTTGTGCGTGCCTTCCCACCTTTCTGACGGTGCTGTTTGCTGGCTAAATCTACACACCTACCTTCTCCAAGACGCCGAACGTGGCACTGCCTGCGTATAAAGCCTGGAGGGAAAAACAGACATTTGCCTGACCGAGCCCACCTTCCTCGCCACTTGTCTTGCAGATTTCGTAGCCAGGCGAATGGAAGGAGTCCATGGAGTATGGAGATGCCAGGAGTTAATGGCATAGATGGGTCCCTCGCATCTCTGCCATTGTGGCTCTGTAGAGCTCCCCGCCGCCATGGGGACAGCAGCCTGCCACGTTAGGGAGCTGAGGGTAAACGCTGTCCAGAGAGAAGCTGGGAGAAATGGGGAGAGCGCTATCTGTCATTCAACTGGCACAAAGCAGAGCAGTCTGCCACCATCTCTGGGAAGTTGACACTTAACATCCTTTTGGGCGAGGCGGTATCCTGACTGACTGCTTTGCCCTGGGGATGGCCAGAAAGAGAGAGGACCCCCTTCTGATTTCACAGCGATTCTAGGGATGAGGGGGGAGCACCTGGCCTCTGCTCTGTGCTGGGTCCTTTGGTAGGCGGTTATTGGGCCAGGCACAAATACCCTGATTATTTCACGTATCCCTCCCGGCCACCCTCTAGGGTGGCTAACGTGCTCTACATTTTACTAAGCAGAGCACTGAGGTTTGCAGATTGAACATGACGTCCCAAATCTCAGCAGCAGAGCCGGGTGCTTGCTTACTTCTGACTCAAGTCCAAGCTGTGTTTTGTCCACGTAGCTGTGGGACCCTCACACAAAAGGAGAGAGCTCGGGCAGATGGGTCCATTTTAGAAGATGTATAAAAATGTGCTGTAAGCACATACTTTTAAGTGGATTCTGCTATTCATAAACGTGGCGCTCCTCTCTCACTTTAGTGCGTGGGCTACTTCCAAAATACATGTTGGACGTTGACCTACCGCCGTGGAGATTTTTATCGGAAGGAGGCACTTATCTTGGAGGAAGAAGGACACAAACGCGAAAACTCTACCCTGCCTCCAAATGCTGAGAAAACAGGTGCTGGCTTGCCAAGCGAGGGGGTGGGTTTCGAGCTATGAGAATCAGCTCTGAGTTTCCACCCAAAGGCTGGGGGTGGGCATAGGGGCCCAAGCCAGGTGTCCATTCCCTGAGGCTGAGAGGTGACATGATGGATGAGACAGGGTAGTTGGGCTGCCCGGCCTTTCCCGATGACCTCCACACGACAGCTCTTCCTAACTCAGTGACTCAAACCGCAGTCTCCTGACGATCTCAGGAAGCCAGAAGCCCCCTACGAACTTAAAAAAAATCATGTTTTATTTCAATAGTATAAAAATAATTCTCGAGCCAGCCATCTAAACGCATCTTCTTGGTTGCAATGATAGTACGCTTTGCCGTAGAATAAGCCTTTCAATGTACTGTGTCTCAAACGGAGGCCCAGGATGAATTCTCAAGGAATGATGAATTATTTTTTTCCCTTTAAATAGAATCTCTGCCCCGTTGGAGTTTGAGAAACCCAGCACTCACATAAAATTATACTCCTGAACCCCAGAGATCAGAAACGGGATGTGACTTACAGAGAGAGACCCCGGTAGCCTTGCTCCAGGCCCAGAGGCTGTGGGGCGATGGAGGTGGAAGAAAATCCATTTGTCCAGTTGGCTCTTCTTCCCAACTCCGAGCACATCCTGGCCTCAGAAAGGATGAAACGTGGCTGAGGTGGCCTGGCTGCCAGGCAGGGGGACACAGCAAGGTCCCTGGAGACCCAGCCCCCCGTTAAATGGGAGTCATTTCCTGACTAACCCCTGATTCTTTCTGGGGATGGCTCCTGGAATATTACTGAGTTTCCGAGTCGAATGCTTCCTTCTGGAGTGTCAGACATGTGCTTCCACTTTCATGTGCACTGTTCAGGATGTAGGACTTGGGGGCCAGGTGTCTGTGGATGTGCAGCCTTCTGAGCCTCTGTAGGACTTGGCAGGACACAGACCACAGGGTTCACCCTTCCAATGACAGAAATACAATTGTAGTCACAGCCGGTGTTTCCCAAGGTCTCACTGTGCAGTGTTGTCTCGTTTTATTTTCCCCGAGGGAGGACTCGGGGTGTTATCATCACCCCCTTTTCTAAGTACCCAAGGCTTGGACAGACCAAGTGACCTGTCCAAGAAGCTGTGTCCACAACCACTTCTCCTGACTTCACACTGGCACAAAAGGTGTTTGATGAATACCCGCTGTGCACAGACCCTGTTTCTAGGTGTAACTGGGGACCACACGTTCTGCCCTTTAGAATCATGATGTCCAAATGGCAGCCACTAGTCCCATGGGGCTACTGAGCCCTCAGAATTGGCTGGTTCTAACTGAGATGTGCTGGAGGGCCAAATGCATGCTGGGTTTCCAAGACCATGCCGAAAAGAGACTGCGAAAGATTTCATTACTATATTAATACTAATGATGTGTCCAAATGATAAAACTTTACATGTATTGGGTTCAATAAAATATATGACTGAAATGAAGTTTGTTGGCGTCTTTTTACTTTTTGTAAGTGTGGCTACTTGAAAATTGAAAATGACATCCATGGCTTTTGTTCTTTCTCTACGGACTGCACTGCTCTAGTTCTGGCGCACACATGCACACCAGTCTGCTCCTGGATCCCAGGCTGGTCCAGCTGGCCTCCCTCTTCATGCCTCTCTCTCTGTGCCGATGAGCGTCCTGAGAGTCGAGCACAGCGCTTTCCTTCTGCCACCCAAGAGCAATAAGCACGTAGGAGAAACATTACAAGTACGGTCAATTTTTGTTATTCACAGTATTGTTTATTTACTTTTGATACGGGGAGAGAGAGAGACAGACAGAGAGACAGAGTGTGAGCAGGGGAGGGGCAGAGAAAGAGAGACACATACAGAATCAGAAGCAGGCTCCAGGCTCCCAGCTGTCAGCACAGAGCCCGATGTGGGACTTGAACCCACGAACCGTGAGATCATGACCTGAGTTGAAGTCAGATGTTCAACTGACTGAGCCACCCAGGTGCCCCTGTGGTAGCTATGTTCTATAAGGTTGCCACAGACAATGAACCAGTGAATCCTGGGCCACTGTCCTAGTAGAAGTAACAGCGGTAGATTCCTGGAAGCCACTTCTTACATTTTTGCCAACAGATCAATACACAACCCTGGTTAGTGTGCATTTCTGTTTAAAGACGTATATTTTATACACATTTATCATATATATACATACACAGGGCCAACAGTGCTATAACTCATGTCTGAACAAAGCTTAACTGATACTCCATAGGACACATCACAGTTTTGTTTTTAAGTTTATTCATTTATTTTGAGAGAGAGCGTGCAAGCAGGGAAGAGGGAGAGAGAGAGAGAGAGAGAGAGAGAGAGAGGGAGAGGGAGAGAGAGAGAGAGAGAGAGAGAGAGAGAGAATGTTAAGCAGGCTCCATGCTGTCAGTGAAGAGTCAGGCACCGGTCTCAAACCCACGAACTGTGAGATCATGACCTGAGCTGAAATCAGGAGTAAGATGCTTAACCAACTGAGGCCCCCAGGAGCCCCCACATCACGGTTTTATTGAGCATAGAAACACTAGCCAGTATTATGCTGCTCAGGGGCCATTTTGAACAGTGAAGTCACCAAAAAAAGCACAAAGTATGACAAACACGACAACAGACACACCTCACCAAGGACACTTAGGAATGCGCGGGTTGAGTAGCTCAAAATTTCTGCTGCTCAGCGCACCTGCAAATGACAGCGGAAAGCATTGTGAGTACTGATTTGGGGGGGGCTACACATACACCTTAGCGAGTAGGTGAATTGCTAAATACAAGGGCCTGATTGCGCTTGCTCGCCGGGGTCCATTCCACTCTTCATTTCTCACTGGCTGCTGGCCTTTCGCTCGCAAAATCTGTCCTAAGATTTCTGGTTGTGTCCATTCACCATCTCTACGCTGACCATGCTGGAGCTGGAGCCCAGGAAGCGGATGCGGCCTCAGAGGAGAGGAAGAGCACCCGGTGTCAGTCCTGGACTCCCAGTTTGCGACTCATGGGACCTGGACAAGATATTTCACCTCTTCCAGCCTCAGCTACCCGATCTGTGAAATGGGGGGCATGCTGCCCATTTCCTCCCTGGTGAGTGCTGTTGTGAAGATCTAACGAGGGGTTATGCGAAGTGCTTTGGAAGCAGCACGTAACTCACGGACGTGCAGAGTCCGCATGCTTTCCTGATCAATCTTGAGCAGGAAGGCAGAACGTGTCTGTGCACAGGCATTAAGAACCCAGCTTGCCTGGGTTTGGATCCTGCCTCTGAGCCTGACAGACAGCATGAGCCTGGGCCAGTTACTGAAACTCCCCATGCCTCAGGTCCCCTGCGAGATGGGGAGGTGGAGGGCCCATGAGCCCGTGCAGGCAAAGCGCTCGGCCCAGCCCCCAGAGAACAATGAGTGGTGGCCAGTCTCACTGTAGCGGTGACGGTGCCCTCGCCTGGGCTCGGTGATGGGGTGGGGGTGGGGGTCATGGCAGGCTCAGCTCCTTCATCTTAAAAGCCGGGAAATAGTACCTCCTTCAGAGAGCAGGGTAGGAAATAACCCAGCGCATATCAAAGCTAGGCACATGAGAAATACTTCACGCTCCTTTCTCTTTCCCCCTCTTCTGTTTGATCCTTCTAGACCTGTATTTCCTCACTTGTTAAAGGGGATTCCTCACTTGTTAAATGGAAGTAAAAGCCCCCCCCACATCGGATTGGATGAAGTGATTTACCGAGAGCGCTGAGCACAGTGCCCAGCGCCTGGGAGTGGTAGGAGGGTAAGCCCGTGCGCCCTGCTTCCTTCTTCCCTGCAAGTGGACCCAACACTGCTGAGAAGAAAGCAACGGAAGTTAGCTAACTGCTCATGGACAAGAGCATGTCGGGAAGGGCAGCCTCACTGATGCCCAGGACGAAGCCCAGCTTATAGGAGGGGTTGAGGGGGGGTCGGCAGGAGTGGGTTATTTTCTGGGCTAAGGAATTTGATTCTCTGGAGAGCCTCAGATGAAAACATCTGGGCTGACCTGGGGCAGATCTGCTGCGTTTGGAGAGCCAGAGGGGGTGGCGTTCGGGGGGTCATTTGTCTTTAGCCTCGGGAGACAATGAACCCTGGGCCTCCTGAGCAGTGAGACTGGGGACAGGGAGGGATGTCTCGCTCTCCTGCTTTCTCTCACACGGGCTTCTAAGGAAATTCCATTGCATTGTATTTACAAGGCATCCCCAACTGTCAGCTTCCTTGAACACAATGTATTTAATAAAAAGCCATTAAGCCTTGTAAAGCTGTCAGAAATCTAAATGACACTTGTAATAAAATCTTGTCGGGTGACCTGTTCCGGTTAATCAGGTCCAGTGACATCATCACCCGCAGATCTGTCTGGTACCCAGGGCGCTAGGTGTATTTAGACAGCTTTATGATCCTCGCGGATTTGAGTTATTAAAATTGTACAGTTTTGCAAGGAATTTGGGATTTAATAAAGCAGTGGAGAAACTACAAAAGGAGCAATAACCTTCCAGAAAGCCAATCCTCCTGTGTGCTGGGGGCGTGTGCTCAGGCCACTTACCGGGAGATGCCAGGCCCTCACGTGGGTGATTTTATGCACCTACAGCGTGTATATCTGGCATCTGCCAGGCTAGCAAGTACATTTTATTGCACCCGATTGTACCCGACGATGACTTCAAGGTGGTGAATTGTGCGTAAAGGTAAAGATTTATGGATTTATTCAGATTACAAGAAGATATTACCACCAACTGCACATTGGCCCCAATCAGCCTCTTTTGAGCAAAAAAACCACTTCGATTATAAATATCTTTGTCCCCGATTACCGCCTGGGTCATTTCCGAGGCTCTAGTTTCTTGACTTTTCTCGAACTTCAAAAGCCAAGCTTCATGTGATGATCAGGATGAGACAGACAGACAGAGACAAGGAATATCTATTTGCTCAATAATCTACAAATTTCGACGAATGGGGCAGATATCAAAAAAATGTGTTGGGCGCGAGGTAAATGACACCTGGCCTCCTGGCATAAACTGGCACAGCGCTCCTGATATTTCAGTCGAATTATTCCATTTGTTTTTAAAGATATTTTAATCCCACATGACCTCAAACTTCCCGTGAACCAGGGCCCGGACCCAAGGCCGCCCACGGCCTTTGCAATAAATCCGTTGTCTCCCTTCCCAGCCCTCAACTCAGCTCCATAGATCACCTCTCCCGCATCTTGCTTCAATTACTCAATTAACTGCAGTAAAGTTCTTGCAGGTTTTGCAGATGTTGCTTTATTATCAAGGCCTCAGACGAGCAGGAGAGTTCAGGAGCTGGGGTTATAGGAAGGTTGATGGGGGAGGGGCCAGGCTGGGACATAGGGGATATTCCCAGCAATCGTTGGGGCCAAAGCCCGGAGAGGGGCACCGTCCCCCCCGCCCCCCACGCGTCCCTGTGCTCTTAAAGGCCCTTCGCAGCTTAGGGAATTTGTGATGTTATCTCACTGAGAAATTGCTTGAGAGAAGTAGGTATTCCACCTTCCGATGAGATAATGCTGTGATTAACAGATGCTTAATTGGGCCATTTATCAAGAAGAGAACCCGCCTCCAAGTCAGTGGGCTAAGTAAATTATTACCCACCCTCCAGGTGTTGGACTGGCAGATCTATTACTCTTCTCGAAATGGTCTTCAGAAGATTTTATATGAAAAGATGATTTATTTCCAAAAGGAATTCTATTGTGCTCTTATTTATCCAGAAGGTAGCCAGGCTATCCTTGGTTTCCTTTGTGCACAGAAGAAGATTATTGAAAATTGGAATCATGGAGACAGTCATAGCCAGAAGGACACTTAGAAATCAACTAGTACAACCAGGCGGTTTTACAGATGACATCACTGAGGCTTGAGAAGACGTCAAATTACACAGCCAATTGGCAAAGGGTTTTTTTGTTTAAGGTGCAATTTCTCTGGCTAATGTAATATGGTTTCTAAAAACCAAGAATTTAATCCTGAACAAGATGTTTTTACACTTGAAAGTGGGGTTTCTCAGCCTCAGCATTATTGACATTTGGGCTGGATCATTGGTGGGGGGTGTCTATCCTGTGCATTGTGGGAAATTCAGCAGCATACTGGCCTCTACCCGCTAGCTGCCCGGAGCAGCCTCCCTCCGGGTTAGAACAACCAAAAATGTCTCCTGACATGGCAAATGTCCCCCAAGAGGCAAAATCATTCCTGCTTGAGCACCGTTGCTTTACAGGATTCTCATCACACCACCACCATCATCACCATCGTCACCATCACCATGAAATTAATAATATGAATACTAGCAGCTAACATTTAGCAGATGGCTAACAACTTTATGCACATTCTCGCATTTAATCTTCATGATATCTCCATTATGTGGGTATTATTATCACTCCATTCTACAGGTGGGAAAGTCTAGGCTCAGGGAGACCTGCACAAGTTCACGCATCTAGGAAGTCCAGAGGTAGGGGCACAAACTCGGGAGCTCCTGTCTGCACCACTAAATAAAGAATGAGGCTGCCGAATCTGGATTTGTTAGCAAGTGATAAAACTGTACCATGTCATTTCCCATTATCCCTACTAGCGAACTTGTCTTTAAGAATCTGTTGGGATGGGGGGCCTGGGTGGCTCCATCGGTTAAGCATCCGACTTCAGCTCAGGTCATGATCTCACAGTTCTGGGTTCGATCCCCGCATCCAGTTCAGAGCCTGGAGCCTGCTTTGGATTCTGTATCCCCCCGCCTCTCTGTCCCTCCCCTGCTTGCATCCTGTCTCTCAAAAGTGAATAAACATTAAAAAAAAAAAAGGAAGGAATCCGTGGGATAATACATTGTCTTCCCACATTAAGGAAAACACCATAATGCGCTGTGGGATTTGGCAATGGGATGCACTGATTTCTCTGTAGATCATAATGCAATGTGTTTCTGGCATCCAGAGGAAGCACAATGCTAGTGCCCGTCATGGGTGGGGGCGCTTAAAAGGACTGTAAGCGCACAACACAGTTAGGGACTTCAGAACACCTAATTTTCCCGAGCAAACCTTTCTTCTGCTTGTCCAAAATTTCCAAAGATGCAGACAGAGCCTGGTCTCATTCACAGGCTAAGCCCGATTACTTCTCCAGACCAGGCTGCTGTCTGATACCCGGGCTAGGAAATCCTCAGGTGCAAAGTGATGCGGGCAATGGCTATCGAAGGTAGAGTGGATTTCATGCCAGGAAACAAATTCAGTGTAAAACAGTGATTCAAGAAGAGACGACACCACATGGGAGATTTGTGATATTGATGCCTATTCGTGTGTCACTAGGCGGCTCTGGGCATGGGATTTGGGGATGAAATAAAAGAATGTCTTTGCGAGAGTGCAAATAAAGCCCCGTTATCCATCCCTCAATGGTCTTACCATTTCTACCTCCCCTTTACCCTGATTTCTTCACCCACTTATTTTATTCTTTTGCACACGGGATATGTATGTACGTGCGTGTGTGTTAGTGTATGCATAGGTATATGTATGGCAAGTGTGTGTACGTATACATATACATGTGTGTATGTAGTGGCTTTTTTTGGGTGATTTATGCCAAATCCTTCTTCAAAACGCTTCTTAAACAAGTAAGAAAAGTGTAACAATATAATAGCTCCAATGCAGAGCTTCTTTTTCAAAGAAACACCAACGTTTCCAGAAGCTGCTGCTGTTAGAGCAAGCGCAAGGCGACCGACGCTACCCCAAGCCTGACGCGCACTCCTGGACAGGTGGGGTTGCCAGAATGTTAATTTGCTCAATGCCACCGGTTTTGTGGTTTTTGCTAGAACAAGACTCCTCGTCTGTCAAGCGAGATTGTATGCAAAAATACTGTCCGCAGTGAAGCAGCTTTCAAAAGTCAGGCTCTGATGTCTGTTCTCATCCTAATCATTTATCGTAATTTTTCTATCCAAGCTAATGCACTAAGAAGATGTGCAAGGTATGGGAATCCTCAGATGAATTAGACTGAGTTCCAGACACTGGCATGGATCTTAGGTTGAAAGAGAGAAATTGGGAGAGAGAGAGAGAGAGAGGGAGAGAGACCCCATTTAAGGCCATGGCTCCTGTCCGAGGTGCACATTTTCTTCATTCCATGGAGAAAGTGCTGGCATGCTCACCATGGTAATCTGTGCAGAGCACCATAACTTCGCCCATGACTATCTCAAGGACCTTATAAGGGAGGCATTTAACCCACAGAGAAAACCAAGGAGGATGCAACTGGATAGAGCTAAGAGAGATTAAGGACTTGTTCAAGGTCATTTGGTCAGCACGTGAGCACATTTGCATTTGCACCCTGGCTCCTCTGGCCCCAAACGCAGCGTTTCTCCCGTTGTGTTTCGCCATTGCATGAAGCAGTTCCAGAACCTTCTGTGAGCCAAGCCCCGTCCCGTCCCAGGACCAGGATGTGGGTTTGCGCGAGGCCCGTGTCTTCTCTCCCTGGCCTCTGGGGGGCGCTGGTGGGGTCCCTTGCAGCTGCCCGCAGGGCAGGCCCTGGTTTGCTCTGCCCTCCTCCTTCGTGGGGGCTTGTCCGTGCCCCCCCCGCCCAACTTCTCCAGGCTGGCAGCCGGCCCACTGGCCCTCGCAGCCCCTGGCACGAGCCCACGGGACGACGCAGGCCTCGGAAATCCCGCTGACAGGCTGCGGAGGATCGATTGAGGCCCCGTCGGTCGTGATGGGTGCGGAAGGACTCGCTAAGTCGCTCCTGACAAGTGTCCGTCTCGTTCGGTCGCCAGGACCAGCCTGAAGTCACCAGCTCATAACACACTCCCCGCGCACAGGGAGAGGAGAGAAAGGCAATCATTTCAGATCCTGACATGTGAAAACTGCCTGTTGGCTGCCCCCTCCCGGGTCCCCCCTGCCTCTGGCCTTGTCTGCAGCCTCCCCCCAAGGTGAGAGCACCTGCAGCCGGACGGAAGGCCACGCTGTGGCTCAGCCACCGCGGGGTGCGTGTGCAGGCTGTTCCCAAGGGAGGCAACCGTCAGAAACGGTCCCCTTTGGGAAGAGGGCATTTGATTTGAAGGGAACATTTCCCAACTTGGGCTGTTGTCAAAATCCCTCTAGAACACAGGCCTGAGGACTCTGGGGGTACAAGGTGCGGTGGAGGCGGGCCAGAGCTGGGGGGAGGGGCTCAGCTGCGCAGACTGAAACCAAACCCGTTCCTTCTCTGCCGCTTAGGTCTCACATACTGGGCTTCGGGGTAGAATTGATAACTTGACCCCAAACGATCTCAGTACTGATGCTAATTTACTCATTTACCACCTCTTTTTTGAGTACCTGTTGTGCCCCAAGCACCAGGAGAACTATGGAGTCCAAACGGTGAGTCACTGACTTCTAGAAGTGTAAGGATCAGTAGGTGTTGGAGGTAAGTATTCAGCGGTTATTCCCGCAAATTAGTCTTTGAGGCAAAACTGGGATGAGGACCAGGAAGGGAAAGTAAAGCAGCACCATGGGAGCTGAAGAGGGTGTTTGTTCTCTGTGGATCGGGCAGCTGGAGACAGCTTCTCTGAACAGGGCAGCTGGATTCTGAAGGACTTGAGTTGGGAATAAGTCATTCAAGGCAAAGGAGAAGAGAGGCATGTGTGAAGAAGTAGGAACAGGAGAGGGATGGCTTCATTTGAAGGTCTGAAAAGAGGGCTGAAGTGAAGGCAGGATTCCTCAGGTTAAAGCACACAGAACTTTCCAGAACAGGCCAAGATGGCAAAAGCTGGCTTTACATAAAACTGTGATGTGGCCTCTCTTCAGTGTTTCCGTCCGTGGCAGTCTCTTCCCCCTGATGCCTGTGCTGGTCCCCAACCCCTCTCCACCAATCTTGCTCTCAGGAAATAAACTCAGGCCATTGGCTTAAATCTAGGAAGGAAAGAAGGAAGAGAGGGATGGAGGGAAGAAGGAAGGAAAGGAGGGAGGGAGGGAGGGAGAGGGAGGGAGGAAGGAAGGAAGGAAGGAAGGAAGGAAGGAAGGAAGGAAGGAAGGGAAAGTCTCCTTCTACGTACCCGTGCAGGATCCAGACGAGAGGAGGTGACTTCTGCCCCACAATGTTCACAGCCTCCTTAGTCTGCCCCCCATAGAACCATCTGCAAGATAAGGGCCCAAGAGAGGAAATTATGGAAATTCAAACAAGACCAGACGGCCACCAGGGGAGGTGGATGGGGGGCTTCTTGTAGGAGGTAGATTTCTGCCCGTTAGCCTGGTGACAGGTTAGGAGGACCATCTGGAGGGGAAGCGCCACGTCTCCTCTTCAGGGAGCTCTGCTTTCCAAGCCTGACAGCTGACGGAGAGACAGAAGGGGTTTTAGGGGCAGGGCGAAGACGCCTGGAAGGACAGGGGCCCCTTAATGCGGGAGAGCCCACGCTCCTTGGGAAAAGAGAAGGTTCTTCTCTCTGGTAGGGGGTTTTCCTTCCAGCAGGAGCCCTGCCCTGTGCTTTGAAGAAACCTACCAGAATGGAACTCAGTGTCACGGTGCAAAAAAACAGGGGGGAAACCCCCAAACTGCTTCTAAAGGCCTTCAGAAGGAGGAGGGGGCTCAGATGCTGCTAAACTACCTACTGCTTCCTTACTATTTCTTCCAAACCGGGCTCAAATTTCTTTGCTGGTCTTTCGGGTAGACAGATGGGCAGATCCCTCTGTCTGTCTGTGCCGCGGCTAGCTTATGAGGAGCCTCCCAATCCGCCCCTCGTGTCGTGCAACAGACTGTGTGAACAGAAAGAGGGTCAAGCCAGCAAGTGGGTGTGGAGAAGTGGCTACAAAGCCAGCGCTTCCTTTGCGGCGGACAGCCTGCAGGCGGGTCCTGCTCACACCTTGCCTTTCTAGAGGGAACTGCAGGATAAGACGGGGCCCTTGCCCAAGCTCACACAGCTTGGACTGATGCCTTTGACCGCAGCGCCCGCCCTCTCGGGCTCCGGCTGGACTAGGCTGTGTCTCCTCGGACTTCTCTCGCACCCTTGGCCATGCCGGCTGGTGCGCTCTGAGCAGGCTTCCTTGAGGTCCCCAGAGCCCCATTTCACAGATGGGAAGGATGTCGTCGTGGAGGGCGAAGGTGTGAAGGGAAGTGGGGTAAGTGGATTCCTCCAGCCGCCGCCGCTCCCTCTGCGGCCGGAGCAGTCGGCGCCGGCGCAGAGGCCGCATCTCCGCCGCCTCAGCCGCGCTCCTCCGGCTCAGCCGATGATTGCTCATTATGTGCTTAATCTGGGCACAGCCAGGCCTGGCAGCCGAATTGCATCACATCAAAGCGAGCTCTTCAAAGGAGCAGAAAGCTGGCCTCTGGGGTAATTAGCAGAGGGCCCATTCTCTCCTGCTTGGGACAGTTGGAGGGGTTTGGGGCAAAGTCCAGAAAGCACTGAGCAAAACTCAGCGTTGTCAGTGGTGTTGAACTTGGACAGGCCAGGCCGATGACTCAGTCACTTTTGTGCGTTGTTTTTTGGGGGTTTCCCCCCCTTATTATAAACCGCTGAGACATTTTTCTGCCTGCCTGGCCTAGACGCCCTCGTCCTCTGACTGTCCTCTCCTTCCCCAGAACCTCGTGCTCCCCCTCTTTCAGCTGCCATGTTCTTCTTCTGGAAGAGACTGAGAGAACACACACACACACACAACACACACACACACACACGCACGCACACACATCACTGTCATGACCCCAAAACATGAGCCGAAAGGAAGCGACCCAGCCTGGATGGTGCACAGTGTGCTCGGAACGATGTCACAGTGACTTAGTTTCCCCAGGTGGCAGCCCCTGGTTTAGGGAGTGTTAGTTCATTCATCAAAGTGAGAACTCAGTTAAGGGCGACAGGCCTGGGACGAGGCCTCTGAGAAAATCACGGGGACACACCGGTTGCTTAGCGAGCCCCACCTGCGCCTTGGCCCGGCTGGAGGGGACAGGCGAGGTGATGTTCTGTCTCCAATCCCATTTGCAGTCCCCTGTCGCACAGCCAGGTGCCCCACCGGCACGGCTCGAAAGTGCAGAAAGTGCTAAGAGACGTTATAATGGAGTCTGGTACGTCTTCCTGATGGCCTGTGGGGCGTTCAGGCTAACAGGCCCGAGAGAGGCCGCTATCTGAGAAGAGATGGTGCTGAACTGGCCAGCGGGATACAGGAAACCCCTCGTGTGCCAGGCGGGGCCCGTGCGGATTCAGAGACGGGTCAGCGCAGATGAAAGCAGAAGGCTTTTCACTCCTGCTTTAGTAAATGACAGTTTCACTCGCATGAAAGTTTGGAAAAGAATGTACCTTACCCGTCCCTTAATCATATTTATATAACGGGTATCTGAAATGATGAGGTCACGAAAGTAGCAGAAATTGCGCCAAAGAGGAAGGTGTTCTCAGAGGTGGAACAAAATCCTTCAGACTGGGGCATGGAGAGGGGTCACTGTAGCCAGAGGCATTATTTGTTATGGAAATAACTGCGTCTACCTTATAGTTGCTGATTATGCAGGCGTTAGCCTTAACATTTATGATTTCTGAGTGTGGAGCTTCCTCGTACTGGTTATTGTGTCAACAGTGGAAAGTAAGTGATTTAGCAGATGCTTTAAGAGAGTGGGCATTCTCTCTCCCCCAAAAGGGTGGGGGGCACCCAGACACTTCTGCTTCTCCAATGATAGAATGCAGGGTGAACTCTAATTCCCTTTTAGGAATCTCTGCCCCTGGCTTCAGGCTCTCTGTCCTGTGGGTCGTTCCGTCCACACATGCTCTGTCTACCTTATGGATTCACGAGCCCCATGCTGAAAACATGCGCCTTTAAAATTACTTCACAAAGTACCTGCAGCCTTGCTAATCCTCAGGTGTGAATAAAACCACACACTTGCCCAATGTTCACTCAGTATGTGTGTTAACTCTGGGAAGTCACATAGGGCACTTCTGGAAGTGGCACAGCCTCATGGAAAGAGAGAGAGAAGACCAGAGTATAATCTGTCGCTGAGTGCTGGCTACACTTGGGCAGGCCAGCCTCTATTTCCTTGCCTCTGGAATGGGTGCAGGGTGGTATAGGGGACTGAGGCTGGTGTGAAACCACCTGGACTGAGGACTCACCTACCTTGGTCCTCCCATAATCCTTTGCTCTTCCACTTACAGGCACTTCCACAACAGCACATAGCAGTTGCTCAATAAATGCTTTGTAAATCAGTGAGCCCTTACCCAGCTTCCCTTGAAGAATGAAGACATACTTGGATTAACGGGTACAATCAGGACTGACCAAACCGTGTATGGACTGAGTAGCAAGATGAAAACGTGGAGCTGCTTATTTAATAATTATGAAGAATTTTAGGACATGGAGCGACTGGGTGGCTCAGTGGGTTAAGCATCCAACTCTTGATTTCGACTCAGGTCAAGATCTCCCGGGCCTGAGATTGAGCCCTGCATCAGGCTCTGCGCTGAGTGTGGACCCTGCTTGAGATTCTCCCTCTTTCCTTCTTTCTCTGCCCCTCCCCAACTTGTGCATGCTCCCTCTCTTTCTCTCTCAAAATAAATAAATAAACAGTAAAAAATGATTCTGTAGAGCCCTGAGACAGGGGCGGGGCCTGTCCACCTGCGTGGGTCGTGGCTTCATAAAGCTCTTCTGGGCACAGTCTGTGGAGCTGAATGGGGCCGGACTCGTTGGCTCGGGCCGCCCTCGAAAAGTACCATGGATGGAGGCTTAAACTACATGAATGCATTTTCTCACAGTCCTGGAGGTTGGAAGTCTAAGACCAAGGTGTTAGCAAGGTTGGTTTCCTGCTGAGGCCTCTTTCATTGACTTGTGGGTGGCCGTGTGCCCTCACACCCTCTTGCCTCTGCGTCCTAATCTCCTCTTCTTATAAGGACAGAAGTGATGATGGATTAGGGTCCGCAGGAAAGACCTCATTTTAACTTATAGGCCTTCTTTCCAAATAAGGTCACATTCTGAGATCCTGAAGGTCATGACTGCCACAGACAGGTTTTGGAGGGGGTGTAAATCAGCCCGTCTCAGGTGCCATCAAATATAAGTGCTATGAGGAATATCATTCTGAATTTGGTTTCAACCCTATGCCATTTCAAACCTATATATGTGTAACACCTAGGTGTTGCTGGTTATAAGAGGAAAGAATAACGAAGTAAAGCCCACCAATCACCCCACCATCCAGCGGTTAATGTTTTGATGTATATCCTTTGCATCTTTTTTTGGTCCATAGGCATTTTGATGGTACCAACCGAGGTTGTATGATTCAGTAGCCATCATTTTTTTAGTGTGGCTGTACATCCCTCTCCCACCCCACTGCATATTTTGAAAATGTTTATTTTGACAGAGAGAGAGAGAGAGAGAGAGAGAGAGAGGGTACACACAAGCAGGGAAGGGGAGGAGAGAGCATCCCAGGCAGGCTCCACACTATCAGTGTGGAGCCCAACGTGGGGCTCAAACCCATGAACTGCGAGGTCATGACCTGAGCCAAAATCAAGAGCCAGACACTTAAGCAACTGAGCCACCCAGGAGCCCCATCCCCACTGCATGTTTTGAAACAGTGTTTGGAATTTTAGCAGCGGCCATATCATCTTCCCCATGCGTCCACCGCTCTCAGATGCTGAAGGCATTTCCCCCAGTAGGCTGGTAGCTCTTCCCACTGGGTGCTTGTATCCGTGAGGCCACCTCTGGGGGCCACCTTGGGGTGCGCAGACCACAGAGTAATGAACCCACTCAATCCTTGCTCACCAAGGCATTTCTGGACCCTCAGTTGGGTCAGCAAGAGGGAGCAGACGGGGGAGCATGAAGAGTGGGGACTGTGGTCTCAAGGAGGAGCCTCTGTCCGTCTGCAGTGTTTAAAAGTCAATTACGATGTACACGATGGCTTGGCATTCATTCCTTATTATAGTTCCCTCAAGAAATAACCATTTAGTCCACCAATTATTCTATCTCTTTTAGGGATGCTTTCTCAATTGCGGAAGAATCTAAGAATACAATTGGTGTACTTGATAAGTGCAATATCTTGTTTAGGAACTTAGGCTGGGAGAAAGAAAGCAATTAAACTGTCAAAATGTCATCGTTTCTCATATTTAATTTAGAGTGGTTCATTCCCATTTACTTTTCATGGATTTGACATCCAAAGCAAAGAAAGTTACCAGGACAGCTAGTAGTTGTGAAATGAAGACGTGAGGCCCCGAGCACTGGTGGCAGTGTGAAGCTGCTACTCTAAAATGACTTGGCCGTAATAACTCAATATGATGCTCGATTTCTCTAGACACCTGCAGTGCAGAATTGGCCAGTTTGGGGGCACACTAGCCATTTGGGGTTTTGGTTTTTGTAAGTTTATTTATTTACTTTGAGAGAGAAAGAGAGAGTGTGAGTAGGGGCGGGGCAGAGAGAGAGAGAGAGAGAGAGAAATAGCAAGCAGGCTCCATGCTGTCAGCACAGAGCCTGACATGGGGCTCGAGCCTACGGACTTCAAGATCATGACCTGAGCCAAAATCAAGAGTTGGCTGCTTAACCAACTGACCTACACAGGCGCCCCCACAATGGGCCATTGATTAGAAAAATACTCTCTCTGAACTGATAGTAACTCCAAATCCCCCCACAGGAGCTGTGTGTGTGTGTGTGTGTGTATGTGTGTGTGTGTGTGTGTGTGTGTGTGTGTGTGTATACATGTGCATGTGTATATCTGTCATGAGTTTCTGCTCTGTTTGGGTGGCTCTTGGCCTCTTTATAAAGTATAATCTAAAGATAGTTAGTTAAACAGAATGAACACTCTTAGTCAATTCTGTCAATGTGAGAAGTCGCCCATCCATACAGGCTGGTTATGTAAATGCCATTTACTATGGAAACACATATGAAGTGCTCACTGGGTACATTGGGCTTGGCTCCCAGAAGCTGGAGATGGACACACAGGGGTTTCTCTCCTCAAGCATCTCCGACACAAGCTCAGAGACAAACAGATACCTTTTACGGGGCGTCATCAGCATTGAGATAGGAGGTAAGAAAAAAAACAGCCACATGGTCATTACTGAAGGAAAAGCACCTTGGATAGCTTGCAAATCTGCTAGGAGGAGGCAGGAAAGCAGAATTGAATTCAGCAAATATTTATTGCCTACCTTACTTGGGGCGGAGTCCAGGCACAGAGCTTGTGCCCTGGAAAGGTTTGGCAAGTGAGGAGATGAAATAAAAATGGTAAAAATGAGTCCACGGTCAGAGGAGCTCCAGAAATGTTTGACAAATGAATGAAATGAAATGTACTGAAGATTCACACTAAGTTCTGCAAAGAATGTCAAGATGAGCAAGACAGGGCCATGGCTCCTGCCCTTGAAGGACTTAGGGGGTGGGGCCTAGTAGGGAGGGGGGCTATATTCATGTATGAAGCCACTTCCTTTTCATAGTGTTTTCCTTTCCATTTAAAAAAATAATGCATGCTTAGAAGGACACGATATCACTTACGTGGTATTCCCGGCAACAGTGTACAACCAGAATTAATCGTGAGAAAAAGTCAGACAAATGTAAATTGAGGGATATTCTGCAAAAAAATAACTGGAATATGATCTTCAAATATGTCCAGGTCAAGAAACATAAGAAAGGTTAACCTGCCTTTCAGATTAAAGGGGACTACAAGTGCATTTCCTTGTTTTGATAAGCATGGCATTCACGTATTTGGGAGTAAAGAAGTTTGAGGGCCCCAATTTGTGCTCCAATGGGAGCACGTAAGAGGGGGGGGTGTGGCAATGAAAGAGCAAATGGAATCATTGGGTGAATCTGGGTATAGGAGTTTTGGAGGTTTCTTCTACTATTCTTGTAACTTTGCTGTACATTTGAAATGATATTAAAATTTAAAAATTAAAAAAATACAGATGAATTAGAAATTGTGGAAAATTCAGAAAAGCACACAGCACCCTAACTAATCTCATCCTTCAGAAATGACCATGTTGAACCATTTGTCACTTCTTTCCAGGCTCCTTTCTGCGCCGTTTACAGTATCCAGAATGTTCTGGCCAACCTTTTAACTTGCACTAAATGACATGTTCTGAGCACTCCTTGTGGTTATGGATACACATTGTTAAGGAGGTCTGACTCGCTTACTAACATGTTTGGTTTGGCAGTAGGGATTCTGATACGTGGGTGTTTGACAGAGTTTCGGCAGCAGCTGCTGACTGTGTTTGCGGTAATCGCCAGGCGCTGCTCACGTCCTGACAGTCACAAGCTCTGGACGCAGTTACACCATCTTCTGGCTCTACTTCAACCACTGGTCCTTTTAGGTCTTTGCTCTCCTTTGAAAATCAGTTGGGGTGGTGGTGGGGAGGGCGCCTGGGTGGCTCAGTGGGTTAAGCATCTGACTTTGGCTCAGGTCGTGATCTCATGGTTCATGAGCTCGAGCCCTGGGTCAGGCTCCATGCTGACAGCTTGGAGCCTGAAGGCTGCTTCAGATTCTGCGTCTCCTTCTCTCTACCCCTCCCCTCCATCATGGTCTGTCTCTCTCTGTTTCTCAAAAATAAATAAATGTTTAAAAAAATTAATAAAAAAAAGAAAATCAGTGGGAATGTGAAATGTTTTTAAGTCTCTGATACTTTGTCTCTCTCCGAGACATCTTTAAAGCAGGGCTGTTCGACAGCATTGCTATTGAAGTGTTGAGCCAGATCATTCTTTGAGGTGGGGGCTGCCCTGTGTATTGCAGAGTGTGCAGGGACAATATTAATTGGTGAGACCGACCAAACCTGTTTTATTTTTCTTCTGGACGTGCAGGAAGCCTCTATTTCCCAACCTCCCTTGTGGCAAGGTGGGCCATAGACTGACTTCTGGCAGAGGGAGTGTTGGTGGAAGTGAGGTTCTCACTTGCAAGCCTGGCCCCTGAAGATTTCCGGGTGGGGGCCACACACTCTTTTTATTCATTAGTTAGCTGGATTCAGTCTAGAAGACTCTGGGTCCTAGGGAACGATGAAGCTACTAGACAAAAGATGACCTGGTCCCAAGAAGTTCATGTGAAGTAAGCTTTTCCCCAACACACTGATAGGAGTAAGATATAAGATGCCCCTGGATTCAGCTACTGGGATCTCAGAGGCTGTTTTTACACAGCAAATAGTCTCCCCTGACAGTGGCTGGTGTACCAGAAGGCAGCCTTGAGAAAAGCCCCAAGGAAAAGGCAGAACAGATAAGATCCTGTCAATCATCATTCATGGGCAGAACCCACGAAATCTCTGAGGAACAAGGGAGTTCCCTCCTCTGTGGCCTTTGGTTATCTCAGTCTTACTCCCAGACTTCCTCCTCTCCCTAGCATCTCCATTCATATCAACACTATTTCCTCTTTCTGCTCAAGGGCTACCTCTTCCAGGAAGGCTTCTCTGACTGCCTATGGTAGAAGTAGTCTTTCCCTCCCATGAACTCCAGTTCTGATCTGTAATGTTCTCATAGCTTTGTTTTACAGCTATTTTTCAGCCCTTTCCTTTGATCAGAGCTGACTCTTTTGAAGGAATACCCCATATCCTATTTACCTTTGTACCCCCAATCCTTAAACATAACAGCCCAATAAAATAAAGACCAGCATACTATTAACACATGGGTTTCATGGACAGCTTTAGCCAAGAACACACCAAAATCATCATCAGGAAGCAAAATTACAATGACACTAGTCATTGTGCACAATTTGTTGACTGCTTAACCAGCACATGGCTCTGGGATGGGACCCTTGACATAGACTCTCATAGGACTCCCTCAGTGGCCCTATGAATTTGTTACCTTTATTGTCCCCATTCCCAAAGCCACACCCTAAAACTCATGCTCAATGTATCACAAAAGCTCTGCCCAGAAAATCTGCCCAATTATTCTCTCTGCCCCAGCACTGCTGTGGGCCCAGAGGAGAAGATGTGAATGGTAGGACACAGCTCCTTATCTATAAAATGGTGAAGAGGTGTTTCATGCAGAGTGCTCAGCACAGCGGACTGTGGTCATGCTGGACAAGCATTTGTGATGTGATTCGCAGTTTGGGATATGGCCCATCCATTCATTCCTCATCTCACCCAAGAGAAACAAGCGTTTCCTGCTCCTACATGGACAGAGATGGAAGGTAGAGATTTTGAAAACAAGACGCACCACCAGCAGCGGCAATCAAAACTCGAATCAGGGGGCGCCTGGGTGGCTCCGTCGGTTGAGCGTCCGACTTCTGCTCAGGTCATGATCTCGCAGTTGGCAAGCTCGAGCCCCGCCTCAGCACAGAGCCTGCTTTGGATCCTCGGTCCGCTTCTCTCTGCCCCTGCCCCACTTGCATGCACTCTCTTTCAAAAACAAATAACATTAAAAAAAAAAACCAACCCTAGAATCAAGAAAGAAAAGCTTTTCCAAAGTTGCTTTGGACAATTTCCTTCTGTCTAATATGGGGCTTGGCATAGCTCTTCCTACAGCCCTCAGGAGAAAGTAAGCCTGCAAGGGCATTCTTGGATGCCCTTTCAGAAAAAGCAACATTGCATCATTGAACATGTTTTGTTTCTTTCTTGTACTTAACAGGTGCAATAACTACATTTGCAAAAACGTGCATTGCCGGTAGCTGCCACGGTGGGTGGATGACAGCCTGGAAACTCGTGGTGGCTTCACTCTTTCATGATAGAAAAGCAGCCTTGGGCATGACTGCTGCTCTTAACCATGGAGCGGTTTGTGGGTAGCACTCTTAGAAAATGTGCAGGACACTGGTCCTAACTTACAAACCCTTGCCAGCCTTGTGGCCTCTTATGTTCTACCAGTTCTGTTCCTTTTCCAACTCAGAAAATTATTTTAGGGAATATCAACTAGAGAATTTGGACTCCTGGCTAACTGCTTGTATCCGGGGGCTAAATGCTGTAATCTGGGATTGCCTCTTACAGCTGTGTGACCTCTAGCAAGTAACTTAACCTCTCTAAGCCTGATTCTTATCTTTAAAATGAAGAAAATGGGGGTGTCTGGGTGGCTCAGTCAGTTAAGTGTCTGACTTCGGCTCAGGTCATGATCTCATGGTTTGTGGGTCCGAACCCTGCGTCGGGCTCCATGCTAACAGCTAGAAGTCTGGAGCCGGTTTTGGGTTCTGTGTCTCCCTCTCTCTCTGCCCTTCCAGTGCTCATGCTCTGTCTCTCTCTCAAAAATAAAATAACGTTAAGAAAATGTTTATAAACAAATGGAGAAAATAATAATGCCACTCCACCGGATTGTTATGGAAGTTTAAGGGAGATTGTCATGTAAATTAAAGGCTTACAGCCAAGTGGCTAGCACATAAGCCATCAGTAGTGATACTTATTGGGTTATTGCTGGTGTTACTGACACCGAGAGTTACCCGCAATAGCACATGTTGCTCTCGTTCACCCGAAATCACACACCCTGGGTTCTTGAGATGAATAAAACTGTGCACTCACCTGCGTGCACAGGAGGACATTCTCTCCTGCTTCTCTGGCCCCTTGGTTGGACCTCACTGGTCAGCACGGCGCGACCCCCTTCTCTCCCTACGCATCCTCTCTCACCTTCGCACTTCATTGCCTTTGACCCACCTGGTCGCGGCAGCAAAGCTCTTAGGCTCCTGCCCACGTCCGCTCTCAGCAGCCCGTAACCTTCTTAGCACACTTCACTGTCCCCTTTTGTCTCCGCACACTCTGCTGCCCCCAACTCACTGCCATTTTCTTCCCGAAGCCCCCCCTCTTCCCGTCTTCCCACCACTCCATACTTCAAATCTGGCCTCCATCAGTCCTTCTCTCCCACACCCTGGATGGTTCAGGAATCTTCCTGCCTGGTTTGTTTGGCTGTGTTTCCCCACCTTGGGCTCGGCTGGCCTGTTGGGTCACACAGCCTTGTTGGCAGAAGCCCACAGTCTGATCCCACTTGGTTAGAGTTTTAACGAGCCAGCTGGCAACTTCTAATCAAAATAGGCTACATGTATTGAGCCTCTAGTATGTGCCAGCATCTGCTACCTCCATGACCTCGGGTAGTGGTGGCAGGAGCCACCGGAACTCCTAACTTGGTAAGTGACAGTGCCGACGCTCAGGGAAGTGGAGGTTCTTGTCCTCATCATAGAAGTAGTAAGTAGGGAGCAGAGATTTTGTCCTGGGTGTGCCTGACTCCAGACCCCTTGCCTTGAACCCAAGCAAAACCCAGTGTTGGAACAATCAAGGCTTTGGTGCTCCTCCTCGCTCCCTGGGCAGGAATTAGCTGAAGCAGGGGTAGGAAGGAACCTCCGAGCACCCTCCTCCCCAAGCCAGTACTGACACCTCACCTCCTCCCTACCTTTTCTGGTTAAATTTTTCCCCCTTGTTGCCATGACTGTTGTCCTTCACCTGCCTCCTTCTCCCCCTTTTCTGGTGGTTACTTGCCACCTGGCATGTAGTAGAAGTTGAATTTGACAGAGAAGATCAGGACATGGGCATTCATTCATTCATTCATTCATTTACGAAAGGCAGACGGCCACATGCATTGCCTCATTTAGGATGGACTCTTGGAATCTTGACCACCCTACATTCTCCTACTGACGGACCGTGAGAGCTTGTTTGGAGCTTCTAGGAGGAGAGCACAGCTGCTCATCCCACACACCCTTGACCCAAGAATGGTCCGCCTCTGTCGGGGAGGGTCGTCCTCTTCGACTGAGCACGCAGCTTCAGGAGGGACACACATGCGGCAGTGAGGAAGGAAGGGGGCACCTGCCTGGCCCGCCAGATCGGCAGAATCAACCCTAATGATCCATGGGGTGACAGATGTCGCAGCCAGACCACCCTCACTTCCAGGACGCGAATGATTTCCTGGTGACGGTGACAAAATTAACCCAGGGACAAAGTTCTGCCACCTCCTCAGCCTCAGCCTGCTTTGGTTTGGTTTGCTGCATAGCCCGGTTCCCAGTCCCCCAGCCCAAAAAGGGTCAGGCAGAAATTCAGGCTTGGGAATTTCCCAGGGCAGGTCCCATAAGTGAGTCACTCAGCAGCTGCCTCCTCGTCCAACTCCCAGCTGCTGAGGGGGTGAGCCGCCCTCACTCCTGGTCTGGGAGTCAAAGCCTGAACAATCCAGCGAGGAGGCGATGACAGCCATTGCCGGAGGCCACGCAGCACGTAGGGAGCTCTGTATATGGGGCCAAGCTTCCTGATAGTGGGCAGCCACCCAGCCCATCTGGTTTTCCTGGGACTAAGTGGCTGGTGTGGCTTTGTATGCAAATAATGCCACCAGCTAAGATCTACAAGGGCCCATCTCCTCTTGCACCTGCACACTGCCTTACACAACCCTCACCACACCTAGGAATAGCATCACACCTATTTTCACAGATGGGGAAACTGACAAGAAGTCAGAAGACAGGATCAAGGTCAATTAGCCAAGAAGGGGCAGAGTGGAATCCAAGTCTCACTTGGTCAGGTCAGATGGGAAGCCCGTACCACATGGTCTGAAGGAAGAAATTAACAGCCTAAAAAGCAAGGGGACAGTGTGGGTCTGCCCACTGTGACCGAAGGTCATTAGCTTTGCACTGCTGGGCACCAAAGTGGCAGCCACCATGTCTGCAATGGGTCCCATGCCTAAATCTATTCCTTAGCTCAATCCACACAGAGGTTATTTTCTTTGCACCTGCTAAGTACCGAGTAGTGAGCAGGGTATATCAAAGTGAAGAAAACATGGTCTCTGCCCTCAACCAGACTGTGGGCTAGAGTAGGAGGTGGGCCCCGAGCAGAGAGGAGTTCATTCCAAGGGGAAGGGGAGTCTCTGAAAAAGCTTCTAGGAAGAGATGGCAGTTGAGTCAGTTCCTAAAATTGAGTAGGTTTGGGACAGGTTGCTCCAGTGGGTGAGAGGATCTGGGGTGGCCTGGGATCATTGGCTCCTGGACACCATGCTTGGGAGGCTCTGTGTCAAGAGTAAGGTGACCTTAGACAATAACAACAATTATAAGTATTACAGGTCTTCCTTTGAACCACTCCCCCCAAAACGCTGTGTGGTAGTAATTATGGGTTCTTGCTGTGGGGATATGAACCAGCCCCTAAGCCTGCCTCTCTTCCTACCTGTGTGATTCCCCATGCCTCAGTTTCTGCATCTGTAAAATGGGGCTAATACTAGGAGTCCTCCCTTCCAGGGCTTGGGTCACACTCACTAAATCAAGCTGCTCTCATCATTCACCCTTACCATCTCCTTTTTTTTGGTTTAAGTTAACTTATTTATTTACTTAGAGAGAGAGCAAGCAGGAGAGGGGCAGAGAGAGAGGGAGAGAGAATCCCAACAGGCTCTTTGCCTAGCATGGAGCCTGACATGGAGAGTCAATCCTGTGCCGGTGAGATCATGACCTGAGCCAAAATCAAGAATCAGATGCTCAATGGACTCACCCCAACCATGACCATTTCTGTAGTCGATGCCCCAGCAGGAGCAGAGGGGTCCAGCCACCGTAGAAAGAACCCAGATTTGATTTCCCCTTTTCCCTAAAAGCACCTTTTTGCCTTCTCTTTAGCTACCCTCTGGACTTGTAGGGTGAGGTGAATGGTGCTCCATGAAAGTCAGTGCACTGGGGAGCAGAGCTAAGCAGAATGCCTTGTGGTGTGCAAAGGAATGCAAACCTCTCAGCCAAGAGGATTTGCTTGAAAAAACGCATTTTTTAAAATAAATCTGATCTCAGCTCTGCCACTTAGTGACTGTGTGACTTTAGGCACCTTATGTCATATCTGTCAGCCCTGGTGTCGTCTTAACTCACAGAGGGTTGAGGAGCACAAATGAGATATAGATAGATAGATAGATAGATAGATAGATAGATAGATAGATAGATACACACACACACACACACACACACACGCACACACACACATCCTTTTCTGGGCTGGCGGCTTCCACACAGAAATCGGGGTGCCTGGGTGGCTCAGTGGCACCCAACGCTTGATTTCAGCTCAGGTCATGATCTTATGGTTTGTGGGTTCAAGCCCCGCTTCGGGCTCAATGCTGATAGCATGGAGTCTACTTAGGATTCTCTCTCTTCCTCTTTCTCTGCCCCTCCCCAGCTCATTCTCTCTCTCAAAATAAATAAATAAACTCAAAAAAAAAAAACCAGTATGGGAACTTCTCCCTCCTCACTCCTCCCCTGCCCGCCCCTCCTTTTCTTTCTCTTTCCTCTTCCTCTTGGAAACCTCCCTTCCCCTCTTGCCTGGACTGGCTAAGAGTTTCAGTAGGCCTCTTGGCATCCATCCTTGGGCACCCTGGTTATTAGGCTCAGCAGCAAGTGTGACCCCCCAACCTTGGCTCACCCCACGCCTAGCCATCTGATTCGGGGGAGAGGATGGAAAGGCCCGTGGACCCGTGGCTATGCGCAGAATCCCTCAGATCCAAGAGCAGGACATCGGTGTCCACAGGGGCTCGCCCTGCGCTTCTGTCTCAGGCTCGTGGCCAGAGCCTGCAATGAGGCAAGAAGATGACATAAGCCAGCTTGGAATGATCTGCCGTTACACCCCTGAAGAGCAGCACGGTGGCTCCCAGGGAGAGCAGGGCTGTGCTCTGGGGCTGGACGTGCTCCCTGCACCCAGCGAGCCCAACAGGCCGGGTCTCTTGATTACCATTCAGCCAACCTTTGCTGGGCACCTGTTCCGTGCCAGGTGCCCTGGGAGATGAAAATACCCTGGGGACTAAAATGGATGACGATTTTGCCCCCGCAAAAGGTTCTGTCTAGTGGGGACGCACCCAGTAAACAAAAGCAAGCAACCCTGTATACACACATAGAACTATGTAGTTACAAATACTAATAAAAACCACAAGGCAGCCCGCAGGGTGTGAAGCCAAACATAACGGGAGAGGCCCCTACCTGAAATAGTCAAGGAAGGAGTCCCGGGCAAAGGGGCATGTAAGCCAGGAGCTGAAGATGAGAAGGGCCAACTGTGGCCGGAGGAGAGGGCTGCACCCAGGAACAGCATCAGGGAAGGGGTCTGTGTGCTGGGGAGAGCCCCGGAGGGAGGGGCAGGAGTGCGGAGGGCAGGGGTGGTGGCAGAGAGAGATGAAGCTGTGAGGAACCTTGGAAACCATGACAGAGGGTCTGTATTACATGAGTGGGGACAAGAGGCAGTCCCGGAAGGATCTGAAAGTAAGGAGGTGGTGCCTGTGGGGCTCAGTCGGTTAAGCATCTGACTCTTGATTTCAACTCAGGTTCTGATCTCACAGTTGGTGAGTTCGAGCCCCATGCCTGACTGTGGGCTAACAGCGCAAAGCCTACTCAAGATTCTTTCTCCCTCTCTCTCTCTGCCCGTCCCCCACTCACACTCTCTCTGTCTTCCTCAAAAGCATAAATAAATAAATTTTAAAACATTTTCAAGGAAGTGGGGAGGTGATGTGGATGTCAGTGAACAGGCAGAACTGCTCCTGGGCAACAAGTTTTTTTTTTTGTTTTTTTTGTTTTGTTTTTGTTTTTGTTTTTTGAGGTTTACCAGTCTCTGCCTCTCTCTGGCTTTTTCACAAAGTACTTGGTAAATCTGCAGGATGTTAAGGCCACTGGGCCAGATCTTGGTACCGATATCAAGAAAAATATCTGATCTCATCCATCAGAGAGTAGGGGCCAGGGGACGGGAGGAGTGCCAGACGTATGGCCCAACTTGCACGGAAACTCACAATGCTTACATTCCTGGGTGTGTCTGCTCATTAAACATTGAAACAGCACTTACTCCAGGTTACAATGACCGTAGAAGGCAGGTGCAATTTGTAGGGAATGCCGTCATTTTTCTAGGAGAAATAAAAATATAGCAAACCTCATTTTGGAGCCCCACCCATTTGGAATTTGCTACCTACCTCTGGGCGTTTCTGTGAGACTAAGATGAGGTCATGAGTGCAACACACCAAACACATAGTAGGTTCTTAAGAAATATCCATTTCCCACCCCTTTTCCCTTTGTCTACAGAAAATAGGTTTTCCAAGCAGAAAATTTCAATCACTTTAGGAACACCCATTCAGGCCCAATTGCTGGGCTGATTATAAATCACTCCTTTTTATTCATTAAACCAGAATCCCTGAGGGCCCCTACAAAGGTGTTCTGTTGGACTAATTCAAGGCCCTCTGTGTTTGGCAGACCTCCTTTGTCATTCTGGTGTTGGGGGACAGGCCTAACAGGTGTCTTTCAGCTCAGCTGGGTCATATCAGGTTCTTACTAAAAATGCTTAAATTTCAGAAAACACGCTCAGGTTCACAGTCTCGCCGAATGCATGCCATGCAGAGATGTTATAATGCGGTTCCTTTAAACACGGACCGATAAAATGTATCTTTCTTTAACAGACGTCGAAATGAGAGAGGTTTGGATGTTTATTTTAAGAAATCGTTATTGTATTGGATAAAGTGAGATTCTGCTCTAGAACAGGCTCATTTGGGCAGGCGCTCTTCGCCACACACTGAATGTTGTGGTTGGAGATTATATTCTAAGTGGCCTCCTTGAAGTTATCTGACACTGTTACTTTGCATGAAAAAATATGAATATGATGTTTTTGTTAAATTGTAGAATGGTATCTTTGTGGTGGAAAAAAATGACCATACCCATAAATATTATTTTTAAAATGTAAACATGTAATGAATTTGAATGCTTCTATAAATAGTCCAGATTGATTCCAGGAATTTTTGTTGGTCACAATTTTTAAAGGGCATTTCTGAATTCAATAATGGTTTACAAAAGAGAGTTTTTAGGTCTTTAGGGGTACTTTTTTCCAACACCCCATCTTTGCAAAGCCCCGCTCAAAGCTGGCCCTTGATAGTTATAAAAGGAATGGAATGGCTATTACTGTTAACCCTTGAGAGTTCATGGTATTTTACGGGTTTATTTTACTGGAGAGAGTGTGTGACCTCTATTTTTGGGGTGTCCAAGGGGCCAGAGAAGGCAGATCAGACAGAATGGACACTCTGGACCCCCACTCTATACCCTCTTTCTAACATTTTCCACCATGGGGTTACATTCTTAAAAACGCTGTGTTTTACTTCGTTTTAAATCAATGTGTTTGGAACTTCAGCGATGAGATTCTTAGTTTAGATGAACGTTGGACTAATTTCCTCTCTGACCACGAGTGACCAGAGGTTCCCGTGTGGGCTCTGGCTTGAGTGGAAACCCTCTTGCTTAGAAATAGATGAGGCTGGTCCAAATGCAGAGCAAACATAAACAATGAGAGGGAAAAGACAGAGATGTAGGTCGATGGAACACAATAGAGAATATAGGAAGACACCCACACATGCAGGGTGAATTGATTTTTGACAAAGGCGTAAAAGCAATTCCATGGGGAGAGGATGGCCTCTTCAATGAGTGGCGCTGGAAGAATTCAATATCCATTTACGAAAAATTAACCTCAATCCCATACCTTATACTTTACGTCAAAGTTGACTCAAGACGAACCATACACCTAAATATACAATGTAAAGCTATAAGACTTGTAGAAGGAATCCTAAGAACATTTTTGTGATGTTGGCCAGCAAATATTTCAACACCAAAAGGACAAAAAACCTGATAAACTCGACCTCATCAATTCAGAACTTCTGCTCTTTACAAGACAGCTAAGAAAACAAAAAAATAAATAAAAATAAGAAACCACAACACATTAGGAGAAAACCATTTGCAAATCCTACATCTAATAAAAGACTTGTCTCTAGAATCATATAAAAAACTCTCCAACCAAGATAAGGAATAAAGAAAAAAAACAGTTTTTTTTTTTAAATGAACACAATGTTTGAATAGAGTTTCACCAAAGAGGACATATGGTGTAGATAAGTTAGTAAAAGATGCTCAAACTCAGTCATTAGAGAATTAATAGGAACACTATAATTTTAAAATCACAGCACACTTATTTGAATGGTTAGAAGGAAAGGAAGAAAGGGAAGGAGGGAGGGAGGAAGAAAGGGAGAAAGAGAGAAAGAAGGAAAGAAAGAAAAAAAGAAAGTAAGGGAGAAAGAAAAGAAAAAGAAAGAAAAGAAAAGGAAGGAAGGAAGGAAGGAAAGAAGGAAAGAAAGGAAGAAAGAAAGAAGAGAAAAGAACGGGAGAAAGAAAGAAAGAAAGAAAGAAAGAAAGAAAGAAAGAAAGAAAGAAAGAAAGAAAGAAAGAAACAAAGAAACAAAGAAAGAAACAAAGAAAGAAACAAAGAAAGAAACAAAGAAAGAAACAAAGAAAGAAACAAAGAAACGAGAAAGAAAGAAAAGGAAAGAAAAGAAAAAAGAAAAGAAAAGAAAAGAAAAGAAAGAAAAAAAACATCCTGAAATATGCAGTGTTTGCAGAGACCGGAGAAGCAGAGCTCTGGCCACTGCCAATGGGCTCCAAAACGATACAGCCACTTTGGAAACCAGTTTGGAATTTCCTTATTAAATTAAACATATACTTGACATAAGGCTCACTGATCCTACTTCTAGGTATTACTCAAGTGAAAGAAAAGCTTATGTTCACACAAAATCCTTAGGGGAATGTTTACAGACGCTTTATTCATAACCACCGAGGCTGAGAACACCTCCCACATCCCTCAGTTGGTGGGGCTGTAGCCTGTGACAGGCGCGCGCAGGGGCCCCGCCCTCAAAGGTACAGCTAGGTACCGTCACCTGTGTCGCCACGTGAACGTCACATAATGTGGTAAGGGGGGCACTTCACCTCTGTGAGTTCTTCTCCCCAAACCCATGGGTATGAAAAACAAGAAAAGATTGAGGCATGGTCCCATTTTTTCTGAAACAGAAAAAAAAGAGGAGCAGGGGGGAGACATTCATGGGAAAAATGATTCCAAGTAAAGCAGGGAGTTCAGTTAATAGTGATGTGTCAATGTTGGTGTCTTCATTGGTGTCATGGTAACATAAGATGGTAACATGCAAAAACTACCACCTGTGAAGGGTACATTGGAACTTTGTACTCTCTTTGCAACTTTTCTACAAATTGAATTATTCCAAACTAAAAAAAAAATTTTTTTTTAAATAGGTACACTGGCCCCAGAGCAAGCACTCAGTCGTGATGTTTATGGCTACTCTTTTGAGGTGAAATCGTGGGTAGGAAATACAGACTATACAATGTCCATCGTAGGTTGGACAGCAACTCAGAGATGGTAAAAAGCTCTTACAAAGGTCATTTCACACCTCAAGTTATAACAGTTCAGAGTTAGAAGGAAGTATTATCTGGTCCAATCCCTTCCTTTTCCAGCTGAAGAAACAGAAGCCCCAGAAAAACAAGCAAGAGGAGAAAGAATACTGGTGACCAAAATAGAAATAACAGCAAGAATTGTAAAGGGAACAGTCATAAGTAACAGTAAACCAAATCACATAACTTGAGCCCTGTTCTAGGTGCTTCCACATGTCCTCTGATTCATGACCACCCTACAGAACATTTTATAATAGTCTGTCTCACAGAAGGGGAAGCGGAAGGCCAGAGAGGTTAAGCAACTGGCTCAGAGTCACACAGCTTGCAAGGCTGAGTCCCTTGAACTCAGGAAGAGAAACGGAGCTCGGAGTCATTGAGCACCTACCGTGTAGCAGGCAAGATGTCAAATGTCCCTTAAACCTTAATTCACTTTATTCCCCACACAATACTCCGAGATCTGTACCATCATCCCAAGTTCACCAGAGGAGCTCAAGGTCTGCGTAATTTTCCTGTCGCCCAGACGGTGGGCGGCAGAGCAGAGATTTGAATGTGGATCCGCTGGATCTGAATCCTGTGCTTTGTCTACCAGACTAGTTTTCTTTCAAAACCAGAAACCGCGACCAGCGTTCTGGGGAACCCGCCTCTTCACTCACTTTTTATTTCACATTCAGGAAAGGTTAGCATTCCTTTCCAAATGCTTCCACTATTTTCTAACCTACGAGCAGAAAAAGATGTCTTCTATCCATAATTCCTAAGATGCAGGCAGTTGACCTTGGGCTTTTAAGGTCCTCAGGACACAGGATGACAACCATGTCCATTTTACAAATTTCAAAATTCATCCAAATACCTAGAAAGTATTAACAGAGTCAGTAAGATGTTAACATGACAATATTAGCTGTGGCTGATGCCTGAGGCTTTGGCCAAGCTCTTTACTGCCCGCAGCCAGAGGGTATGAAAAGCGTTACATGTATTTAGACATATTGGGGAAACATACAAAGCGATCATCTGTTTGTATCCCCCTCCCATATGTGGCCACAAATGGAACACATTGAAAAGGTTACGGGAGATCAGGAGATTTAGTGAACTGGGCACAATACAGCTTTGTGGCCCGGTTTATTTTCTCATGACAATGTAAAATATAGATTGAGATAAACTAAAATCCCTCATATTTGGTTTTATAGCTTAAATTCATAAATTCTCTGCATTCATTAGAAAGCGATGTACTATCCGCACCCACTTGAAAAGATAGCATCCCCAGGGGCAGATACAAGGATATTAAAAAAAAATCCTGATCAAAGAAATATTGCTTCTTTTCTCCTCTCATTGAGCAGATGTGCAATGTGTCCAGAGAAAGAAATAGAAAAATTCCTGAGTGATTTATATGATGAACCTAGTTTTAACCGAGGTTGTATGCCTGATATCATGACGGGGGTTATTAGTTTCTAGTTGAAAATGACCAGAGAGAGTCCTGTTCGCTTCATCAATATGGTCCATTTATAGGCTGTCAGGGAGGCATAGCACTCTGTCTGAGAGTTATTTCTCTATTAGATGGTTGCTGTCTTTGCCATGAAGACTTCTGGGTATTTAAGAAAACCCAGACCAGAAAGACATGTCTGTTCTATCCCAGCATTTAAGACATGAAAAGCAGATGCATCACTTAGAAAAATGAGCCTTTTATTCAAAAGCCCCTTTGCCACCGAAAAAGGCACAACAAAAGCCCTTTTTTTCTACCCCCCCAAAAAAAGAAAGAAAATAAATATTTTTTAAAACACCCGCAGTTTTTCTAGGAAGAAAACGGACTTCTACTTTTGCCAAAAAAAGAATACTTTGTGTATAACCTAGGGGTTCCCAGGCTTCATGAGGCGACAAAACTCTTTTCAAAAATTGGCACGGGGAGGTCTCCACTGAATTGCCAAATTAAATTAATTTTGCCAAATAAACTCATAAATATCCGCCCACAAATGTTATCTATTGTCTCCATCATCCTATATAAAGAAAGGACACTTTCACACACACACACACACACACACACACACTTTAAAATAACATAAACATTTTAAAAGAACACAGTGGCAGAAAGGAAGTCTGCGAGAAGGAGGCCAGAGACACCTTCTCCACTGACTAAAGAAGCTACGATCACTGATCGGAGGATGATCTTTGGGAACCACTGGACGGTCTGGTAAAATCCGCGAGGACGGATATTGATGTTAGAGGTGAAAACTTCTCGTTCTGAAAACTCTCTGGAATTCCATAATACTTCACGAAACTGTTACCACATGAATAGAAATGGAAATAATAAAAATAAAACCTTGAAAATGAGCATATGCCTGATGCCAGCTCCTTACAATGGGCTTGCTGTGCTGATCTATTTTAATCCTTGCAAGAACCTATGAAGTCAGTATCACTCCGGTCCCCTTCTGGAGGAGACAACGGTGCCTAGAGTCACACAGCTGTCCCAGGGTAGTGAGTGACCGAGCCCAGATTCCTTGTCCAGACCCTCTGAGTCTGGAGCCCACGCACTGACCACTCCACACCTGCCCTCCTTCTGATTCTGCACTATCGCGGGGATTTGACTGCGGGTCCCGAGTCCCCACATGTGCTCAGGATCTCTTTTCCTTTGTCATTAAACCCTCAAAGTCAGCATAGTGCCTGACAAACAGTAAACAGTGAATGCCTCCTTCTAAACAATTGAATAAATGGAGGCTTGTAGTTCGGGAAATTTATTTTCAAACATAGTGTGGTTTGAGGAGTAAATGGGATTAAAAAACAACAACAACAACAATGAGAACATACATGTAAAAGGCTTAAAACCGCGCCTGACACACCCTAGGAAGCCCTCGGTATATGTGAGTGGCTTCCATTAGGGGCTAGGAAATCAGCTCCCCTTTGAGAAGGCGGTCTTGGCTTGGTCTGCAGACCCGTCTCACCAGACATCTTCTACAGAAGGATTTCTTTTTAATCAGAAATTGCAATTTATAAAATTCCCACGTGCTTCCCTTTTTTGTTCTTCTTTTGCTCTTCATGTTATCACTATAGCACATTGTGACCGCACCGTATTAGATCTATCATATGATATATACACATCAATATATAACAGAAGTCCCTTATCTCATGGATGAAGGATGTGTGCCTTAATAATAAAATAGCGATCCTTAGGCCCTCCTTGATGAAAAAATTTTTAAACGAATATTGCTTGTGGAGCCCCAAAGGAAAATTTATTTTATTTATTTTATTTATTTTTGAGAGAGAGCATGAGCAGGGGACAGTCAGAGAGAGACAGCACGAACAGGGGAGGGTCAGAGAGAGGGGGAGACATAGAATCTGAAGCAGGCTCCAGGCTCTGAGCTAGCTGTCAGCTCAGAGCCCAAAATGGGACTCGAACCCACGAACTGTGATATCATGACCTGAGCCGAAGTTGGATGCTCAACTGACTGAGCCACCCAGGTGCTCCGGGAAAATTTTAAGAGGTTGAAAATTGGGGTTCTCTTGTGTATAAGACAGAAGTACAAACTCCTATTTGAAAAGCAGAATTGATCATTCCTATTTAGCAAGAGCTCCCTGACCTTCTCTGTGGTTGTCCTTTCGAACTTGAGCTTAGAAATGTATTTTTCATTTAAGTCCGGGGTGCCGGGAAAGCCGGAATTACGAGTGAGGTTACATTACTGGCAGCAGGGGCATTGCATTATTCTCCCAAACCTTGCTGGAAATTTCCCAAGACAGTAGTGAGAAAACTATTACAACAAGATCCACTTGTCTCTGATTTCTGCACCCTAAATAAATTACAAGGGTTGCCAGGGACTGTCCCAAGGTGCGCCCCGGGGGGCCAGATTGAGAAGGTGATGTTCTGACTGCTTTTCATTTCAGTGAGCAATATTCCCGGCCTCCCCTGGATAGATGCTTCTCTGAGCAAAGCAGCCCAGGCTGCTGAAATGACTTCTAAATCTCTTCCATCAGCAGGATGGAGGGATAGGAGGCCCTTTGGATGGGTCAAAGTTTGCAAGTTGGGGTTACCCACAGTAACAGCAAAACTTAGAAATGCCTTCGTTCAGCAGGTTGCACTGTGGATAACAACTCCTTTGGTTTTTGCCTTATAAAACGATGAGAGAGTCTCAGAATAAAAAGGAGAAGAAAGTTAAATTTGGGATAAATGGATTGACGCTAGTTTATTTTTCCCCAGCCAACACAGGCTCATTTCTGGCACACAGTACCCCGTGTTTGGGCACGATGCGATTTCAGTAGACTGGGCTTACCTGGAGGTAAGCAACCATTTCCTATCTTGGCCCACAGACACAGAAACGTTAGTGACTTCAGAATCACGAACGGTTAATTACCACTTGTAACCTCCCCTTACCAGCTGGACAATGTCGTCCCTGAGTTTTACAAAAATAAGCTCATAACATGTATGTTAAGAACAATAGGTCAATCAAGAGACTATTTCTGATAGACAACGGATAGAAAAGATGATCTTTCACAGATAGATACGTATAGGAAAAAGTTATCAGTTTTGTTTCACAGAGAACATTTTCCAAAGCCATGGGTCAACTAAGAGCATCTCTTTTGCAACTTCTTTATGAATAAATTAGGCAGAAAAATCCTATAGTAGCATCAGCTTTGTCTGTGTAGACCACTTCCCTTCGGGGATCATATAATGTCCCAGATCACCTCAACCGTCTGCACGTTAAATGTCTCTCCAATGAGGAAACCACACTCTTCCCATTTGAAACCCCACTAGAAAGAGACTCATGTTAAGGACACAGAAAACAAAGATGATGCTTGTTTTGTTGTTTTCAAAATAGCCTTGAACACTCGGTGCCTGACTGGCCCCAGCCTTTTTGCAATCAATTAAAAAAAATTAAATTAAATTAAAAAGAAAAGAAAAAAGCCTCTTTTCTATACTAGATCAGGCGCTGAGGGTTATTTTGTTAAAAAGCTGTGTCCCGAATCAGCTACTTCTCCTTCCTCCTGCTGCCTCCCTTTCAATTTCCTTTAAAGGTTTTTGTTTTTGTGGTTTTTCCAACCAATGCCATTTGCGCTTGTGAATGATAATGAATTGGTGATTTTCGGGGAACTTGAACTTCTTGGATAAAAGATGTGGCCATGTTTAAGTCGTTAACATTGACATGATTCTCTTCAGAGTTCGGCCCTATTAACTTGATTCTTGGGTCGCTGTTTTTTGTCCTAGTCCATCACAGAGCTTTGTGGCCAAAGGTCACATTAGAACGAAAGAACCCCAGTGATCCGGACAGAATGACTGATGTCCTTTTGATGAAATGGCTGCTGTCATTTGCGCTCAGTCCAGGGTGGGTGACAAAAATGTTCCTGACTGGAACACCGGGCAAGTGGCTGTCAAGCTCTGTTGAAAATCTGCAAACATGGGCAGGTGTCAGTGTCCTTAAATAGGTCTCTGCCCTTTGAGTCTGAGATTCTACTTTTAATTCATGGAAAGAGGCAGTAAAACATGCAAAGATTTATGTTCAGGGCCATTCTAGCTTTGTTTGTAAAAGCAAAAAACTGATGACAATCTAAATGTCCACCTTTGGGGGATTATCTAAATCAATGATAGTACCATACTTGACGCCACAATCCAAAACCGTACCTTGGAATGATATTTACTAAATACAGGTTGGGGGAGGGGGATATCACAACTTATTGTTAAGTAAATTACGTTTAAGAAAATACAGCAGTGAGCCAGGCTCTAAAACACATTACATATTTGTGTATAGGTGACCACAAATCCTGCATGCTTTACCCGTGCTTACCAGTGGGCGGGGAAGGGGGGGCACCGATTATTTTTATTCATTCTTGATATTTTGCCGTATTTCCTACATTTTCTGCCCGAAACACGTATTTCTTTGATAACTAAAATGACCCCCCAAAACCCCCATAAACGTTACTTGTGAAATTCAGCAAGGATGCAAGCCCTTGCAATTACGTATTTAATCGGATGCACCGATTCACGGTCAAGTACTTCGGCAGCCCCTCGCAAACCTGTGGCACTCCGCTATTCCCGGACTTGTATATAGTTGTCAAAAGGAGGACCCCTAACATGCTGTTGCAGCTTTATTAATGCCACATGTGCTCTTGTAAGGCTAAGTTATTAAGTGATAGACAATAATTGTCTCTACTCCAAAGTAGACATTTCATTTCACTCGGCTCATGTGGCTCTATTTCGGTATCATTTATCACAACGGCTTTTTAAGACCCATCTCAGTGGGCTGCTTCTCTTGTCCCTCCCTTCGAATGCAAGCCGACCTAAACGGCCCCAGTAAGAAATTAAATATAATTACCTATGGAATCGCACGGGGCAAAATGGGATCGCGCCGGCTTCCCAAGTGGACCAAGGCGTCTGGAAGCCCCTCATGCTCCTTCCTCCCCGGAGCTAACTTGCCTGCATTTGCTCCCTCGCGGAGGATGCTTACAGGCAGCCTCACAATGTCCTGTTCAGTCGGTGGTGGAAAATTATGTCATTTGCAAGCCAGCTTTCAGCTGTGATATTTTATAATTGTTAAGATGAAAACCCGATAATCCTCTCCCCCTTCACATAAACTGCAATCCATCTATAAACCTGTGATAATTCCTAAAACCTGCCGCTTAATAAACTAACAAACCCCAGGCCTATGTGATTTTTACGGGAGTCAATCTTTGATCAGCCAAGCTGAAATGGGTCTGATAAGGGGGACGCCCTTCCACTCTGGGAGTCCCCACTTGAGTGGGTGATTGCCGCTTCCTCCTGGTCCTCAAGTGCCAAATAAGCAGAAGTCTTCACGAGCTTCTTATCTCTTTCACTTTCTTCTCGAGATCTCTGTCGCTTTAATCCGGCATGTCTGCTGCTGGTTAACAAGGAAATCCTATGTCAATTATCGCCAACAACTTCCTGCTGCGTAGCAGTGGGGAATCAAAGCTTCGGAGAGCCTTTTCACACCAGAGAGCGGTGCAGGGCCTAATTAAATGGCCCTCATATCCTGCAGCCCGGTGGAAGCCACATGATAGATAGCTAATGAAAGATAGCCTAATTTTTCTGAGCACCGTTTGGAGGCTGGCGGGCTGTCCGGCGGGCTGCAGCGAGGCCCCCGGCTAGGACTGCGTGGGTTGGTTTTTCTTTTTCTTTTTCCACCGCTGCTGAATGTAGTGGGTCTGTTGTCAGCACTGGACAGCGGGACGGGAAGGGAGCCAGCCTTCCGGATGAGTGCATCTCTATAAATCAGAGGTCCGAATGAAGAAGGGGAGGGATGTTCTGTGAAGTTCAGGCCCCGATCGAGACCCCCGCCTATGGCATAGCTCACCTGGCTGGGACATGAGAGAGTCCCCCTCCCACTGAGGAATTTGCAGCTGATATGATGCTGCTTTTAAAAAATCACTGTGTAAGGTCACTGCAAATCATTCCCTTCAAATCACATTCTTGCCGTTCAAACTTACACAGACAACTATCTAGTAACTAACTACCTATAGTAATGAATATATACTGATAATATAACTGTTATAAGTCTATATCTCATTTTGTTTTTATCTTTGTGACGTTTTCTCTGGCCAGAGCAGTGGTTCTCAAAGTGAGGTTCCCTGGGCAAGCAAAGTGACCTGGAAGGTTGTTAGAAATGCACATTTCTCAGGCCGCACTCTAGATCTACAGAATCAAATACTCCAGGGGTGAAACCAGTAAACTAGATTTTAACCTGCCCTCCAGGTGATTCTGAGGCGTGCTAAAATTTGAGAGCCACTGATTTGGCACATTTCTAAGACTCTCCTTGAAGATGGCCAGTTTGAGTTGTTAATCTTGACATCACCATTTATTTAAAAAAATCAAGCGCGTTGCATAATGGACACCCTCCAGTATTTAACCTGACCTAATGTCAGTCTGTCATTTACCAAAATGCATATTTGTGAGGCTAGAGTTACTTCCTGAGTTGTGACTCGGGGCGTAGTGCCTTAAATCAATTTTTCTGAAGTTGTGATTCTTAGGCTTTGGGATTAAAAACAAAATTCAAGGTACCACACAGGTTTAGTTGCTTTTTATTTTGTAATGGGAAATCTTTATCTTCTCTGACATTCCATAAAATAAAGAATATTTTAAAAACTGACTAAAAGATAATAGTAAGGACAAAATTTTAGTATAAAAGCTGATTCTTCCAAGGAAATGAGTGTTTGCTTATGGAAAGCTCATTATGTTGCCTTTATTTTCCTCATTTAATGAAAGATTTGTGTATTCTTTGCTATGAAATGGTATCAGTTTCCCAGCCAATGTCTAGAAATGGCCAGTGTAGGGTTGATTTAGAAAAGAGGGGTGGTGGATGCCTGGGTGGCTCAAGTAGTTTAGTGTTGGACTTTGGCTCAGGTCCTGATTGCGGTTCAAGCCCTGCCTTGGGTTCTGTGCTGACAGCTCGGAGCCTAAAGCCTGCTTCAGACCTGTGTCTCCCTCTCTGTCTGCCTTTCCCTCTCTCTCTCACTCTCTCTTTCAAAAATAAATAAACATTAAAAAAAAAAAAAAGGTGGGTCATGCTTAAGCAGTGGCTCTTGACTTAGGCTGCCTATGAAACCTTTGAAACCTCCCCTTGTCTGGGCACACCCGCCTCCCTGCCCCCAGACTCTGATTTAATTGGTCTACTTTGACATCAGCAATTTTAAAGTTTATTTATTTGAGAAAGAGAGAGAGAGAGAGAGAGAGAGAGAGAGAGAACACACAGTGGGAGAGGGGCAGAGAGAGGGAGAGAGAGAGAATCCCAAGCAGGCTCCACGCTGTCAGCGCAGAACCCAGGAGAGGGCTCCATCCCACAAACTGTGTGATCATGACCTGAGCCAAAACCAAGAGTCGGATTCTTAACCAACTGAGCCCCCCAGGTGCCTGGACATCAGAATTTTGTTTAAAGTGACTATTGCTTTAATGTTTGTAAACCATCTTGAACTACAGAGCTCCTTGGACTTGCACGTGTCAGAGGCTATTTATTTTATTTATTTATTTATTTTTAATAATAGTTTATTGTCAGATTGGTTTCCATATAACACTCAGTGCTCTTCCCCACAAGTGCACCCCTCCATGACCACCACCCTCTTCCCCCTCCCCCTCCCCCTTCAGCCCTCGGTTCATTTTCAGTATTCAATAGTCTCTCATGATTTGTGTCCCTCTCTCTCCCCAACTCTCTCTCCCCCTTCCCCTTCCTATGGTCCTCTGTTAGGTTTCTCCTGTTAGACCTCTGAGTGCAAACAAGGGGCTGTTTAGTAGACCTGGGCTGGGGCCCAATATTCTTCATGTCTTACCACCTCCCTATCCCGTTGCTGTTGGTCACGTTGAGTATTGAGCGTCCGCAGCCCTTGCCTCAAAGGATTTCCAAGCTCCTCGCAGAAAGCCTAGTGCATCTCCCTGCACCAGCGGAGGGTCCCCAGTCCTGATTTCCTGGACAAGAGAGACCACGCTCTCCAGGTCAAGCTGGGAGCACCAGCAGGGACAGGGCTGAGTCCCTCATGGTTTCCATATGCGTTTGGGGGTTCCCTTGGCCATTGTGTGGTAAAGCGGAGGCCTGCATCTGCCTGAGACTCATGCGGTGGTGGCGGCCAGAGCGGGAGAGAGAGGAGGGCAGAGAAAGAAGGCAGCCAACGCCTGGTGCTTATATGATGACCTCAGATTTTCTTTGCTGGCCCGAGCACTTCCTGATGAGATGCTGACACCACAGGACAGGGTACCCAGAGCCGCTGAAGGCCTAACAGGGAGCTGAGGTGACGCCCACAGCCAGCCTCGGGGTGTGGGCCCAAGTTCCTGTTCCTGCACCATGGCTCATGTGGTACATGACGCTGTCTCCCACCCTTCCAATTCCGCCTTCAGCTTTGCGCGGCCCTCATCACCCGCCACCCCTTACTCTATCTGTGATCTTGGGCAGTTTGCTTAACTTTCGGGAAACTCAGTGTCCTTCTCTCTAAAATGGGGTAATATTAGCCTCCTAAATTAATCAAAGGGCTGTGTTAAAGGTTTGTTTTTTTTTTTTTAAGGTCTATTCATTTATTTTTAAGAGAGAGAGGCAGAAAGAGAGGGAGAGAGAGAATCCCAAGCAGGCTCCATGCTGTCAGCGCTTGAACACACAAACCATGAGATCATGACCTGAGCCAAAACTAGAGCTGGACACTTAACTGACTGAGCGCTGTCCCCCACCCTAGAGGGCCATGTTAAGGATTAGATGAGGTGATACTTAGCAAGAACACTCTGGAAGTTATTTTATCACACTGAGGATCATTTGTCTGCTTGAGGAGATTTTGAAAATCATATGGATTAGGGTTGGAAGAGATCTCAGAGGCGTCTGGTTCACTGCACCCAACTTTGCAGACAATGTCAAATACGTAATATCAAAATAAGTAAAAAAAAAAAAGACTCTTGCTCAATAATGGTTTTTATGTTGTTTAAGTTGGGTGCTTCAGTAGTTTAACTCAGTCTAACTCTTGATATCTTACAATCTTTACACAGAACATTTCTATAGCAAATCACACACACACACCCTTCATAAAATGACTTTAAAAGAATAATTTCAGTAAGGCTACTAACTCAAGTAGTGTGGTGTCTACATCATGTGTAGTTTCTACACTCGGACGTTGAAATGTTCTATTTTTTATTTTTATTTTTTAACATTTTATTTGTTAAAACGTAGCTCCTTTAACACTGAGAAGTTTTTTTAAAGAAAATATTTTTAATGTTAAGATTTTATTTTTAAGTAATCTTTATACCCAATGTGGGGCTCAAACTTACAATCCCCCGAGATCAGGAGTTGCACACTCTACCAACTGAGTCAGCCGGATGCCACTGAAAATGCTTTAGACTCCTGAAGTAATTTAGTGTCCAATGATCGTTTTAAAAAGTCTCACTTGTGCCTGAACGGACACCGGAAGTGCAGGAAAATCATGCTGTAGGGAGCTGCCCACAGGCCCAGAGCGCCCCGCAGAGGAAGAGGCAGGAGCCCTTCTCCAGGCCTCATCCACCCCTTTCTCTACTGTTACTGAGGACAAGTTAAGTTCTGAGCAAATAGTAGCTCTTCCTCCTATTTAATACCCTTTTGCCTCCAAATATAAGAGTTGGCATCCAATGGAGTTAATTCCTTCTCCAGCATTTATCCTGGATTTATCCTGAGTTCTCCTTCAACTCAGATGCTGTCCCGTCACTCTCCGGCTTGGTGTTATTCAACATGTCCTCCACACGAGATAAAAAGCCAAATTCCTCAGAACGCCATTATTTCCTAGTTTGGCCCTTAAATCACTTTGTTATTGTCACTGTTCTGGATAATGTTGTACCTCCTGCTGTTATTACCCCTACTCCTGCTGTATGTACAAAATGCCACCTGTCGTCGACAAAACGTTGGTTCACCGTAGCCAATCATTCTGCAAGGTCATTTATGTAAACAACCCCATCTATGACTGGATATTGCTGTTATCTTGGTTTCGCAGATGAGAAACTGAGGCACAGGAAAGCTAGACGGATTGCTTCACTACAGAGTGAGGGAACTTGGACTGAGATTCAAGACACCAAGATACTAAATGATTACAAACTGCATGCTATTGTTCCAGCCATCACAACTGCATCCCAGGAAGGAAGAAGAAAGAAGCAAAGTGACAAAAGCCTTACCCAAAAGCTTTGGCCTTCATGCCACTCTCACGAACTTAGTCACATGGCCATTCACTCACTCACAGGCAGGGAAAGTTGGGAAATACAGGTGGGATTTTATTTTATTTTTTTTCATTTTGGCATATGGCTCTCCTCAACCAAATCAGGGTTTTATTGGTATGAAAAAGGGAAAGGGAAACATTGTGTGAATTACCAGCAGTCTCTCATGAGGCACGGCATTCTCATTCATTCTGGGGGAAGAATTTCTTAATTCCCACTGTGACTGAAGGACCCCTACATATCAGGCTGGCTTTTTGCTTCCAGTTTCTTCTCTAGGATACAAGCTAATGTGGAGTGCCCAGAGGCACATTTGTCACTCCTCTGGGAGTGAGACTGGTAAGTTATAAAGTAGCCACAAACAGGATTACACAGTTGGCTTATTCAAAGAAGATGGACATCAGGCACCTAGGCGGCTCAGTCAGTTGAGCGTCCGACTTCGGCTCAGGTCATGATCTCACATTTCATGAGTTCGAGCCCCACGTCGGGCTCTGTGCTGACAGCTCAGAGCCTGGAGCCTGTTTCAGATTCTGTGTCTCCCTCTCTCTCTGCCCCTCTCCTACTGGCACTCTGTCTCTGTCTCTCTCAGAAATAAATAAAACAATTAAAAAGAAGATGGACACAACGTACATTTTAGCTATCATTCTACTTGATCTGTGACAGTATAAAACCATCATTCATTTGTGCCTATTCTTAAACATTCCACTCACACTATGTCTGGCTTCTTGGAAAAGGTAGACTCCAGTACAGCATTTTCTCATTTTTCTCTCTCGCTGATTTTGATGCAGGTCTGTCTACTCATTTACATCAGTACCCTGACGTCAGCACTTTCACGCACAGGTGCCTGGACTCACCCCATGAACTTCACCTGAAAAAACATACATCACGGTGTTGTAGGCCTCACAGTTACTGAGATTTAATTTCCTTTGATTTTTTTTTCTCAGCAGCAGACTTCTGCCTAGCATTCCAGAATGTTCCAAAAGATAATAATTGTGGAGAATTCCAGGGACACTTGTTTCTACATTGAGATGTAAACCAGTTGCTATTAGAATATTTTAATAGATGAAGTTATGAAGTAAACTTGGGATTTCCTTCACAATTCTAATTTGAGTGTTTTCATTTTAAATGAATAATTGAAAATGTCAAACATGTTCCTTTGTGTGCATATATATATGCATATATGTAAATATTTCATATTATCAACTTTTTTTTTTTTTAGAGAGAGAGAGAGAGAGAACACAAGTGGGAGAGAATCTTAAACACGGGAATGGACCTCCGGATCTTGGAATCAAGAATCAGATGCTCAACTCAAGTGCTCCTCATGTTACCAACTTTTTTTTTTTAATTTTTTTTTAATGTTTTATTTATTTTTGATACAGAGACAGGCAGAGCGTGAGTGGGGGAGGGGCAGAGAGAGGAGACACAGAACTGGAAGCAGGCTCCAGGCTCTGAGCTAGCTGTCAGCACAGAGCCTGACGCGGGGCTCGAACCCACGAACGTGAGATCCGACCTGAGCCGAAGTCGGAGACTTAACCGACTGAGCCACCCAGGTGCCCCTCATGTTACCAACTTTTAATGCAAATGTTTGTTACAGATTCACCGGGAAAGGGGCAAGAGTGAGAGCCATTTTACCACGCATCCCTATTTCAATTCTGGTGAATTAGTTCAGTGTTACGCATGCTGACACCATAGGACAGAGGAGACGGAGACATTTTCCTAGAGGGAGAAGGGCACAACTTTGGGGTGAGACCAGTATTTGAAAACAGGCTCCGATGTTTATTGGCCAACCTCCTAACCTACACAAATGTCAGTTTTCCCGTCTGCCAGATAGGAAGATGAGGTGGGGTGATGGTAAAAACTACCGTTTACGGGGGATTTCTCATGGGCCGCACGCTAAATGTATCAGGTGTATTATCTCACTAATTCTCATCACAATCCAGTAATGTAATTACCATCATCAGTATTTTCATGGCACTGCCTGGATCAGTGATCTGTAACCGCGTAACAGCGGTTTGTGGTAAGCAGCAACCACTTCTGTGGTCCAACCGAGAGTTGGAAATTTAGGCCGGACTCCTCTGAGTCTTTCTTCCGGTTTCCACTGCCCCCCGCCCGCCCCCCACCCGTATGTCTACTGTCCGCTGCAGGCCAGTTAGCAAGGCAGCTCTGCCTCTGGGGCTTGGCTGCTTGGGTGACTTGGGTCAGCTTTCTCTCCTCATGAGGCAAGCTGGCCTGGGCCCATTCGAGTAGAAGAAGCAGTCAGCACTCAAAAAGAGAGAGAACACAGGCCTCTTGAGATACAGGCTCAAGACTGACATATCACTGAGGTGCCTGGGTGGCTCAGTGGGTTGGGCATCCGACTTCAACTCAGGTCATGATTTTGAAGTCTGTGAGTTCGAGCCCCACGTTGGACCCTATGCTGACAGCTAAGAGCCTGGAGCCCATTTCAGATTCTGTGTCTGCCCCTCTCCTGCTCATGCTCATGCTCTGTCTCTCTCAACAATAAATAAACGTTAGGAACAATTTTTTAAACTGACACATCACCCCTTCTGCTGTGTTCAGTTGGCCGAAGCAACGGTCATGAAGCCAAACTCCCCAAAGGGTGTGGAAACAGACTGTAGCCCTTGATGGGAAGAAATGCAAGTCTGAAAGGAAGGAGAGTCAGAGTAGCCAGAGGGTCCCCCATACTGTCTACTTCAGAGGGTTGTTCTAAGGATTCACAGATAACACTAGCTGATCACATCTAATTCCTACAGTAAGCCCATGACATGGGTACAACTATTATCTCCATCTTACAGAGAAGTTTGGTGAAGTAGAGTCATGTTAGGATTCCTCCCAAAGTTGCTCATAACTAATGAGGAGCCAGACTCAAATGCAAGCAAATCCATGAAATCAGATGCAGAGAAATCGGCGAGGGTGGTGAGTGGGTAAATGTATTATTCCAATGTCAGTTTCCCAGCGTTGGCAGTGTGCTATGGTCATACATGATTTTCATCACTGGGGGGAAGCTAAGTGAAAATGTGCACAGGAACTCTGTATACCAGTTTTTTGCAACTCTTTGTGAATCTGAAGCTATTTTAGAATAAAAAGTTATTAGGAAAAAAAATCGAAGCAGTTCAAATACTTGGCTAACGCTCTGTACGCGTGTAAAGAGCTGAGCATATGCCTGGTCACCCAGTAGGAAGGTGTTTAATACATGTCCGTGTCCTCTGCGGAAAGCCCATTATCTATTTAAAAGACCAAAGGAGACTGGATGCCACCTCAAACAGCCTAGGAGGGCACCCCTCGGATCTGGCCAGAGGAAGTCTGGGATATGGCAGGGGTCACAGCCGGCCCCCCATTAGGGCAAGCTCTGCAGTTATAGGGCAAAAACAGATATGTTTCCGCACTTCTGCTTTCTAAGATCATTTTATGAAAAATGTTTTTCAGATCGCACCGATCCCCGAGGAGTCTCGTCTCGGAACTGGGAAAACTGGTGGGAAGTCTAATTAAAGGAGAACAATATGAATCAGGGATTAGTCGAACTTGATAGGGTCAAGCCAGGCATGCTTTCTTACCTCTCGAAGTTAGCGGAGAAAAAAATCTTTAACAGAAAAGCAGCATTAGCAAATGATAGGCTACAAGTAGACCCAGTTAAGTTGGATTTTCACAAAGAGTGAGATAACAGCCTTTGAAAAAAAATTATAAACGAAAATAAATAGCCACGCATTAAAGTCATGGAGCTGGCAGAACAATAGTAACTATAATAAGTACAGGAAAGTAGGTGCTACTGGAAATGGATGCGGTCACGACCCACCGCGTTAGCTGTTTCTATCGGGCCCCGAGCCTGCGCATTAATGATTAGATGAGAAGCAGTTGATGTCTGGAATGTTCTACAAGGGTGTTTTCTGGTAATGACCAGTTGGTTTTACTTGATACCTTGACAGGGGAAAACAAGGACTCAATTAATGATAATGATAATAAAAATTGTAACAGCTAACATTTATTGGGTGCTTTCGATGTGCCAGGAACCTTTAGAGTGTGTTACCTTTGTCGCCTCATCACATCTTCACAACCTTTTACAAGGAGGAGATGGAGATATGGAAACGCTAAGTGACTTTCAGAGGCACAGAAAGCCCCGGTGTGGTGAAGCCGGGACGACATGGTGCGTCGTCCTGGAATGGGAACAGGCTCCCTTCGCGAAAGGGCTTTGGGACTTGGTACGTATTCATATCGCCATTGCAATCATTGAGTTTGCCCAGGAACGAAGCGTGGAGGACCCAGGTGGACAGCAAGGGGGTGTCGTTGTTTGGCTCCCTGGGCACAGAACCCGGGGCCCCACGTCTCAGGTGGAAAGTATGAAACTTACTCCAAACGTACAGTTTTTGAGGACTTCATCTGGAATTTATTTTTGTTTATGATGTGAAGTTTGAGATCTCACGTTCCCCTCCATCCCTCTAGCCGGCCAGTTCTCTCTGGGTCATTTGGTATAGAAACTGTCCTTTGTGCAAGGAATCCGAAAGCCACATTTTACACGCATGATGTCCCCATATACAGTGCAATCTATTTCCAGTTTTCTATTTTGATCTTGATCTATTAATTTATTCCTCTGTCATTGGCGTATTGTTTAGATTATGATGCAGTGTGTGTGTATGTGTGTGTGTGTATATATATATATATATGTTTTATAGTGGAATATCATGGGTTTCATTATTTTGTAAGGGAACCCCTCCAAATATTTTTCTCCTTCAAAGTTTTCTTGGTGACTCTCAGACAGTTATTACTATATATAAACTTTAAAATAGTTTCAAGCATTCTCAGTGCCCCCACCCCCAAAGAAAAGCCCTGGGATGCTGAATTGGATTGAATTTCATTTTTTGGTTAATTTGAGAAGTGATGCTTTTATGATATTAAGCTTTCTTTATCGGGAACATGATGTGTTTTTCCATTTTGGGGGGTCTTATTTTAAGATCTTTAATAAGATGTTATAGTTTTCTTTATATAGGCTCATGCCTTTATTATTAAATTTATTCCTGGTTCATATGGTGTACAGGATTTTTTTTTTCTTTTCTATGTTGTAACTGGTTTTGGCTAGTGAGGCAGACACTGCCCACATCCCTGCAGCCTTTCTGCCTAAGTGTCCCCAGGTTGACATCCTTCTTGAAGTGCCAAGAAATTAACATTCTCTAGGAGACTGATGGGACATGAAATATGAATTCCCCAGCTACCTCCTCTCTCCCCTAGTTCACTCCTATGGCCACACAGGGCATCCTCTCTGACCAGCTGGTAGAAAAGGCAGCGGCCAGTTCTGGGGCTCACCGATGGGTCAGCTCAATGTGCCACAGCGCAGACTGACTGCTGCTGCCTTACACTCCCGGGGGCAGGTTAACCGTAGCTGGGGAAGTCCCCCCAACGGGCATAGCAGGAGTAGACCCAGCACACCCTGTGGAGGGAGGGTGACCACGTGTGGGCATAAACAGAGACTCCGAGGAAGTGGTGAATGGCGTGGCTGGTTGGGAAGGCGTCTGCAAGGATTAGAAGACCAGAGTCGGGGCGCCTGGGTGGCTGCGTCAGGTAAGCTTCCAACTTCGGCTCAAGTCATGAGCTCACAGTGTGTGGGTTTGAGCCCTGCATCTGGCTCTGTGCTGACAGCTCAGAGCCTGGAGCCTGCTTCCGATTCTGTGTCTCCCCTTTCTCTCAGCCCCTCTCCCACTTGTGCTCTGTCTGTCTCTGTCTCTCAAAAATAAATAAATGTAAAAAATTTTTAAAAATTATTGATATTTATAGATATATCATGCATCGAGTTACAGCAAATTCTCTTAAATTAATGTTAAAAGTCTTTTAATAGAATCCCTTGTGTCTTCTATATATATGACTTGTGTCAAGGATATGTATGGAAAGCTTTATCTCTTTATTGTCATCATCGATAGCAACTGTTTTATTTTCCTGTCTTATTACAATAGCTAAGTGTCTGAAGTCATTTTGAATGATAATGAGGATAATAACTATCGTGGTTTGCTTATTTGACATGAGTGATTTCAGTATTTTTCTACTTAGAGTGGTTTCTATCAGTCTGGCATAAATTATTTCCATTTTACTAATTTTTTTGGTCAGAATGGCCATTAAATTTTATCAAATGCTAATGTAATCATATATTCTTCTTTAATTTATTAATGTAACAAGTTATATCGTTAGATTTTCTAATGTTAGATCACTTTCCATTCCTGGAATGAAACATACTTAGCCATGGTGCTTTCAGTTTAAAATGTATTGCTGGATTCAGGGCGCCTGGGTGGTTCAGTCGATTAAGCGTCTGACTTCAGTTCAGGTCATGATCTCACGGTCCATGAGTTTGAGCCCCTGCCGGGGCATTCTGGTGATGGCCAGGCCTGAGCGTATTTTGGACTCTGTGTCTCCCTCTCTCTCTGCCCCTCCGCCCTCTCTCTCTCAAAATAATAAAGGAACATTAAAAAATTTTAAATGTATTGCTGGATTCAATCTGTAACCACAAGGAATTGGGTCTATAGTTTTCTTTTAATACTATTTTATATAAGATTTGGGTTTCTTTTCTGTTTCCATAAAATAAATCAGAGTGGTCTTACATTTTTTTCTGTGGTATGGATTTATTGGGATCTTGATTCAAATGACTCCATTTTCAATACTTCCTTTCATATATATGTATGAAATATATATAATAAGTATATATAATACATCTACTTATTTATTTATTTATTCACTTTTCTGATCCAACATCTTTACAAATAAAAAACTCCATAAGGGACTTTATGCATATGGAGGGGGGTATGCAGGAACTGTCTGTACTTTTCACTTGATTTTGCTGTGAACTTAAAATTGCCCTGAAAAAGAAAATTTATTAAAAAAGAATTCCATCAGCCAGCAAAACAACTCTAGCCTTAGCTGGATGCCCCTGAAAAAGTCCTAATCTCATTCCTTCTTTTCTTCTCAAGCTGAGTGAGAACACTAGAAACAGGAAGCAGAAAGAATAGAAGTTAGGTAGTGGGGTGGAGAAAAGTGAGTTTAGTTAATTTGCATATTACATGAACAATATACAAATAATATGCCAAATAACATCCAATTGCTTCCAACCAAGAGCTCAGACGCTTTGTGAAAAAAGAAAAAAACATTGAGTTACTGTTTATACTATTTAACAAAACCCCAAATAAACAGAAGGTTTACCATATGGGGTATTTTTTTCAGAAAGCTTTTGTGACAAATCTTTAGAAAATGTATTAATCATTTTTCTAACCTCATGAGTACAAAACAATAAACATCATAGGCTCAGTCCCTGACGGTTGGGGATGTTGACCATTATAAAAATTAGTAGAGCCTTTGTACTGAAAAGGATTTTGTCTTAGAGAAAATTTCTGATTCATGAAGGTGTTTTCCGCTACTCGACCCGTCTGTAAACACTGGATATTCTGGGTCATAAATAGTTTTGTTTGCTTCTATGCTCCCAGTGCCTCCCATGCTGCTTATACAGAGGAGGGGGTCACATAGAGATTTGTTAAATGAATAAACCAGGAATGAATAGCAATACTTCAAGTTAATTATGATTTTAGTGGAGTCCAGTTACGTATTTTGGTAAAATTTGGTGTTCATTAGGGAATGAGATTAAGCCATATGAAATTACCATTTTACAGATCAAAACCAGTCTTATAGTAATAATTTCATATGGTCTAACCCAATCCATATCTGACCTAGAATTTTAAAATAACATTTAGGTGCACCTGGGTGGCTCAGTCGGTTAAGCCTCCGGCTTCGGCTCAGGTCAGATCTCACGTTTGTGGGTTCGAGCCCCGCGTCAGGCTCTGTGCTGACAGCTAGCTCAGAGCCTGGAGCCTGCTTCCGCTTCTGTGTCTCCTTCTCTCTCTGCCCCCCCGCCTCATGCTCTGTCTCTCTCTGTATCAAAAATAAATAAAACATTTAAAAAAATTTAAAATAACATTTACTCTTTCAGGCCTGTGGCTTGATAGAATATTATCCCACACCCCTTTGAAGGCCAGCCAGCATGACCTTTCTCTAGAACAAAGCACATGGTTCCCAGCTAGAGCTCTGGAGATAGAAAACTATGTTCAAATCTTGGCTCTCCCTCTCCGAGTCGTGTGACCTTGAGCAAATTACATAACGTCTCTGAGCTGAAATGTCCCCATCTATGAAACACAGATCATACCTTCCTTACAGGGTTGATCTGCAGTTCAACCACGATGTCCAAGTCCTTGGCACAGTGCCTCCCCATAGTAAGTGCTCAATAAATGGTTTCTGCTGTTCTTATTGTGATTTATTAATTAATTAATTTTGGTTGGCTCTCTCTAAGACATTTAACTTCCTGTCATTTCAAAACCAATTTATAGTGGTAGATCATTGTGATCAATATCACGGTAGTATTTGGCTTCTGGGAGGGAATATAGACCAAAAGGAGGCAGGCAGGAAGGGCAGGGGCTGAAAATGCTGGGTCATAATTGGAGTGATTACAACTGTGTGGAGCTTCACTGCTGTACACTTAGGATTAGAGAGTGTCCTGTGTGCGTTATAGCTCAATGAGACCTTTGCGAGGTTGAGGGCGGTGCTAAGATGGGGAAAAGCTGTTTCACCATAAATGCAAGGGATTCTAAGCACCACATCTTGTTTTATGAAGGAGCTCATAGCTTCCTGGAGAATGCCCCTCCCCCACCTTCGCCGCCCACCGCTCCTGCCTCTCTGCCCTGAGAATTTGTGGCCCGTGCACACACCCCCAGCATGCCAGGCTGATGTGCTCATGAAATGGAGAAAGGGGATGTTCACAGGCAATCTGATGAACAGCAAAGTACACATTCTGTATGTATACAACGTGTGTATACACAGGGTTTGAGGGACAGTACGGGTTCAAGCTTGTGAACTCTTTGCCTTTGGCCAATTAGTCAGTCAATACCGGATGTTAATTTAGTTGAGTGATTGCCATCAGTACTCATGAACATAAAAAAAAGGCTGATATTCCTTATTGGTGTACAACCATTCTCTTCCTCTCTCCCTCTTTCTGTCTCTCTCTGTCTCTGGGCCTCTATCTCTCTGTGTCTCTGTCTCTGTCTCTCTCTCTCACACACACACACACACACACACACACACACACACACTGATATTTAGGATATTCATTTCATTTAACTCCTCCTACTATGGCTATAATCAAGGATTCCTTTCCCCCTGTTGTCTGTACCACCTCTGTTCCCTGTAGACTTCCCCACGCTTCCCTCTGCGGGCCGGACTTGTGGGGACCACGCACACATACACGAGAAGCCTGGACTTTGCTATGGAAGCCGTTAAACCAAACGCCTACCTCAGCACAAATGAGTATGTTTAGGGTCTCAGCCTTCCACATGGCCCCAAACACTCCTGGTGGGGAGAGGAAATGGTGAAGCTTCCCCTCGATGGACAGCTGAATACAGATCCGCCAGCTCAGCCCTCGTGGCAGCCGTACAGATGTTACCATGGTTTAAACTTCCTGGAGCCCTTTGAGCCTCGCGGAGCAGAATGGAAGAAGGTCTTTAATCAGGACCCCCCCCCCCCCCCCCCCCCCCCCCCCCCCCCCCCCCCCCCCCCCCCCCCCCCCCCCCCCCCCCCCCCCCCCGCCGCATCACCATCCCTCCACACCTCTCAGAAGCAACACCAGCCGGGAGATGGCCAATCTCCCCAAACTGTTTTTAGATCTGCGTCTTCCTCAGAAGAAAGGGAATATTTGTTTCGATTCCCACTATACATCACTTTCTGAATATGATTTCAGTCATGATTTCCTATGTGCCTGGGTAAAGGCAAGAGTGGAAATAAAGAACAAACCCAATAAAGACCAAACCAAAAGCACATGTCCCGAAGGGGTGCGCACCAGGCCAACGATGGCTGTTAAACAGATGCACCCACCGAAATGTAAAATATTCCGCAACGTTTGGGCAGCTTTGAAATGCTACACTTTCTGGTGCTCATCTGTTAATCATCTGAGGGTACTTCTCAGCTCACCAGAAGGGACCGGCTCCTCTTTCTACGTTCACACAACTGGACGTGCATACAATTCAGCAGTCAGAGTGACAAATAGGCTGGAAAGACAGCCAGCAAACCGCCCAATGAAGAAAGAAACAAAGAGAGAGAGAGCAAGGGAGTTATTTTTACCCACCTTCACTTCCAACGGAATCTCACTGGATGTATTTTCCAGGATAGAAGCTTTTCTTTGAGTTACTTTCAAGATAAGTCGTAAAACTATAATCATATTAATGATTAATGGCACTAGGGAAGCAAAGTGACATAATGAAAAGATTTAAGGTTCTACACAAAAGTATTTAAAGATTCTCTTAGGAAATCCATCTACTTTAAATAGTATTTTTGAAAGCAAAGAAACCTTCAACGGCACTAAATTTAAAACCAAAGACAAATGCCTTCACCACCATTATTCTAGCTAGTTCATACAGAACGGTGCCCCTCCAGATACGGAGGAATAGGGAAAAAAACTCTTTCTAGAAAACAATAGTAATCCTAGCCAGAGAGACTATGCACATCTAATACGACTGCTTGCAAGGCACATGGTGTGACTAGGAAATAAACTAGGTCTGGCCAGGGTGCTAGGTAGGCAGTCCCTTCATGAGCAAGTGTCTCTACTGGGACCATAGACCAACACAAGTGACCAAGAAGTGAGGCAGGAAAACCTGGGGGGTAGATTACCTCTAAAGAATATTTTTCTATTTTTCAGAGGTACAGAGTGTCCAAACATGGACTAGGCTGTCCACAGAGGTGGTGAAGTCTCTGCCTTTGGCATGATCCAAGCGAAGCCTAGTGGACGTGAAGGGCCAGACCAGCTGCACATTAGAATCCCCTGGGGAAGCTTTAAAATCATTCCTAATGATTGCACCTGCTAGAATGGGACTCAGGCATCCATATTTTTAAAGATTTTTTTACAAAGTGTATTTATTTATTTTGAGAGACAGAGAAAGTGAGAGAGAGAGAGAGAGAGAGCAGAGTGAAAATCCCAACTAGGCTCCACACCAGCAGTGCTGAGCCCCACATCAGGGCTGGAACTCATGAATCGTGAGATCATGCCCAGAGCTAAAACCAAGAATCTGTGCCTAAGGGACTGACCACCAAATGCTCCAGACAGCCAGTCCCTAGGAGTTTGGAGTCCCGTGGGGGCTCTGTCAACACTTGAGAGCTGCTTCTCAGACTTTCTGTGCACACACAGCACCTGGCCTGCTTTTAAAATGCAGATTCTGACTCTTTGGAACTGGGATGTGTCCTGAGGCTCTGCTTTCCTAACTAGCCCCAGGCTGAGGCCCAGGCTTGCTGGTCCAGGAACCACACTCACTGGGCGTGGCCTGTCTGGAGGACCTAGTCTTCTCCAATCCCGAGATTTCCTAGGGGATGAATCATCATTTGGGGGAAGAAAATAGGGGACAGTGAATCACATGGAATAACCCTGCCCCTCATGGGCCGCAGGCTGAAAGCAAATCCCGTCTTATTCCTGAGACTCGGTTTCTCCGTCTGAATAGAAAAGGTTCGTAAAGCCCTGCGGAGCTCTCGCAGAAGCTCTGTTAAAATCAGCAAGGCCTCCAGGCAATGAAGCGAAGGACTTTGGCTCAGGTCATGATCTCTCAATGCGTGAGTTCGAGCCCCATGTAGGGCTCTGTGCTGACAGCTCAGAGCCTGGAACCTGCTTCAGACTCTGTGTCTCCCTCTCTCTCTGCCCCTTGTCTGCTCTCTCTCTCTCTCTCTCATAAATAAACATTAAAAAAAATTTTTTTAAATCAGCAGAGCCTCTGGGGATGGAGAGTCCGCAATTTCTAGAAGGCCCCAGAGAAGCCCGCCTGCAGGGCAGGTTGTGGCGACGCCTCAGGGACTTTCTCTCAACTCAGCTGGCTCCACAGTTGTGCCTGTGTCCTTGTCCTTCATGAATCTGCTTTGGTCCAGATACACACTGACCCGAGATGGTTTGAGAGAGAGACATTCATGTAATTGCTGACTCACATATTTGCATAGAGTATCCAGAAAGGTGGGGTGAAAACTACCCAGTTCCATCCTTCAAGGGGCTTCCAGTCTGGTAGAGCAGCAGTCGCAGGAGCAGAGGTGTGCAAGGAAGGTCCCGACGGCATTGACGGGAGTCTAGACAAGGAGGCCAGTTCTTCCAAAGTGGGGGCAACTCAGGAAGATGTCAAGGAGGAGGTGACTCAGCTGAGAGATGAGTGTGCAGATCAGGGGACAGAGTGACCTGGGCAGGGTTCGGTGTGTGCTGTGGTGGCATCTTGAGGCCTGGGGGCACCAGAAGGTAAGTGGGTGAGCCCCCGGGAGAGATGGGGGCAGGTCTGAGGGAAATAAACGAGCCAGAGGAAATTCGATGTTCTCTCGAAACAATAGTCATCAGTATCTTTTAGTCTTTCACTTAGATGAGGGTTTGAATGCTGGGGTGGGGGGTGGGGTAGAGATGAGGGCCCCTACCCCCATCCCGAGGTATCACCTTTTGTCCCAGCAATTCTGTGCTGGCCCCCACTCATCAAAGTCCCAGTGGCCAAGTAAGTGTCCGTGCAATTGCCCTACTAGGGATTTACCCAAAGGGTGAAAAAATGTCGATTGCAAGGGGCACATGCACCCCAATGTTTATAGCAGCGCTATCAACAGTAGCCGGATTATGGAAAGAGCCCAAATGTCCATCAACTGACCAACTGATGAATAGATAAAGAATACATGGTATACACACACGTTCGTACACACACACACACACACACACACACACACACCACACACACACTGGAATACTACTCAGCAATCAAAAAGAATGAAGTCTTGCCATTTGCAAGAATGTGGATGGAACTAGAGGGTATTGTGCTAAGAGAAACAAGTCAGAGAAAGATAAATATCATATGACCTAACTCGTATGTGGAATTTAAGACACAAAACAGATGAAAACAGGGGAAGGGAAGGAAAAATAAGATAAAAAGAGAGAGGGAAGCAAACCTTAGGGACTCTTAAATACAGAGAACAAACTGAGGGCTGCTGGAGGGGTGAGATGAGGGGATGGGCTAAATGGGGGATGGGCATTAAGGAGGGCACTTGTTGGGATGAGCGCTGGGTGGTATATGTAAGTGATGAAGCCCTAAATTCTACTCCCGAAACCATTAATGCGCTATATGTTAACTAACTTGGATTTAAATTTAAAAAAAGAAAGAAAGAAAAATACTATTAAATACCTAAAAAAAAAAAGGGTCTGCGGTCCTGGGGCATGGCCTTGGGTCTCTGGCAGACCAGGACCCGTTGGTCACCCTCCTCTCATCTCCCAGGCTACCTCTGACATCAGTTGTGGTTTCGGGGGACAGTTCCTGGGTGAGCAAGCAGCCTCCCACCTCCAAGGCGATTCAGTCTCTTTTCTGCTGAAAGACCTCCTCCAAAGCCCCAGGAGTCCACAATCGTGCGGGAGATAGTTCTGCGGGAGATGGTTCTCCAAATGGAGGGACCGCCCAGCCTCCTCTCTTTTGGGGAGACGATTCCGAGGCACATCCTGTGTGATTGCTCAGAGCGCCCGGTTGGGATGAACCCCAGTTGTCTGTGGCCAGCAGGCTTCACAGAAGGAAGCTTGAGGAAGACGTCATCCACCTGCTGGTTTTGCCCCCGCCCCCTCCCACGACCCTGGGGGACTCTGGGACCAAGGGCATCTTACGGAGATGAGGGTTTGCCTGGGATCAGTCACCACTTCCATTTGCCAACCCAAGTGGAAGGCAGCTTTTGAAGTGTGGCTGCGTCCTCCAACCCACCCCCCCCTTCCCCTGGGCTCGGAGGCATTCAAAATTCAGTCACTGTCACCCGCAAACCCTTTTGAACAGGAAAAAAAAATCCCATCATTCTCTCCCTACTCACAAAGGTGTTTAAGATATCTAAATATTTTAAAGGTATCTAGGAGGATTGGATTCTTTTCTTAGTGGTGACTTGATGAATAAATGATGCCCTAATTTCAGTTTAATTATTGTCTAATGCTCTCTAATTCATTTCAGATTGGTGTTTAACTTCTTTCCAACTTGACAACCTTTTGGGCAAAACTGATCAAAAAAGCCAGAGCTCCCTTTACATAGGAACGGATTAGTTGTCTCTAAATATCAACTCAGGAAAAATAGCCGCTCAAATCCCTGATATTTTTGGCACTTTGTAAATTCAAACCCATCCAAAACACATCTTTAAAAAATATTTTAAGTGAGGGAGGGATTCTATGCGTGGAGTCTGAGATTTTGTTCAGCCAAGTTTGAGCACAGAGCAGATTTTTATGGTTGAATTATAAGCCCCTGAAAATAGGTTTATTATGGAAGTGTGAACACACAACTGTAGCCTATAGCAACATGAATGGCCCCGTTATCATAATACTTGAATCCTCTCCTCTGTGCTGAATTGGCGAAGCAAGACACCCACTTTGGCCATTTTGCTAATACATGTCAGTGTCAGTTAGCAGCTTGTGTCCCTCTTTAGGAAGATGCCCCAAAGTTTTTAGTAATCCTTGCATTGCTAGGGACCCCTATGTCTCCCTCTCAGGAATTAACCTATCGTTTATAGTAAAAGGCTTGGTGAAATTGGAAATACATTCTCTTGGAAGGAGACGCATTGAAGGGAGTTGTGCATTAATCGTAACTATGTTGTTTGCTCAAGCATTTAACTGTCCTTCAGAGAGCAAGTTTCTCGCCAGACGGAAAGGACAAGGGTAGTCCCCGCAATTCCTCAGGGCTGGGAAAGAGTGTTTCGTACATATAAGAGCGATCTCGGTTTGAGAGCCTATCAATTGCCCAGAGTTCAAATGCTTACATTCTTTGGTGTCTGAAGTTTTCCCTAAGAAGCCTACATGTTTGTTTTCTGGTATATGTTTTTTTTAACCATCAAAGCGAAACATTTGGAATTCTATTGCATGGAACTCATATGATTTCCATACCAGAATTAAAATCACACTCCGCTGCAGGGGAAATCTCCATTGGGATTGGCTGGAAAAGGCAGCCCTCAATTATAGGAGCTTGCTCGTAGAGGCTTGGTCTCCGGGTAAAAATATCATAAACACCAGCGCTCCCTTCAACACGTGCCGAATTAAGCCCTTATGGAGGAATGTTTGACATTCGCCAACTCAATGTTGTCTAATATCAATGAGCCAGAACCCTACTAACTAGAACACTTGATTAATTAAGTTTTGGTTTCCCGTCTTCTCCTCCGGCTCTCCCCAGTCCCCGGCTTGAGAGCTTAAAAGCTCCTGGCCATTATTGAGTGCTTACTGTATGCCAGGCAGTATTGTAAGCACTTCCTAGGTATTCATTCATAAAATCCTCCCAATAACCCTAGAAGTAGATGTTATCACTATTCCCCCCTCCCCGCCCTTTTTTTTTACAGGTGAGGAAATGAGCTTTACAACCAAGCAGAAATGTTAGGAGCCCTGGCTTTTCTTACAGACCCCTCTAGGTTTGCATTCCAGCTCGACCAAGAAATCGCCGTGTGACCATAAGCAAGTTAGTTAGGCTTTCTGTGCTTTGATTGCCGATGAAACGCTATTTCTCTAAAATGGAGATAATAATGTGAAATTATACTTAAGCCTTCTTGAGATAAACATTTTTCTTTTATTATACGAGGGAATGAATCCTTGCTTTATTTACACAGGGGAAGGTTTGGTTGGTAAACACATTTTAAAATTATATATTTCAGTTTATTGCCAGAGAGTTAAGACTTTCGTATTTTTCTCCAAAGATCATGACATCCTTCTAGGGGGTCCAGGTATATCTGTGCGTGTGCCCGGGATGGAAATGAGGAGTGGGAGATGGGGAATGGAAGGAGAGAGGAACCAAGGGCACGATGCTCTTTCTCCTTTTTGAGCGAGTGCTGCAAAGACTCTGTGACTAAGAGTGAAGCCAACTTTCGGGGGAACAGAGGCAAGTCCCCAAGGATGTCATGTCATTCTAACATCTTGATCCAGCTCTACCTGAAACAGAGCCTACCCCCTGCTCCTGCGTCACCACAATTACATGACATATATATATGTTTTCCTCTGGCTAGTTTGGTTTGGGTTTCTGTTACATGAAATTTAAAAAAAAAAAAAAGCAACCAGTAATAATATCTGATTTCACTTCTTCTCCCCTCGCTTTTCCGCCAGTCCAATCTAACTGGAGAGAGAGCGCAGTCTGTAGCCATCCATCCTCCTTTCCTTCTGTTCATCTATCCATTCCATCTGTCCATTTATCCATTTGTTCGGCAAACATCCACGGAGCGCTCCGAGCCAGATGTGAAATGAACAAAGATCAAGGAGACACCGCCTTGTTCCTTAAAGAGATCCAGGCACACCCACCAACCTGCACACCAGTACAACAGCTCCTGCTCTCTAGGAATGACCAGAAAAACAGTCCTGTGAGTGGGATGGTGTGACTCTGGGGGAAATGTCTTAACGTCTCTGTGTACCTTTCTTTCCTTAAGCTTTCTTAAAATATTGTGTAGATAAAATCTTGGGTTTTTTTTAATTTTTTCTATTTATTTTTGAGAGACAGAGAGAGACAGTGTGAGCAGGGGAGGGACAGAGAGAGGGAGGGAGATACAGAGTTGGAAGCAGGCTTCAGGCTCTGAGCTAGCTGTCAGCACAGAGCCCGAGCGGGGCTCGAACCCACGAACTGTGAGATCATGACCTGAGCCAAAGCCGGACGCTTAACTGACTGAGCCACCCAGGCACCCCGAAGTCTTGGGTTTTAATACACTTTCCATCTGTTATTTTCAATCCCCTGCACTGAATAGTGGTGCACATATTTGAATGAACAAATAGGTTCTCAAACTTTGGGCCCCTCCTCATGCACGCACCCTTTGCACGCACGATCTCAGAAGACTCCAGCCTGAGGTCAGCGGAGAAAAGTATCAAGTATGCTCAGTATTTAAACAATTTGAAACTCCCTGTTACTTCTGCTATGGAGACATAGATTTATTTCCTGGTGAGGGGAAGGGATCCTTTTTCAAGAGCTCCCCCCAGCAATCCGTCAATCACTCGCACTGAGTGCCCTTTAAACACAGGTAGAGGCCGTCATCAAACGGCTGTTATTTAAAACATGTGCTTTATTTTTTTAAAATCTTTTTAGTGTTGATTTATTTTTGAGAAAGAGAGAGAGAGAGAGGAAGGGAGGCAGAGAAGGAGGGAGACACAGAATCTGAAGCAGGCTCCAGGCTCTGAGCTGTCAGCACAGAGCCCGATGCAGGGCTCGAACCCACAAACCGTGAGATCATGACCTGAGCCAAAGTCAGATGCTTAACCCACTGAGCCACCCAGGAGCCCCAAAACATGTGCTTTAAAAGACTTAAAGAAGAGACTGGCTTGTCCGACTGATGAATTATTTTTCAGCCAATTCTCTCTGGTAATGGAACCTCAATTTTAACACAAAAATAATCAAACATAATGCAAATTTATTAGGGATGCATCCTTGATTTGTTTTCATTTGAGATTATTGTGGGCTTATTTATTTATTTTGCGAATACCCTATGGAAACCTCTAATGCACAGTATTATTTGGTAACAAGATTTGATTTAGAATTCACAATGAACATCATGGTTTATCAAAGGAAATGTCACATCAGACTCTTTTGTGTTGTGTGTGAAATGTTCAAAGTAATTACAAATGTGACAAAATCTAAATTGTACGTTTAGGAGGGAAATGGTGCTAAAAATTCTTGCCTGATGTTCAGATAATACTCGCAGCTTATGAGCCTTTGTGTTTGGTTTGGTGTGTTGTAAATAATATTAGAAGTACCCCAGAGTCATGGATTATTTATAAAACACAGTTTAAAAAACTCTGGTTACTTAAAAAAAAATAAAGTTATACTTTTTAGCTTTGTTCCATCATCTTCTAACAAATATCATTTATGTGTCTTGGCAACATAACCAAACATATGATTCCATTTCCATACAGCAATGTCGATCACGAGTTTCCAGTGGACAAGGGTAGGGAGACCTTTTATTTTAGTGGTGACCAAACCTTAGAGAAGAGAGCCCCATCCGTCACTGTTTAGAAAGACACTTAGAGAGACGGGGTGAACACTGGGGGTTATAAAAGAAGAAAAGCTATGTTCCTTTGTTCTTGACTCTCTCCCCACATTCCTACTTGCCCTTGTGAACTGGACAATCCAATGTTCAAATCTTCCAAGAGAATGCTTGTCCAGCCATCCAATCCCCTCATGAAAGGAAGGGAATCTTTTCTTCTTTGGATCTTAGGCTCCATCGCTCAAAGTGACAGTGTCAATGTCAACACGGGAGAGAGATGTCACCTGGCAGCACTTTCCACAATGACATGTGGTTGATGTTTTGACCTTGGCATTCACGACTTGAAAGCAGCTTTTCTCATATTTGAATGTGCAGGAGTCCCCTGGGGGCGGGGGGCCTTGTGAAATGCAGATTCTGATTCAGAAGGTCTAAGGTGGAACCTGAGGCTTGGCATTTCTAATACGTTTCAGGGAGAGGCTGATGCTGCTAATCCTCAGACCACGCTCTGAGTGCTGGCGAGGTCCCAAAGAACATCGGGTCTTAAATGAAGCATAAAGACATTTTTTTAAAAGTGTGTGTGTGTGTGTGTGAAGTGACCTCCTAAGACTTGGCCAGTTCTACACTAGCTCAGCCCACTTGCTCACCATGATTAGAACCCCCATTTACAGAGGAGGCACAGAGAAGTTCAGTTTCTTGCCCAGGGTCACAGAGCTAATAACAGAGGTAGGATAGTGAGACCCAGCCTGCCTACACTGCATGACTTTAATGGCTAGGTTTTACTTCCTCTGAAAGTGTGTTTCAAGTTCTTTCCTTTCTCAGGACCTTGGCATATGCTGTTCCCTCTGCCAGGATTGTACTTCCCCACATTTTGCTTCAATATTCACCCTTCGGATTTCAGCTGAAATGTCACTTCTTCGAGGGGTTTGCTCTGGCTCTTGCTGCACTTCGGATGAAATACTCCTGCTTTCTTCTCATGGCATCTCATTGCTTTCCCTGGTAGGTATGAGTACTATATTCAGTTATTTGATTATTAGTGTTAATTTGCTTTCATATCTATTTCCTTCATGAAACCGTAAGTTCTGTGAGACCGGGGACTGATGCTGTTTATTTCCTCAGCCTGTGTCCGGAAGATAGGCATTATTTCCTAGCACCGTGTATGGAATAAAATAAGGGTGCTATTATTACTTGACTGACTAATGGAGTGAGTGAATGAATGAATGAATGAGGTTTACATTCTGTAAATAAGCATTAAGCCACTAGAGGGCAAATATAAGTCATCACACTGACTTAGGCATGGCAGTGCGCCACATGTGGCTGGCATACCAAGGAAACCATTTCAGATAGTAGTGTACCTCACACGTGCCATTGGCCATATAACAGGTGGGGAAAAAACTCATCCAAACTACATTAAAGAATGAAAATACAGATTCCAAAATTCCACTCATTTCTAACTTTCTGATTCAATCCTCTCTCTCTGTGTCTCTCTCTGTCTCTGTCTCTGTCTCTCTCTCTTTCTCACACACACACAAAGAAACAAAAACCAGAGTCTGGGATGACTTTCAGGTTTCCAAAGCACATCTCTACTTTTATTCCTCTTTGCTCAAGTTCTGCTTCAGACTGAACAACATACTCTTCTTCCATGGTGTATAGGGAACCTGGGGGAGCACTGCTTTTTATGGGGGCTCGGTCCATGGGGGTGGTTCCACAAGGAGTCACCAGGACGTTGAGCGTGTTAGAGAGAACCATTTTCCTGGCTTGAGTCCCCCAGAAGCAGGCGCTGATGCAAGCATTCTGGGTAAGTTGTCTGTTGGGAAATGAGACAGGGATGAGAAGGCAGCTTTACAGTGTGTGTTATACGGCCAGTGGCCATGGCAGGTGCCTGAAGCCTAATCCTATATGGAGGTTCTGGGAAGCATTAGGAACCTTCCTCAGTTACCCTCCTGAAAGGCTGGGGAGCTCAGACATTCACATATAACTTCATTTGGGGGGAAATTAATATTCAGGAAACTTCCAGATTGCCTAAAGCGGGGAAGACAGAGAAAGCCCCGGAACAGGGATACAGATAAGAGCAGACTACACTGTTAACCCAAGGAAGCAAGGTAGGGTGCTGCTGTCCATGGCAACAGCCATGCTGATTCATGCTATCCTTCACTTCTGAGTTGAGAGGAAGAATCTTGGAGCCATGGGTCTGACCAGGGTTTCTTGTCCTTAGTGCCCCAAACCCCGAAGTTCTGCTGATACCCCCCAAAGCTACCAAGACAAAGGGAATAATTTGCCAGCCTGGAGCTGACAATATCCAAACCTCCACCATTAACATGATCATTCGCCGTGAGGAGAGAAGTCTGCTTTGTCAGTGCCCCCGTCCCTTACACTCCAGAGTTTTGAAGTGAGTTCTCTCTCCTCAGTGCAGAGACGGTCCTGGATTTTTGTCTGCCATCTTGTATGATCTTGGACCTGGGTCTGGGATTATCTGGCCCTTTATTGCCCTGTCCGTGTAAGGAAAGTGAGGACACTGTCACCATGTCTGTTTCACAAGGATGTTATGAGAAAAGACGAGATAGTATCTGAAAACTACCTTTAGCTCTGAAGAAAAGTGCTCTTATGAGCTATATAAATATAAGTTATTACACAGTATTATTTTAACCTGGCCCAAGTTTAGATTAGTTGTATGAATCATTCATCAACCTTTACTTTGTATAATTGAAAACGTGTGGTTCTCGGAATTTTTGTTTGGGAGGCAAGTTAATGGGGCGGGACTAGGATTGGCAAGCTCTTAGAAGTTAAAGACTTCTGGTCAGAATACAGACGCCTTGACTGATGGGGGAATTCTATTATCAGTTCTCATTTGGAGGTATTCTCAGTCAACTTTTTTAGGAGTCTATGATTCATGTCTTTCCTTATTGGCTTTGTTAATATTCCTAGCACTCCCATGGTCTTTCAGAAGGTATTCAAGAATTTCCTCCACTTTTTCATTTACCCTCAAGAACATCTATGTGATGTATCAACTGCTGAGGTCCTCTCTGTGCATGAATATATCAATGTTGATTGGTGCTGGGAGGCTGACTAAATAAGTCACTCCTTTGCGAGACAGAATGGGCCTCCCCAAATGCAGAAGTGTCTGATTTAAAATGAAGCGTCCTTAATATGTATTTTATGGATCATAGCAGCGCATGAATGAAGGCACCAATATGACAGTTGATTCTATGAACTCTGTGTGCTCCTGACAGCAGCAACTTCAGCTTTACATCTCCTCCAAAATGCCCAGCAAAGCACCTGGCACTCAATGGACACTCAGTGATTATTAATTGAATGAGTGAATGCTGATAAAGAGGGCAAAAAAAAAAAAGAAAAGAAAAGAAAAGGAAAAGGAAAAACATAATGAACCACTGAACTCAGGGATATTATTAGCCACGGTCTCTCCATGTGTTAGTTATTAGCTATTAGTCGCGTGGGTGGTCTGGGAGAGATGGACTAATTCTTCTGCTGGCCACGGTGGTGTCAAACACTATATTAACCATTGGGAACAAGCGTGTTGACTGGATTTCTGCTGTGCGCTAAATTTCCCCCAGTGACTCCAACGAATTAGACGCAGGCCCCAGGGGCCCAAGCTGTTCCTGGCTTGTAAGTTACACAGTGGAAGGATCTGGTGGAACAAAAGGAGATCAGGTAATGTCTGAAGGGAGCGTCCACCCCAGTGTGAAAAACACCAGGAAGCAGATTGTGACAAAATCCCACCCAAGTGTCCCTAATGAGTGAGTTATGGAGTAATGGGCAGGGGGCTAAGTGGCATCTTTTAAGGAGTTTAGAGGGAGTTGTGCACTTACAATTCTGCTATTTCCTTCCCTTTAAAGTATCATCATGATTTTTTGGCCATGGTCATGAGCACTTATGATTAAGGGGATACTAACAATAAATACTCTGATCCTATCACAAATAAACCAACGTGAACAAACGAACTAAGATCTGTAATAATCTTTAGTACAGATGAATCAATATCTAGAATAATCTCTAGCTTTACTTTTGTCCATTGATCATGTAGATTTTATCCACTTTTTAAACAGTTATATCTCCCTTAAATTTTAACCATTTCTTCTTGGTGTTAGCATGGGAAGCACGTTACTCCTTTTCTAGATCCAAACTTAAACCAACTTGCACTCTTTCTTTTTCTTTTATTCTAAGATTTAGGGCTTTTTGATTCCCTCTGAAATTGTTAAGTGGCTCATTGCTTAAAAGAAACCAACAAACTTTAAAAGGTCCTTTAAACTTCTAGGACATCAGTTCACTTTTTCAGGAGAACGTTTTGAAGAGATGAGGTAAATGAAGTAGAAACATTCAGATTAAATTTCCTTTGAAATCCATGGGTTTTAAAATTAAGGGAAGTGATTGGCAAAACATGTTTTGGTTTTTGCCGAAACTGAAATGTTTGAAAAATAGTTCAAGATGTTCTTCTACATCCCAACCACATCCATCTGGGGCCATCCATCTCTAGTTTAAATCTATTTTTATACACCCATGATGCAAAGAACACAGGCCTTCGATGAAGCTAAATGGCCACCATGTTTTTCTAAGGGAGAAGAGGACATTGAAATCTAAAGAGCTGTTATAGTCCTATCTCCTACATCATGTTTGCAACATTCTTTTCAGAAGAGGGTGGTTCTAGACTAGACAGTTATGAAAAGGTAGTTGTTTCCACTTGACTTTGAATCAGGCCAGGACTTATAAATGGGATGTAAGTCTAATTACTTTGTTTATCATCTATCTATCTATCTGTCTGTCTATCATTTGTCTACTCCATTCAACCATTCTTCATTCGCCAAATATTTATTGAGTGCTTGCTGTGTGCCAGGGATTGTGTGAATATAAAGGCAAGAAAAAAATAGCCTCTTGTCTTTGGGAACTGACCATCTTCTAGAGGAGATAGGCATATCCTTAAGGAGCAATGTGTGCGAGGTGCCCTATTTGGGGTGGAGCAGGGGCACAGGAGAAAAAATGTCAGCCCTGCCTGGTGGTGACAAAGGAGAAGATTCATGGAGAAGCCATAAAAGGTGAGAAGAAATGAAGGTCAGAATGGGAATGGTTGGAAAACTATGAAGATGAAGGAGGAATATGTTGGAAGATTCACTGAGAAATCGTTAATTCAATCAAGCAACAGAGAGGTTGGAAAAAACCAGGTGAGAACCATCCCGATGCTCATGGGGTGGAGGGTTCGGAGGAGCTACTCTCTTGTTGAGGATTTTTTCTTTCCTTTCTTTTCAAAATTTGGTAACTGGCTTTCAACCTGTCTTGGTAACCTCCTGGTTGATGCTGTAAGTTCAGAGACCTGATTTGAGGCTGAGCTCTTCTTAGTTACATGTGAGCTTTCTCTCTTCTCTGGCCTTTGGCTAAATTAGATGATTGGCAGGGCCCATCAAAGAATAATTACACAGTCCTTTTCTGAAAGTGACAAAGATTGTAGGTTTTCTTTCACCCCATCATTTTTTTGGTTCTAATTATTGGACTGGAGGAAACTTGGCACAGAAAGTCTGTACTTTGCTAGTTTTGTGCTTTGAAATTCAAGTGCCTGTGGGTCCTTATTTGCCTTTTCACTACATGAAGAACCACTAAAGATTTTCCTACTTCAGAGAACAGCCAGGGCCTAGGAGACACATTTGTCTTGCTGACTGACAAGTATGCTTGGATGACACTCGACTTTCACTATGGCTGTTTGGCTATGGTTTTCTCTGGAATGTAATAAGAATGGCAGTTTCCTCATATTGTACCAAAATTGCCAGTTAATTTGTAGCTATGCATTCATCTAATCACAGGACTGAAAAGTTAGCCATCCTTTACATACATGAAAATGGCGTTATTAGTAATTGGGTTGTCACGTGTGGCATAATGTGTGGTTTGGAAGCCATTATCGGATTAGAGGCAATTTGGAGATTATCATCTCCATGACATCACCTCTGGAGGTTGAGACCACTGGAAGATCCATGCTTTCTGTGATTCAGATGCCATGGTTTAAAATCTGCTTTACTCACCATGATATTAGACATACATATATACGAGTATCATGCATATATATGAGAGAGAGAATCTGGATGCCACTACACCAAACTATTGCTTGACATTTTTCTGATGAGTACTGTTTTTCCCAAAGTCAGACAATGAAAACAATGAAGAATAAACATGTGTAGGCTGATCTAATTCAACACTTAGTCCTTCCCTTCTTCCTGTTCCAATTCTAGACATGATAGAGGAATTTGCCATCATTGCCTACGCAGTTTTATCTGAGGTGTCCTGTGGACCATCAACTCCAATAATGGGCTTTTAGAGCTTTCACTCTCTTTCTGATTTTCTAATGAGAAGGGGGGGGTTATAAAGCCTCAGGGTTTATCCTGTTTCAGTCCCTCTTTGGGCTCCCTCCCCTCATCACAGCTTTGTTTCCTTGTCTGCTTTCCCCCACTGTGTCACACTCCTGACTCTTCAGCAAACTGTTAATGAGCTGGAAGATGATAACTCTCCATGAGTTAGGTGTCATACGTGGAAAGGGTAAGCAGTGGTCACTTGTGGGTCGAGTGCCCTGGGCTTTATTTCCTGGTCCAGACTTCCGAGGTCTGTGGCTTTGGACATGCTACTTAACTTCTCTCAGCCACAGATGACCATAGAGGATGGGAAGAATAATGCCCCTTCCACACAGAATCTTTTTCTGACCCTGCAGTCCTAGATTTTTCCACGTTGTCCTTTCTCATGCCTCTCCCAGCACTTGTCCACCCTTATTGAGACAGCCTATTTGTCCCTGTGTCTCAACCATCCAACAGTGAGCTCTGTGAGCACGGGGGCCATGTAGTCGGCATAGTAGACACTCCATAGTAGACATTACATGAGTTAAAAGAAGACTCAATGATTATCCATGGTATGGGATTTTGAGAGGCTAAATGACATAGCACATGTAAATTCCTAGGACATGCATGTTACTTCCTAGGCACCACAAAGAAGTTAGTGCTTTTTATGAGTCATTATGTTCGAGGGGCTTCATCAAAGCTGCAGAGCAGGTCTGTAAGAGCCAAGATTACTCAAGACACTGTGCGTGGTCATGCTCAGAGGCACATCGGGAGAACTGGTGCTACTGAAATCATATGCTGTCACTCTTCAAGTGTTGAGGAAACTTGTCCAACATCACACCCCCAGAACTAGCCATGTGAGCAAAGATTTCTGCATCATGATGGCCAGCCCTCCAAGTATCCTCAAATTCATCCAGGTGAGGACACCAAACTTCGAGGTTGTCACTTGTAAACGCTCTGACATGAAAATAAGTAAACTGAGGTGCATTTATGTAATGAATAATTATACTGCAACGAGACTGAATGATAGACAACTGTGCACAACATTTGGTTAAATCTGGCAAACATAATATGGAGTAAAAGATGCCAGACAGACCCCTAAAGAGTGTAGTGTATGAGTCTATTTATATAAAGTATAAAGACAGTGAAACTAATCAATGTTGTTTGAAGTCAGGATCATGGCTACCCTTGGAGGGTAGGTAGTGGTGGTGGGATAAGAACATGAGGGGAATTTCTGGAAGGGTGGTGATGTTCTGTTTCTTGCTTTTGGTGCTTATTACATGAATGTGTCTGAGCTGTATACTTGTACTTTTTCATATTTTATAATACATACTATAACTCAGTGGAAAGTTAAAGTATAATTATAAAGAAAGACTACAGCAGCATCCAGGAATTTGTAGTAAGAAGGCATCCTGGTTTCTAGAAACATCAGTGATGTGATTTGAATATAAAAGGATGTGACCACCAAAGCATCAATGAGTTAGGGAGCCTTGTGACACTGAGTATTTTCATTTCCACATATGGCCATTCAAACCTATCTGTTAATAATGATGTTTTAAAATGCTGATATTTATTGGGGCACCTGTGTGGCTGAGTTGGTTAAGCATCTGACTCTTGACCTCAGTTCAGGTCATGATCTCACAGTTCATGGGACTGAGCCCTGCATCGGGCTCTGCACTGACAGTGTGGAGCCTGCTTGGGATTCTCTCTTTCCTTCCTTTCTGCCCTTCCCTGCTCCTGCTCTCTCTCTCAAATTTAATCAGTAAACAAAAAAAACCCCTTTAAAATGCTAATATTTATTAAGTGGTTACCATAACCATTATTCTTCCCATTGTACAGATGGAGAAATTGAGATTTAATGAGTAAGTAAAAGACAGGGCTTCCTTTTGTGCAGAAGGGAGACAGACCTCACCACTGACAAAGCTTCTTGACCACAAGACCTCAGAGAGAAGTAGCCATAGGGTATCTCTAGGCAGAGGCCCAAAGGCAATTTGGCAAAATTTCCCGTATCGCAAGTGTGGTATAGAAGCAACAAGGAGTTCAGGTCTGTAGGAGCCTCAGAGAGGACAGTAGTTGTCTCAGATGTAACCTTGGTAGACCAGATGCTCTTCATCTCCCTGTCTCATGGCATAAGATCCTGAAGTTGTAGCTTAACCCCAGGGATGGGGGAGGGGCGGAAGTCAGTTAGGGGAATGCTAAAGTCAGAAATTACATTGACTATAGAAACCACAAATACACTGCTAAAAGTATGAAATATAAATAAAGTCAAATATATATGTCTTTGCTTACTTGGACTTACAGACTGAGATTTATACCAGCTACTTAGGTTGGCAGTTAGGAGCTGAAGCCACCCCTTCATAGGACACAGAGCTCTGCACCTTCGGTGATCGTTTGTAAGCCCCTGGGTTTGGAATGTGTGTGTGTGTGTGTGTGTGTGTGTGTGTATGTGTACACATGCGCACGTGCATGTAAGCATGCACGTGCATGGACTGCACGGACTTAAAGCAGGGTTCTGTCAGGGTGGAATCAATGGGGAATTTCATGTGTTTTTACTTTGTGACATGTATCTCATAGTCCCCCAAAGTCTGCTTTCAGATGTTGTTAGCATTATCAGTTCTTGAATTTTCTTAAGAGCCACATTTCATGTGGTTCCCCCAAATGTTAGAACTTCTTTTACCCTGAGACCCGGCAGAAGACTTTTCATAGGGTTTCCATTAAATGACCACAATGAAATGTACATCATACTACGTTGGAGAATCCGCACTTTACCAGGAGCCTGCTCGCATACTGTCTGTCTGGGAGGCCTCAGGATCACGCGAGTATGTCTCTAATTTGCGCTGCTCTTGGGAGAAGTATCAATAGTAAGATATCACTTTCATAAGTGATATCATATCCTGATTGAACATTGCCAGCGAGTCTTAGGCCACTTGGTGGTTTCATTTGCCTTAGATCCAATTACAGCTGTAAAAGTGGTTTGCATTAGAAGTTCTGACTCTGGGATTTGATCATTATAAGCAGGATAAACCACTATAAGAATGTGAATTGCCTTCACTAAAGGGATGTAATAGCCCAGAGAATCTCTTTCGTATTTCAAATTAGGAAAACCCAGCACTGCCTTCTTCTCCACGCCTGCCCTCACTGCTGGGCAAAGCAGTGCAGAGCTCTGTGTTCAGTGGGTCTATCTGGATCATCCAGCCAACAGGGTTTTTGTTCTTGAATAGGCCTACCTACAAGGGCAGCTTGCGGCCTGGGGCCCTGGGAACCCAGGTTCAGGGTCTAGTATCTAAAGAAAATTGTCCTGTGCTGATTTCAAGAGACTTTGGAAGGATTTCCACCCATCTTTCCCTCCAACCGTACTCCTCCTGAAGGTTGTAATATTTCTGCCCAAAGTTGCACAACTATGACGCATTTGCCTGAGGAGGTTCCCAGGCAGCCTATAGATGTTGGTTATTGGAGAAATGAATCCCCCCAGAAGCTCTGAAAGGTTACTGTCCTGGCCAGCAGCCGTGAAAGGGCCCTCACCGCTTCATAGTCTACAAACATGACCTTCAATCCATTCCTCTCTCCGTTTCAGAAGAATTTATCCACCAACAACTCACATCCCTTTGCGGTCCCCCTGACCTGGTCTCTGGCTCTAAGAAGGATTTAGACTACTAAGAAGGGAGACTGGGAGCCCCAACTTTCCCTGTGGGCCCCTGGTTACCCCAGCACCCCAAACACCTGAGCTCTCTGTTCAGCCAAGTTGCTGCTCACAAGGTCCGTCTTCCATCACCGCTGTGAAGATGCAAAGGAGGGGGAGCACAAAGGGCAAGTAGAGCACCCAGGCTATCCATGTGCCACCCCCCCCCTTTGCACACAGTCATGCGCAGTAAGAGCTACCCGAGGCCCGAGACAGGTACAGGACCTTGGAAATGAGCCTCCCCGAGGCGTCTTCATATCTTCGGTAGGGAAAGCAACGTCCAGTGTCTCCTTTAGAAAGCAAATGTGCGAGTACAAGCAGTTCATGCTGGGAATTACTTTGGGGCCTAGAATTATTTTGTAGAAAAGTCAGTGTACAGACCAGTAAAGTGGTCTGCAGAAACTCACAGCAGCACCTTATCCCTTTGAAAGAGATTTTACCAGACATGTTCCCTGCGAATTTGGGCAGTTTACAAAACGAACAACAGGTCTCATTTGGTTGATCTTCCGCAGCTCTGCAAACGGCCTTTTCTCCCCACTCGCTTCTTCCTTCCTGCCTTCTGCCCCTCTGCTGGGCCTTGTTTCCAGCTCTGCCCGGTCACTCCCTTCCCTCTTCTTCCCTTTTTTAAAGAGAGAAATGGCATTCTATCATATTTCTTCTAAGTAATACCATTAAAAATACCTAGAGTGGATCTGCAAATGAACGGTCTTATTTTCATTGTAAATATGGGTGCTTTAATGTCTCCTCAGTGGTTATTCTACTAAAACAATTAAGTTGCCATTTTTTAAAAAAACGCAAACTATCAATTATTATTTCAGTGCGTGTGTATGTGTGTGTGAGAGAGAGACATTTCCAATTGGCTAATAGAATTTTCGATTCTAAAGTTTCATCTATTGATCATTACACGAAATAGTGTCAAGATTCAGAAACCAGCCCATTAGGGCTTCAACCCTAACCAGAGATTTAGCATCAAATAAGCTGTTGAAGGTACGCCTCTCAGTCTACTTCCAGAATGATAAGCAACTCTCCCTGCTGGCTGAGCCCGGGGATTCTGATCCTGATAACAGCACTCGGAGACCCACTCCTGCCATCCGGGATGACAATGCCCGAACTCACAAGAAAGCAGAGGCGCCTCTCGCATTTACCAGCTGTAATGCTGAGCACATTATACAGACAAATCAGACCCCCAAAGTAATGTGTTTTCACCTCCCAGCAAGCAGCGTTTGAGTTCAGGGAGAGGAAATGTATATTAAGAGAGCAGGTTAAAAATCGACATTATCCCAGACTTTCATGAAATCAAAATTATGGCCATGATGCTAAGTTATTATAATGTATTTATTACCAGGATCGCTTTCATATTTAACCAATTTGGCCCATCTCGAGACCTGTTTTAAAATGCACCACCTTGCCCACCTTTCCCATTTTCATATGAAAAACAGGAAAGCAAAAACTAATTTACTCAGAGAGACACAGAGCCTGTTTGCCCGTTTATCTCTTACAGACCACCCCTCAGTCCAATGTTGACAGTACATGATATTCCATTAATCTGCCTAATGAAAATTTAACCAGTGTTATAAACAAATAATTGGCTATTATCCTCTCAAAGATCCCGAATAAATTACTTCTGCTTATTTCCCCCCCTCTCTCAGTGCTCAAAAGCTACCCCTTTCTGATGGATGTCACAGGGAGCGGGAAGAGAGACGGAGCGCATTCCCACTCCGGCTTTGGTGGCAGGGACCGCTGTCAATGTCGCAGGCCCACTCTGGTCTGGGAACCCTGGGATTGACTGTCATGAGGGATGGGGGAGGGGTGGCAGGAGAGACAGCCCCCACCTGTGGGTCACGTCTTGACACACCTTTAGGGGTCTCGCATTATCTCATTATCTCCACGCCCCCCTTTTTTCTCTGCTGTTGTCTTTCATTCTGCTTTCCATTATATTTCTCCTTCTTCCCCTGTTCTCCTCTCTGCCTTCTTAGAAGATTGTTCATCTCCTATTCTCAATCCGGCCACCAGCCCAATACCCCATTTACACAGTCCTCTTGCTGCTTTGCTGTCATAATTATAGCCCCCAATACACAAGGCCTTCTTTAAAATGGATTGCCCGTGCCAAGATGGTGGGCACACACGATGTTGAATAATTCAACTGAACTATTTGGATAAGGTACAGACCCTATGCGTGCATTATGTTGAATCAGACAAGCTGATGGAGTCTACATCAAGCCATTATTGCTTACAATTATTCCCACCCCCATACTTGCACACGGAAGCCAGAGTGGTTTGGCTCAATGGTGGGATATCCCAAGGGGAAGTCTGAGGCAGTAATCAGGATTGTTGCATTGCCCTTCTTGATGTGATCATCTATCTCCTCTACTAGATAAAAACTTTTTATTTTTTCTTGTTCATCTACTCATTACTGTGTGACACAAAAGTACTAAGTGAATGAATAAATGTTGAGTGAATCAGTAAATGCTCATTTGATTGCCTCTTTCAGGAAAAATTCCTCTTAGGAGCGAAAGCAATAGGATGATGAGAAATAGGAAGATTTCATCGTGTAGAATGGGCTCCCTTTTCAAAGCCCTCAGACTTCCTAAGATCTTTATGGAGCCCCACAACGTATGCTGCAAACTGCAAACATCAGCTGAAATGCCATTCACATTCTGTCTTAATTGCTTAGTAAAAAATGCCACCTGTGTTCACTATGGAAGAGTACAGATGAGCGGAGGACAGTAACTAACGCTGTGGCTCTCAGTCTTTAGAAAGGAGAAATCATGGAAGAGGCTTATTAAATGCAGACCCCCAGGCCCACCCTCAGAGTGTGAGTCACCGGACCTCGGAATCTGCTACCAAATTAAGCAACCCCAGACATTCTGATGTCAGTGGTTGGCAGACAACATACTAAGAAATGCTTCTCTAATGGAAGCATAGCACCTAGTTTGGACTCACCTACAACTTCTGACTAGGTTGGGGCCTCTACGTAGTATTAGCAAGAGGTTACCGTCTGCAGAGAAGTCCCTGGCCTGAAGGAAGGGAAGGCCAGAGCTGTCATGACCCACCCTTGACTCCAGTGGCCATTTCTACTGCTGCCCCTTCAACATGAGTCTTCACTGCCCGTGTTTTTGGCTTCATCCAGTGACCATTCCAACCCGCAGTTGGATGCTTGACTCTGGAGCTTAGGAGCAAGATTAGAACCAGACATCTAGCATTCAAATTCATACAAGAGTCTCAACAATTTGTGATTTTCTTCCAACGTATGAGCTTCCAAAAATGGGGCACCTGGGTGGCTCAGTCAGTGAAACGTACAACTTCAGCTCAGGTCATGATCTCACGGTTTGTAAGTTCGAGCCTCGCATGGGGCTCTGTGCTAACAGCTCAGAGCCTGGAACCTGTTTCAGATTCTGTGTCTTCCCCTCTCTCTGCTATTCTCCTGTTTGTGCTCAGTCTCTTTTCTGTATCAAAAATAAATAAGCTTTGGGGCACCTGGGTGGCTCAGTCGGGTAAGCGTCCGGCTTCGGCTCAGGTCAGATCTCACGTTCGTGGGTTCGAGCCCCGCGTCAGGCTCTGTGTTGACAGCTAGCTCAAAGCCTGGAGCCTGCTTCCGGTTCTGTGTCTCCTTCTCTCTCTGCCCACCCCCATGCTCTGTCTCTCTCTGTGTCAAAAATAAATAAAACATTAAAAAAATTAAAAAAAAATTAAAAAATAAATAAGCTTTTAAAAATAATTTAAAGTTTCCAATAAACAGTTGGTCATATACAAGCCCAAGAGTGTACCCGCTCCAGTCAAAAAATAATAGCAATTACCAGCATGGGTGTTGGTGCCTCTCGCACTCGTGATCTCATTTGATCTTTACAAGAACACTCTGAAGACTGTGCAGAACTCAATTTTCCCCATCCAACAGCTGTGAGAGCTGAGGCGCAGAGCAACTGCATCACAGTTCTTAGAAACAGATGACCGTCTGATGGAGATGACAGGGCGGATTGGACTAGGGGATATCAGGATGGCCTTGGGAAAATGGCTCATTGGAGTTCCCTGCCCAGACACCTGGCCCAAGATGGGTGGACATCCGTGGGCTTGCTGAGCTGTGCTGATGGTGCATCACCAGGGATAGGACCTCAGTTTCACATCCCAGCCAAGGTAGGACCCTTCCCATCTCTACTAATGCGAAATTTACAAAGCAGGGTAGTTGAGACACCGTATGTAAAGCATGTGGCCTGACCTATAGAAGGGGTTAGATTACTGATAGCTGCTATTATGGAAATTATGGTTCTGACCCCAAAAATGTGCACCTTACTCTCCAGGCTAGTCCAACCAACCTAGTAAAAGGTAAAATTGCAAAGCAGGTGTGATCTCCCAGGGCAGAGGGCCTTTGGTGCCCTCAGAGCCCACAGCTGGGGTTATGGTCCCAGCAAGACTGCAGCAAACATGCCCTAATTACCATCGAGGGTGCTTGGGAAACTGGCCTTTTTAAATGGGAGGTGGAGTAGAGAGAGAGAGAGATTGGAAGTTGGTTCATGAACCTCTGAAGATGTCTTATGGTCTGGAGAGCAGCTAATGAACAGACGTATATATCTGGGTTGGTCCAGGCTCACTAGGAAAGATGTGCATTTCACCAGAAAATAGATGGTTTCCTCCACTGACCCAAGAAGCAATCAAGGGAGCTAAGTCCTTTGATCTCTGAGAATCAGTGGCATTTTTTAAAAAATAAAATACAGCTTCACTTAGGATAGAAAAATAAGTGATTTTCTCCCAAGGAGTAAGCGTGAAAAGGTTCCCATGGGTGTGAGCGAGGCAAGAAATGGTAACTCAAGGGTTGGTCTGCTGCCCTTGTGGACAGGCCAATGGGTTCAGTGCCCTGTTTCAGAGACAGACTGCAGCGGCCACCAGCCGAAAATGTCCTGATTGCTGAGGTGACAAGCACTGAGCTGGACTGAGCGCAACATGTGCGACCTTGAGGAATTAAGTTCTCGTGCCAGCCTGATCAGAATCGAGTCACGGAAGGGACACCTGCCCACTTGTAGCAGTTTCTTCCTGTATCATCTCCCAGCCTCGCCAGTTCTCGGGGGCCTCTAAAGAAGCAGCCCATCATTTGGAGCCACATCTTAGGTCTGGTAGGACCCCACCGTGAAGGGTCATCCCAGCAGCTCAATTCAGGCTGTGATTTGAATATTGGTGATGATCCTTGATATTTTCCTTCTCGCACTCCAGGGCTTCAAAGACCAGAAAAATTTACGCATCTACTGGGCAAGGGATAGAGAAGCAGGTCAGAAGCAAAGGTCTATGTAGCCTTGGGAAAATATTCCTTCAACACGCGGATGGCGTAACCGATCACACTAATAGAGCCAATAGTCATTGTGCATTCTCCATATGCCGGGGCCATGCTCAGTTCTCTCCTGGACATTAACTCATTCTATCCTTACAGCAACCCTTACCATCTCCAGTTTACAGATGAGAAAACCAAGGCACAGATGAAATGATTTATCGTAAATAACGCGTGGATTTAGCAGTGGTCAGGATTGAACTCCGTGATCTGACTCTGATGCCCGTGGGCTTGGTCCCTGCACTTAAACTGGGCTTTTGATCGCTTTACACATCATCTTCCAAAAAGGTCTGTTCTATAGGTTCCCTGGGAGAACCAGGCCTTCAGAAATGCTCGAGTTGGAGTTTTTTCCTTCTTCTGGCAGTGAAATGCCAAGTATGCATCAGGGGCATTCGATGATTGCCCAGAAACCACAGAGCCTATCATATGTCATCCCTCATAATTTATTTTTATGAGTGTAGTAAGTGGTATCAGCATTTTATGAGCATGTATTTATATTTGTTAATTTAATTTATGCAAATGCCTCATTTATGTAAATCATACACAGATCCACCCTCAGGATATCTTTAGCAAAATAACATGATCAAGATATTTAGGGATCTGACATATATAATCAGAGAATGCAAATTATTTTTACTGCATGTTCTTTTTGCCATTAAGTTCATAAAATGTCAACAGTCTGGCTTTACGAAAGCTTGCTTCGAAGTGTTTTGGTTGCGTTGGTCTCTCTTTTACTCCTGTCCCATGTCACTCCTTCTCGGATGGCCCGCTCAGGCCAGCGGGAGTCACAGCTGCTGTCGCATTAGAAGCCCTGCTCTTGCTGCTGCCTTCCGATGGATGAGGTTACAGTGTGTAAACACAATACTGTATTTCATAGCTAGCCCGGGGCTTTGGGCTTGATCCCACCATGATAGTGGTGTTCTCATTACCGATTCATGACGCTGCCAAGCAGTCGCCGTGAATAATAAGTTTCCCCCTAAATCTGGACCGTCCCTTCTGAGTTTCTGGTGTGTTGCTTCGACAGAAGGTGAGATTTTTATCTCATTCCAGGGAAGAAACTCTGTATATGACTTTATATCCAATTCTGGGACTACAGAATGTCCTTTAACACTGTGAGCCTTAAGACTAAAAGGTGGCAAAGGGCTGTAGGGATTGCTGTTTGTGCCTACGCTCGTGAGATAAGAAAATGGGTCTTGGGGGGAGGGCCTCACGTCATCTTCCGGTGATCATACCCAGATCAGGACCAGAACATTCAGCTGTACAACCACTACTATCCTGGAGCCCACAAGAGCCAACATCGCCTTTCACAATGAGAACTGAAAATGTCATCTTCATAGTATAGTAAAAACCTCTACAAACAAGCTGTCTTCCCCACCCCCACCTATGCTGCTTAGAAGAGCCATTGACCATCACTAAATAGATAAAGAAACCGTTCTTTCCAGCCGGCCCCAGAGTCTGCGGCAGAGGGCTGCCCGCGTGAGAGGCAGCAAACTCCCAGCTGTGGGCGTGTGGCCGGCGGCCTTCGCTTTGCAGTTTCTATTTGAAAATCCAGCTGGTATTCTATTCACGGCATCTTTACCAGTGTGACACATGTCTAGGGGTCATCCGGGTGCCCTGGTTTATATGTTAGTTTCGGGGGCTTTGCAATGTCTCCAGGACCCAGAAAATTTTAATTTCGATATACCCCGTGGCCTGTATTTTAGTCAGTTTTTCATCCACATTCTGAGGCCATCTGTCCAGCAGCTTTGTGTGAACTGGATTGTGAACAGAAGCCCTCTTGCCTCTCTTGAAGTGAGCATCTAATGGACTTTTAAGCAGTGTCTCTTCCCCATCAGGTCAGCTACCCCCGGAGCAATTTCCCACCTGCCCCAAAGCTCCTGCCGAGGGGCGGACTGTGGGCAGCTCAGGACACATTTGCTGGTTCATCGCAGAAAGCAGCACAGCATTTAGACTTTTCTGAAAGGAGGCAGCATCCACTTTTAGCTCAGACCCTAAGAGAATCTCAAAAAGGTCCCATTTGTCACCAGCAGACCCTGGGCCACTGGATCAGGGCTGCAGCAAAGGGCCAGGTGTCACCACCACGAAGCCAGAAAGCAGGGGACTGGCACCTGCAGCACCCGATGGGAACAAGTAGAGAATTCTGGGTCCTGCCATCACAGCCTAAGGACCGTGCAAGTGTCCCCCCTTACCTGCGGTTCTGATTCCCACAGATTCAGTGACCTGCGGTCAGCAGCAGTCAGGAAGCAGACGATCCTCCTTCAAGAAAGTCAGTAGTAGCCTCGTGCTATGTCACGGTGCCCACATGACTCCCCTCGCTTCGCCCCATCACGTAGGCATTTCAGCATCTTCCATCATCATGAGAAGGACAAGGGTGGGTACAGGACAATACATATTTCGGGAGAGGGAGATAACAGAATTGTTATTGTTATTGTCTGGTTGCTTTTGTTAATCTCTTACTGTGCCTGATTTATCAATAAAACTTTATCACAGGTACATATGTTTAGGGGTACACATAGAAAAAAGAGGGGGTGGGCACTGCCCACGGTTTCAGGTACCCCTGGGGGTCTTGGGAGGTATCCCCAGGCTACTGTCTACACAGTGAGGGCTGAGCATTTGAGAGCCTGGTCTCTCGGTCAGAGAAAAAGGGCCCTGAATCCCAGCTGCCCCGAATTTTTGTTTCTACCGCCATTCCTGTGACCAGGAATTCCCTTCTCCCGCCTCTCTGCTTAGCTCTTGCTTATTACTGACCCCTATCCAATGTCGCCCCGACGTTCGTTAGTTCCTTCTTCCCTTCCCTCCTTCCTCTCTCCCTCCCTTCCCTCTTTCCCTTCCTCCTTTCCTTCCTTCTCCCCCTCCCTCTTTCCCCTTCTTCCCTCCTTCCTTCCTCCCCTCCTTTCTTTACCTCCTCCCTCCTTTCCCTCCTTTTTCCTTTCTCCTTTCCTTGCTTCCTTCCTTCCTCCCTTCCTCTCTCCCTCCTTCCCTCCTCCCTCCCTCCCTTCCTGCCCCAGGCTCCCTGTAACACAGAGACCGTGAGCACTTCTCAGTGCACAGTGCTGACCAGACTATTTTATAACTGCCCGTCTGCTGCTCAGCACTCAGGAGACATCTAACAAACTGGATGATGTCTCCACGCCGGTCTCCCCGCACCCAGACTGGTCTGGGCTTTCCTCAACAACACGGATGGTCTTCCCCAACTTTGTGTCCCTAGTACCCTGCCGGTGTTTGGGGCAGAAAATCTGTCTCCGAGTAATGGAATGAGTTCTCTTAAGAAAGTAGCCACAATCTTCAGAAAAGGTTCATCCACAGTACATTTTAGATGAGGAGGTTTATTTTTAGGGGAGGGAGGTGAGAAACACAGCAATTTTTTCCGGAGAATATTGGGACACTGGACTTGAATGACACGGTACCTGGAAACGGGGCGTGGCCCGGGAGCTCGCGGCGGCTCTGCCAGGACCCGCAGCCCACACACGGACGCCTGCATCATTATCGTTAGCCTTTTAGAACCTCCTTTGGGCTCTCTCTCTTCAACAAAGGCCAAGACATGAGGAAGCAAACGATATTCTGGAAAGCCCGATCTCCTTCCTAGGACCTATCTGTAAAGCTCAGGTACTGAGTAAGGTTTTCTCTGCCTTCAATCTCTGGGTCCCACCTTGTCTGTGATTATTTTACCGCCCCTCAGCCGTCAATGGATGTCATGATCCAGCTCGAGATCCAGCCATTGTATACATACGCGGTTAAGTGTGACCGGAACATTCTAATTCCAAGGAGACCTCTTCTCTGACTCAAAATTACAGACAAAAAAGGCTAGTTCAGAATTTCCCCGTTTGCTCTTCACAGAGGGCGCGTTTGCAAATGAGGAGTCCAGGTCCCTCTTCTCAGCTGCCAGCAAACTGTGCTCAGGTGACAGGCAGCTGTCTTGCTCCTTCCCTTTCCCTACTTTGTTTTTTTTTTAATGAAGAGAGTTTGCATTCTGCTTCTGCTAACCTTTTAAGTGCAGGCTAAAGAGATAATTGGAACTTTTTCATATATTGCCAGTAAGAAGTAATAAGAAAAGGCAATTTTGACATTGGCAAAAGCCCAGGGTTTGTCTGAGTTATAAAACACCAGGCAGGCAAGTTTTAGATGCCATTGCAACTTCGTGAGAGCATCATGTATCCCGGGAGAGGGCAGATGCAAAGTGTGGTCCAAGCGCAGCTTTGTTCTTGACTCAGTGCCCTCTGCAAGGTGGCATTGCCTTCAACTGCCTACCTGCCTTGGACTCGACTAAAACTTTTGAGCTTCCCTTGATGCTAAGGTGGGGAGCATCCAGCTCAGAGCTGTTTAAAAGGAAGGAAGGAAAGAAGGAAGGGAGGAAGGAAGGGAGGAATGAAGAAAGGAAGAAAGGAAGGGAGGAGAGAGAGTGGAGGTGTTCTATTTTCTTTACATTTTGACCTTTTTGGCAGATGTGGTAGTAAAATATTTAACAACCGAATAGCAGGGCACCTGCCGACCCTGGAGGCGGCCTGGTGTGGCTGGGTCTCAGCGGCTCTGTTGAGCCAGATGTTAACCCTTCTATGGCTCTATGGTTGTTAAATATTTTGAAGATTGTTTTTGGCCCAATTCATATCAGCCCCAGACAGGAGGCTTACTTAACCCAGTAAGTTCCCCAGGAGGAGGATTCAAATGGTTTCTGCTGCAAGAATAATCACCATAATCCCAACAAGTGTCCTCACTCAGCAAAGTCACAACAGTGATAGGTCCTTTTGCTGATCTGATAAAAGGACACTTGGGGGGCACCTGGGTTAAGTGTCTGACTCTTGATCTCAGCCCAGGTCATGATCTCATGGTTCATGGATTGAGCCCCACGTCCAGCTCTGTACTGACAGTACAGAACCTGCTTGGATTTATCTCTCTTCCTCCCTCTCTGTCCCTTCCTGGTGCTCATGTGCTCTTTCAATCTCTTGCTCTCTCAAAATAAATAAATAAACATTTTTAAAAATGGATACTTAGTGCAGGGGGCTGGAGTCTCCGAATGACCATGCTCTGTAAACCAGTGTTTCACGGGGTCCAGGAGACCAGGGATCGGCCTCTGGACTCATGCAAGTGCCCATTGATCCATTCAGCAATTTACTGAGTGCCCACTGTGTGCAACTCACTTTAGAGGGAAAACTGGCTTTGAAAATCTGCCCGCCTTTTCCAGGGGTGCCAACAATTGTCCACAGATTTGCTTGTTTGTTTGCTTGAACTGCACAGTATTAAAAATAAAATAAAATAAAGACCAACCTGAGTATTTACAAGTCAGACTTCATTTTAAACTCAAGATTTCCAACCTCTTTTGGGGACAAAACCCCAAAACCTCAGGGGCTACACTTGCCTCTGACCACTTTCCACTGGGGCAGCCATGGAATGAGACATCACAACGTCACCCTTCCCGACTATGACATAGCCAAGTTCCCTCAATTATGTGACAGAAATGTGGAGGGCATTGGTGGGGAAGGAGTCGGGGTGGACAGCTGACTTTTGTCACTGTGTCCCTTTGGACAAGTTACTGAATGTCCTCATCCTCAGTTTCTTCACCTGAAAAATGTGGCTAATTGTCCTCCTTGTGTAAGTTGTTGTAAGACAATTGTAAGATTAAAAAGAAGGAATAAGAAAAAAGTGCTTATATCACTTCCTGGAACATAGTAGGTGTTTAATAAACGTGCCAGCCCCTAGGAAAACAGAACATGAGGACCATTTGAACTTTGCCTTTAAACAGCCATAAAATGTAAAGCAAGCATTTTATTTATTTATTTTTTTAACATTTATTCATTTTAGAGAGACAGAATATAAGTAGGGGAGGGGCAGAGAGAGAAAGAATCCAAAGCAGGCTCCAGGCTCTGAGCTGTCAGCACAGAGCCTGATGCAGTGCCCGAACTCATGAGCCATTAGATCAAGACCTGAGCAGAAGTCGGATGCTAAATTGACTGAGCCATCCAAGAGCCCCAAAGCAAGCATTTTAAAAAACATCTTTGATGGTTTTACTTTAGAGATTGGCCCCTTACTCTTTCTCATTCTATTCCATGGGTTCCGAACCCAAAGGACGTTTGTATACAACTAGTGCTCAGAGAGGAGGGATTGATTCTTTTCTCTCAACGGGACTGCAGAGGGGTCTCTGAGTAGCCCTGTTCCACCCAGCACAAGAAGAGAACCCAGAGGTCACGGTCACCAGCCCACTCCGCCAGAGCCAGACACCATATCAGCAAAACGAGTTAGGGATAAAAAAAAAAATCTCCAGGAAAAAGCACCCCGAATGAACAGTGTTGCACATCAACTAATCTGTGATTCATACATATTCAGAAGGAAAGTGAGTGAAAAACGGCATTTCAGACAGCTTTACATTTTCAAATTAAGTTAATAAAATAAGATTTCCAATGTAATGACAAATTAATTCTTCTTTTCATAAGTTTATTAAAATAAGCGCCTCCTATCTTCTAACTCGCGCTAACATATGCTTACATAGATACATCCCACCCAGTAACCTAATCTCCCAGCAATCTTGAAGCAATTAACTCCTTCTAATCTTGAGCTAACAAAGGCCACAGTGCCACAGGCCCCCGAGAACGCCCCTGGAGCAGAGCTCTGAGTGTCTGGGCAGGGTGCGCCCAAGGCCCAAGTGGTCCAGGGTGTAGATCCTCGGAAACAACCAGATGAGTCATCACAGATCAGAAGATCTTCATTAACTCCTTATTTCTCTGCTAATTAACACAAAAAGAGGGAGCCGGAAGCCTGACAAGCAATGACTGACCCACTGGTTGGTGGTTAATGGCATGCAAATGACATCTAATGAGGGTCTCCCTAGTCCTGGGCAGCTGTGGGCTTTAAAGTGTTGGAGCGCCCTGAAAAGAGCCTGCCTAATAATTTAAACTGCAGCTGAGTTTGTAATATAAAGTCCCTGAATTTATGGAAGTCCGACACACGGCAGAATTAACTTAAGCTGTTAACTACAAGGGTTAGCTGAAAATACCATAATTCAGGGCGGGGTGGGGAGGGCAGGGAGAACTTAGCTCCAGGCCCTTCCAAATGAAGCACAGTATTTGTTGTTGGTTATGCTATGCGATGCATTCAGGATTCTGTGGCCATGTGACTGCGGGACGCCTGGTACCCAAACATGGGCTGTGTTCTTGTTGATCCTGAGCACGGCCTTTGCAGTTTATTATAGTTTCAAAGAGTTGGCTGCAAAAAGCAAATGTGCATTGTCTGAGATCTCTCTAAGAATACAAGTAGAAAATCAGCCCAAATATGATTGTGTGCTGTCAATAAAATGTTGACTCAATTAAGGGCAGTCCAGTAATGGAGTCAATAATGAGGCTCAAAGAAGGAAATTTATTGTCTATTATATATCTATTAGTGATAATTAAGTGACAGACTTATAAACCTGAATGGAAATTTTAAGGTTTTTATTAAGATGCTCGCTTCCTTATTCTACCCGCCACAGTCTCTGTAACCTGGACACGGAAGACTTTGGTTAAAATTCCAAGGTCTCTTTTCAACTCAGATCATTAGGAACCTGGCACTTTACAGGGGCACCTGGGTGACTCAGTTGGTTGAGTGTCTGACTTTGGCTCAGGTCATGATCTCATGGCTCGTGAGTTCGAGTCCCGTGTTGGGCTCTGTGCTGATAGCTCAGAGCCTGGAGCCTCCTTCAGATTCTATC
>NC_043701.1:173926029-173958355 GCF_006229205.1 Suricata suricatta
AGTGCAAGCAGGGGAGGAGCAGAGAAAGAAGGAGACATAGAATCTGAAGTAGACTCCAGGCTCTGAACTTTCAGCCCAGAGCCCAATATGGGGCTTGAACTCACGAGCCATGAGTTCATGACCTGAGCTGAAGTCAGATCCTTAACCGAATGAGCCACCCAGATGCACCTATTTTGTTGAACTTTAACAGTAAATCCCTATTTTGTTGGCTTCTTGAGGGAACTTCCTTAAGGGTATTGACCCTACATGAGTTGTGCAAATGAACAGAGAGCATGTTTCACTGCTAGGAGCAGGCAGAGTTGATGAAAAAGAGCCATTGGTATGTGTATTATTTTAAACTATCCTTTCCATAAATGTATATGCACCTCAGCTCCTTATAATTAGTCAGGTAGAGCAGAAAAAAATGGAAGAGGAAGAGAAAGAGAAAAAAATGAAAGAGAAAAGAAAGGTAGGTAGAGGTAGAGTGTGATCATTGGAGGCCCTTGTAGCTCAATCATATTCTATGGCTTTGGAGAAGTCTGCCTCATTGTCCCCGCCTACAATAAGGCCTTTCTGGCATCTGCCCCACACAGCTCTGTGGGATTCAGGAAGTAGGGGGAAAATGACATTTTCAGTGGATATTGCTTTAGAAAAGAACATTTTCTAGGGGGTCCATAGTACCATTATCGTTACTTGGGTAGACCTCTTAAAAGCTTTAAAAAGTCTCTGTTTTTAACACTGTTTTTAACCAACTAAGCAGCAGAACTCTCTGTAAAAACTCCATTTCCACTGCACATAGCTCTGGCAATCACACATCCTGAAGAAGGCAGCTTGGAGTCCTGGGAGAGAAGCCACCTCGGGTGACAGTCTGAGTTTGGCCAGTAAGCCAGGATGAAGCACAGAGGCAGGTGTGATTGGTAAAATCACAGATGACTTTGAGCTCTTCACAGATGACACCTATAAACATGGTGGACTTTGGAGGCATGTGAAAACACACAGAGTCCATGTTAATGGAGAAAACTTGGTGACCAGTAAGCACAGCGTACCCATGGAGACGTGTCAGTCACCCATTGTCTCTCTTATTTTGCAAAATGGCTAAAGACATGGCATTCAGGATCACCTTACTCTAGAAGAGATACTCATGGATCCCCATCGTGCCTGCCGCGGTTCACGTGCTGCCCTTCTCTCCCCCCGCAGTAACTTCCAGAACAAGTGGATGAATCACTGAATAACACACATCAAATATGGAAATGTGAATTATATGGCATCGAAGCACATAGTGCTTGGGGGAAAAGGAAACTAAATATGTGAGGACTAATGTCTAACAAATAAAAATTCTGACAACTACTTTTTCAACCATAGGCAGCCGAGAGAGTTGTGAAAATGGTAGAGACTCATTATAAATCTTTTCCTCCCTTTATTGAAACGAAAACATCCTCGTATATTATATATACTTAGCATGTCACCAATTTTGGAGGTAATCTTTTAGGTTAAGTATGTTCCCACATTAAACTGATAATTATCTTTCCTTCTCTTCTTCTATCCCCCTGACACTCAACACACTGGATTTTCGCTTCATGTTTTATTTATGGGACAGAATTAATATGCAGATTCACAAAAACTTAAAAACTCATAATTATTCATAAAGGGCTTTAAGGTTATTTAGTACATTTTTATGAAACTTGGAGTGTATGAGAACATATACTTGAAAGTTGTTGGAAGTCGACTGAGGTTAAGTCCTGGTATGAAGTATAATCTGAAAATGATCAAAATCTTTGAATGAAAGTATTTGTCATTATTCATAATCTATATTTAACTGAAGTAATGGGCATCAATAGCCTTGTAAATATATTCAAGACCAGCCCGGCAAGAGGGAAGATTTGCATATTCCAGGCAAACAATCAATGTTGGAAGAAAGGTCTAGTTAGGAATCTTTGATCACTAAGCAAATGCAATAAAGGACAGAGATTTTTCTTATTTGTGGGCCGTCTGTATGGTGCTATGTGCTTTTACAAATATGCTCAGGTCTAGGAAAAATTAACATCCGCTGGAAATGGGTATGTTCGATTTCTTTTGGAGTAAGCAGAACGAGTGAGGCGGTCACTGTTGATGAAGATGGCCCCTGTAGGCTTCTAGAAATGGCTGAAGAGCAACACGCATCTGTGAACAGCAGGGACCAAGTCTCCATAAGCCTTCCTAACCTGATGATGACTTAGGCTCTCCAGCCAGCCCCAAATTAAGAACGTTGCAATGGGGAAGACACCCTGCTGAACAAACTCTAGGGAGTGCAATCCAAAACCATTATAAAGGGACATATGTGTGTTCTTGGGATGTTCCCACTGGAAACATCTGGAAATGTTAGACAATCAAATGCAGGGAGTAAAAAGCTCATTGGTGCTTAGGAAATTCCTGTACAATGGAGAGGGCTAGGAAGACGGAATAGAAGGAACATGACCTTGGGTGCCCAGATCTAGAATTAAATTGTCCTGTGACCAGGGCACCCAGCTGGGCGATCTTGGGCAAGTCAGTCAACATTCTTAGTCTTGGTTGTCTCATCTATCGAGAGAGAGAGAGAGAGAGAGAGAGAGAGAGAGAGAGAGAGAGAACATCTACGTACAAACAGCTGTGAGATAAAATGAGATAATGGATATAAAATATCTCATACAGCACCTGGCACATAGAAGGTACTGAAGAGATGTCCCCTCCTTCTATTATGCCATGTTACTTTTCTATTATTTGCCATTATTATTATTATTGCTTTATCAAACTTTTAACCTAAGTGCACACATACGTTCTCGCACAAAGATGTAGAGCTACAACATCACTGCGATCTTGGCGCTAAAGGCAGTGATGGCTAAATGGGGTAGGTGCTAATCAGACGTAACCTGCGGCCATGGCAGTTTGAGCAATGAGCTCAGTAGATGTCACAAGCGGGAAGCACCTGAAGAAGCTCTCAAATGTCTCAGTTGTTCAAGGAGCACGCAGAGATTTCCTGTATCTGGCTTTGGCCCCATTTCCCTTACTTCCGCTTCCTAACTAGAAATGGCATCTTACAGAAGAAATTTGAGAAATCTTGAAACTAATACTATAGATGTACCGGTATATTATTACTTTATGGAAGGAAAATATGTGAATTTCTATGGTTATATATGGTGAACCTACACAGTGTTTTTAAAAAAGTGTGTATGTGTGCTTGCATGCAAGTGTATTCCCCCACCCCCACCCCGCCAAGTGATCGCTGACTCTCCTGACATACGGAAACACGGCTCTAGCAGGAAGTTCTACTAGCTTTTGAGAAGGTGAGTTCCATCTTAGTTTTAAGGAATTGACCCATTAAGCTGTGGGAGACAACTGATAGCGAGACAAGTGAATTCCATAGCGGCATTCCTAATTCGGAGCTACAGCACCAGGCACCCGGCAGCATGAGTTTAGACCCTCATATCTGAAGACGAAGAGTCCTTTGGTCTTTTCTCTATGTTCTCTCTGTAGAACATTGTTGATGGACCCCCTTGAAAACCATCCCTTGCTTGACTCCTGTCTGAGAGACCCGTAAGTTTTCTCCTGACTTCCTAGAGGTTGTTTCTGGTTTTCTTACTGGCTTTTCTTCTCCTGCATCTCCCAAATGCTCCTATTTCTGACATGGTGGTGTAGGTGGCATTCCCAGGTTTCCTAGAGTTAAAACCAGCGTATCGCCTTTGAGTCACACCCAGACAGTGCCTTGAACATATGTCTCCTTCAGTCCTTCTTTCCCTCACTTCTGTCCTGCTGGCTTAACACAAGACCCCCGTGGGTGAGTCCTCTGGTTCCAGCGGCTGCCTATCGCTGCTTTTAGAGCCCCTGATCTCACCCCCCACCTCCACTGGGCTACTCCTATCTCCTCTACTGGGAATCCACACAGTTTAAGTGGCTGGAGCTGAAGTGTCTGCTTGGATTTCTTTCTTTCTTTTTTAAGTTTATTTATTTATTTTGAGAAAGAGAAAGAGAGAGAGAGAAAACAAGCAGGGGAGGGGCAGAGAGAGAGAAGGGCAAAGGATCCGAAGCAGGCTCTGTACTGACAGCAGAGATTTTCATGTGGGGCTCAAACTCATGAGATCTTTATGCGGGGCTTGAACTCATGAATTATGAGATCATGACCTGAGTTGATGTCGGACATTTAACCCATTGAGCCAGCCAGGAGCCCCAGCTTGGTTTCAACCTGCCTTCATGCATCCAGCCAGCAGGACTCCCTCCCACACTGGCTCAGCTCTTTGTCAGATGTCATTAATAGGCACTACAACTTTTTGTATTTTCCATAAAAGCCATCATGATGCTGGGTAGATGGCCGGTTTGGACATAAAATGTCCATCTGAAGATCCTAGAAAATATTTTCTGAGAGTAATATTTAATTTTCCATTCTCCTCAAGAGAGATGGAAAACTGAACAAGAAAGACAAAAGTCCTCTGTAGGCATCATTCCTAACCCAGGTCCCCCCTCCAAAATGACCGCTTCCATATTTGTGTGCTCCATGGGGCTGGAGAAGCTGTGTTTCCTTCCAGGCCTTCCTCATCCATTTGCACGTGTATATAGAACACACAGGTTTTTGGTGCAGCTGATGGGGAAAAATGTCTCCTCTTTCTACTACAGTTCAACAGTGTTGAGGTGAGGGATTTCACACCTTGAGCAGCTTCCTGCCTGAAACTTGCTAAACTGTTGCTCACGTGTCTTTGTCCCCCATGACCTTCCCTCTGGCTTTACTCCTAACACAACACACTTCCCGGAGTAAGACCTTACAGTGCTCAGAACATTAGAGAAAATGGCAAAGGGACTTTTGTTGTTGTTTGCTTGTTTGGAGGGGTTCTTTTTCCACTTCGAACACCATCCCTGCAGGAGCTGGAAAGCTCCGTGCAGGCTGGGTTGACCGTGGGCCTTGCCACCACCTCAGAGGCCCCCTCACTCCCCAACATATTTTAAGAAGCTTGTGTTTGAGAGAAATCGCTTCCGCCTTGATGAAGTGCTCCATAACGCCGTGGTTGGAACCAGAGCTCTGGATCCCAGAATCGGCTGGCCCCTCTAACCAACGGCAGGGTCTTGGAATTTAATATACTTTCAAGTGAGTTTTAGTATGTGTGACATTTTTGAACTAAAAGCTAAGTTCAGAGGAATGTCAGTTTGATGAGACAGTTCTCAAGATGTGCTGTCGTATCTTGATGAGATCCCAATCTCAGTGGTGATGGAGTGGCTACCAGCTCTATTTAAGGATTCGAATTCCCCCATTTTATTTGCCAGCACCGTTGTTAATAAAAGCAGCTAAATGGAGAAGGGCCCCTCCACCTTAATGTCCAAACCCAAAGAGGACCCCATACCATTGGCTAAACTAAATATATTCATTAAAAAAATACCTGGTACTTTTCCTACCAAAGCTGGTCAGGTTACTTCGAGGGCCACAGAGTTTTAACTACCCCAAGGGAAAAAGGGTCAGTGATAATATCATTCCCCTGTAAGGGTTGGGTTTCTGTTTATTTTCAACACAGGCAGCTGGTAAGTAAATTTATCCTCAAAAGGAGTGACCCTTTGAATGGTTCTACTTCAGCCAAAAAAAAAAAATAACTCTTTTAACCTCATTCCCTGTTCCAGTTGGTAGACTGGGGAGTAGTTCTCACCTGCATTATCAAGTCTAGTGGGGGCTCCCTGGATTGAGAAGCGATCATGGGCCATCAAGGGGCTCAGTGGAAACAAGTGATGTGATTGATTAGTGATGTCTGATGCCATGATGGGTGAAGTCAGCTAAGGAAAGAGCTAGAAGGACTGCTGCTTCTTTATATTAGCCATCGCTACTAGTCACCATGAAATTCTTTTAGTTCATAAATTTAGGCACCTTTGAGCCCTTCACCTTTTTGGTCAATGGATAACAGTAATCCTGTCATTTCTGAATTTCTCTGGAGGAGACCTCTTAAAACACAAGGGATCCAAGGATTTTGAGCATGGAAGTGATCATTAGAGAAATGACAGAGTTAAGACAGACAGAAGTTGTGTCTAGGGCAAGTGAGAACAAAGTTCTCTCTCACTTATCAGAAATGGTGGGGATTCCCTTTCCCTGCTCAGACCTCAGTGATTCTTAAGGAAACTTCTTTAAACCCCCTGTGTGTACTAAGTGAATCTATCATTAGCATCAGTGCAAATATCACTCCAAAGGTGGTAGATAAACGAATCATGTGGGCTGTGTGTGCTAGAAATGACTCTCTGAGACCCATAAGAACCTTTGGAATCAGGTCTGGGGATCTGCATTTACAAAGTCCCCCAAGCAGGACCAATTACATAATTTTTGAGGGCAAAATGAGACTTCAGAGCCCCTTGTTAAAACATTATTAAGAATTTTAAGATGCCAACAACAGAGCATTAAACCAGAGAGTCCTTGTGAGAGGAAACTGGCCCATCCCCAAGTTATTCTGATGGGCACCAAAGTGTTAGAATCCTGAACTGAAACATCAGCCAGAAAGACGGAGGTGAGTTCATTCAGTTCATCCGTCCATTCCAAGTAGTGGCGTTCTAGGAGAGAGGGAAGTGTCGGCAGATCGCCTCCCGCTCTGACGTAGTGCTGGATGCCTGAGATCCCCCAGCCCCACCCCCACCCTGTCAGTCTCCACACCCACAGCACTTACACAGTCTCTGAGATCTCACCTCTCCCCCAAATATCCCCAAGTTGATGACACAGAAAACTCATGGCCATTCCCACGAGGTCCTCCTCACTTCCTGACTCACTCAGTGATCTAACTAAACACCAAACTCAATAAAGTTCGAAGTTCAGATTCCAAGGCTCATTTGATGGGCTTTCCAGTACAGCTGCCACCAGTGAAACCATTCATCCCCCATCCGAGGCTCCGTGCTCCACATGGTTTGGAATCCATGAACTGACCCTGTGAAAAATATTTGGTTACTAACAAGTTAAATGTCTTCCATTATAGAAGCAGCAGAGACAAACTTCTAAGACACCCAAGTGTTTTTCTTATCATTTAGCCATGTCTGACTTTTAACACTCACTGTTTTTGTACTCATTTTTTTAGCACAAAGCTCAGATCTGACCACCACCCTGTTCTATTCCTTCAGAGCCACCCTAGTCCTAGAGAATAAAATGTTTTCCTTAGTCTGGCATTTCGGATCTCCTGCAGCATATACCTTATAGAAGGAGATAGACAATAAACATGTGAACCATCAAATAATTGCAAATTGTGATTTGAGCTATTTTTAAAAATCCAGTGTGCATGAGAATAATGAGAAAGGGGCAAGCTCCAGATACTGTGGGCAGAGGTGTCCTCTTTGAGAAAGCTCATCAGTCCATGTTCTTTGGCTTGTAGGTGCCAAAAACGGACTCAAACCTGTTAAAGGAAGGAAGGAAGGAAAGAATGAAAGAAAGAAAGAGAAAAGAGAGAAAGAAAGGAAGAGAGAAAAGACTGAGAGAGAGATAGGAAGGAAGGGAAGGAGGGAGGGAGAGAAGGAAGAAAGGGAGAGAAGGAAGGAAGAGAGGGAGGGAGAGAAGGAAGGAATAAAGGAAAAGAGGGAGGGAGAGAGGGGAAGGAGGGAGGGAGGGAGGGAAAGAAGAAGGAAGGAAGGAAGGAAGGAAGAGAATGAGGGAAGGAAGGAGGGGGGGAAGGAAGGAAGAAAAAGGCATAACTGCACCTGAGGTCTTAATCAATGTCATTGGGAGAATCCTGCCTCTCTGCTCTCTTGTTTCTCGCCTCCCCCTTCGTCTCTAGTACCACCACTCCCAACACCACCCAGTCTCTCCCAGCACAGTCAAAAACAGCCAGTGCAACTCCAAGCTCACAGTCTACCAATTTAGCTGATCTGGTGGAAAGAAAGTACTTCTTTCTTATTGGTTCCAGAAAGACTTCAGAGACTGACCTGCATTGGCCAGTTGTAAATGACATGTCAATCCCAGAACCAACCACTGTGGCCAGAGCTAAATTCTATGTCTTGAAACTTCTTGGAAAAGGTTCAGGCTCTTTCTCCAAAATCTCATTGACCAAGGGCAGGGCATATTGATTCCTCCAAAGGAAAATCTGTATTTTGCTACCAAAAGGAGTGAGGAGAAATGTCCAGAATGCATACACATCTCCATTGAAAGAGATGACAATCCAAAATCTAATGCGAAAAAACTAGCCACGTGAAGAGTTGAGTGAGAAGGAACATTCCAGACAGAGGGAGCTACAGGAAAAATTGACGCGTGAAGGTCATCGTGTCTCAAGGGTGGTGAGCCAGGGCATTGGGGCCTTGAAATGAGTTTGGAGAAGTCAGCAGGGGTTAGGTCATTGGAACATTCTAGGCCAAGGGCACAGAACTCATGATGAGTACTCTTTTATATAATATGTGACAAATTTCTTTGGAGATCTTTTACCAGTCTCCTCTTATTTGGACTTACTAAATTTTTAGATTTCAGCTACTCTCTTCCAAAACGGACAGACTCTTTACCTTAAAAAGTGGGAAAACATCACATCATCATATTTGACTTGGAGAGGCTTGATGCTCATTAACCAAGTATTTCACAAGCTTCTGGCTTTAAGATGTAAAGAATACATCAGGCTATTACTGTTAAGCCCAATGAAACATCCAATCCTTTAAATTTCCACAAAAAATCTAAATGTGTTACACGCTGCTAAGATTTCTCCCTAACAGGAGCATTTTATTTCCCGAGGATATGGGGGTTTGTCTGTATCGGGTGTATTTAGAACATTATTTTAAAACTTTATAAGTCAGATTGAGCCAATCTGGATTTTGAACACTTGCTATGATTTTAGCATTTCATCTGTTTGTTTCTTAATAGCTAGCCAGATCAGACTAAAATCTCTCCAGCTCAAACGGCATGGCTACGCATTAAAATGAAAGGAAGGAAACTGACTTGACAATGTGTGTGTGGGTTTCTTTTTTTTTTTTTTGTCACCAATCAGATCACACTTTTCTTATTAATAGAAGAAAGCTTCTATTGAAAACAATGAAGAAAACAAGAAAGACCAAAATCGTATGTGACTGACAGCTGGCTTCCTTGTGAGCTGGCTGTTGTGACTTAGACTAGTTGCACAAATATGTCAGGCATGAGGGCCCAGCCTCACCGAGCTGGAAGTTGGCATCACTTCCTTCGTATAGCATTTTTTGTGCCCCATCTCGTTCCTACTGCAAAGCTTCTGCCAATTTCCCTTTGGAGAAGGCAAAAGCCCTACGATCGTGTATTGTGAGCTTCCTTCTTCACTAGAGATCGACTCTGATTTTGCTGTTGTTACACTTAACATAGCAGACGTTTTGGCATTTTTGCACATAATACCCCTGTGCATCTCATGTTATCCTTAAAACCCTACAAAATTTCTGCCGGTCCCTCTGAAATAATTTCCTCCTTCTTTAGAGTTTTATCTTCAAGGAGGCCTTTTTCTCACTATTTGTAATGGTATATTAAAACAAAAGCTATGTTGAAAGGAACTGTTTGCTCATATGTTTCATAACTTAGGAATTAATTGCTGTTGAAAGATAATTACCCCAATGCTAGAGTCAGAGAGTCTGCACATCTACTAAGACAGAATATAAACGTTCCTTTTGATTTTCCCACTTCTGCCCCCAATTTGAAACAGGACTCTGTAGTGATAGTTGATTCACTTAGGGATATTCTGGAGGCAAGTGGCAGGCCTGGTTTCAATCGAATGTGTTGGAGCCGCAGTCAGAGGCCTCACGCACACCCTCTGTGTTCTTCTGGGAAAGTGGCGTTGAGAAGCTCTTATTTAAGGATTCTTTAACTATTAGACCTGAGACTCTGAGCTGGGTCGTTCCCCAGGTTGCTACAAAAAGGGGGAAAAAGCCCATCTGGTCTGAGGTGCACATTTGAGATCGGGGTTTACCCAGAGTCAGCAGAGAGCTGGACTATCAGGCCTGACGTCCCCCAAAGCAGCCGCCACGGTTTTGGCATTATTGACAGGTTATCTGACATCTTTCTTGGGTGCTCCTGGTACATTCTCCTGGCTCTTTGTCCCCAGTGGGCAAGATGAGGGCCCCTGGTTGTGTTTGCTGTCCTGTCACCAAAGAGAACAGTACAACAGAAAGTCTCCTGCAATGTGCTAAAAGTCTGTACAAAGGATGGTTAAACAAACAGAGCATTAGGCTGCTTTTCCAGCCGAGCAGGCCTCTCCTCTAATTGTCTGGAGAGCTGATTGACAAAACTGATGATCCTTGAGGATCAATTTCCTCCTCATCAGGAGCACAAAAGATCCAGCGGCCACAGGTTAAATTCCAAACTCATTCCTCGGCTATCCTCAATGAGTTGGCATCAGCCCACTTCATATTGTTTCCCCACTTTGCTCTTCAGGATGCCCCTCAGCCACACTGCGCTAAGTCGGGAGCACCGCCTCTGGAGCCCGGGCGTTCTGGTCCAGCCTCCGCTGTTACTCCATCCCCAGCCCCTCAAGGGCTCGCTCCTGACCTTGGGCATGTATTGCTAACACCCTTTCTATAGACAGCATCTCTATGTCAGTTAGGGTTCGTTTGGGTGGCAAGTGGCAAAAAATGCAAACCAAAGTGACTTAGGCAAAAAAAAGTTGGTTCTTGTAACTGACCAGAATCCAGGAGAATTGTTCATACCAGACAAGTCTGCCTCCAGGGCTCACATGTTGTACTTGAAATCCAGTTTTCCTCTCTCCATTTCTCAGTTCCGTATCTTCAGTGTGGAAATCATCCTGTGGCCTCACCTGGCATAAGGTGACTGCCAGCAGCTCCCAGAACCTTCTTCTTCCAGCTTCAATGCAGCAGGAGACCGGAAGGTCCTGGTACGGTGCTTCCTGTCACAACCTCATAGCCCATGGAAAGGACAGAGCAATGAGTAGACTGACTTAGATTGGGTAGGGGTGGAGTCGAACTCTCCCAGAAGCGCAAGGACTCAGAGATAGGGGAGAAGTGACTTCTCAGAAGTGAGAATGGATACTTTTGCAGAAATGCAAATGGACCCTAGAGGCTTGTCTCCTTACCCCGTTTAGCCGCTCCCCTGAGGACCAATGTCTCAGCTCCTGGCCTGCGCTTTCCCCAAAGCTGAGCTCCATGTTGTACATTTAATAGGTCCTTCATGAGGGTATCAATTGATAACGACCCACTAAACTCTTTGAATGATATCACCAAAGCCAGAAGTAATAAACAGTTTTTAAATGGTGGCTCCTCAAACCTTTGCCTTGATGACGTTTTTTCTCTTGGCTGGCAGACGCCATCCAGCTCACAGTGGTTGTGACTGCAGACGCAAGCTCTGTGTAGTGGCCACATGTTTTAACAGGTGCCGAAGCCACCAAAGCAGATGGCCTGGCAACATGCTGGCGGTTCCCCGGAGGAAGTTTCTTTTTACTACATGAAGTTTTCCATGTCCTTGAAAATGGACTTTGTCTGGCTTCATATTGATTTTTGGTTGCTGGGATGTTGACTTCTCCATGATCTCTGGTTTTGGTAGAAGGATGCATTTCTCCTCCTAGAGTGAAAAGAAGTTAGAAAGGACGGGATGCGAGGGTGGAAGTACTTTAACTGGGATTCTAGATGATAGAACAATAAATTTTGTTTCTTCTTATCTTTTTAAAGTTTATGTATTAATTTTTGAGAGAGACAGAGAAGGAGAGAAAAGGAGAGAGAGAGAGAATCCCAAGCAGGCTCTGTGCTGGCCACACAGAGCCCAGCGCAGGGCTTGCATCCACAAATGGTGAGATTATAAGTTGAGCCAAAATCAAGAGTTGGACACTTAACCGACTGAGCCACCCAGGTACCCCTTTTTATTTTTTCTTTAATAAAATATATCTTGGCAGGAGCTCCTGAGTGGCTCAGTCGGTTAAGCATCTGACTTTAGCACAGGTCATGATCTCGTGGTTTGTGACTTTGAGCTCCGTGTCAGGCTCTGTGCCAACAGCTCAGAGCCTGGAGCCTGCTTCGGATTCTGTGTCTTCCCCTCTCTCTGCCCCTCTACGCTCATGCTCTGTCTCTATCTCTCAGTAATAAATAAATGTTAAAAAAATATATCTGGACTATGATCTGAGACAGGTGCTAGGAAAATAGAGGTGAGCACAGAAAGAGAGATGGCCCCTGTCCGTGGACCTGACAGGTGGATTGCAAGAACGCACCCTAATCAAGTTACCTGGGAACTTCACACTGCACTTTGCTGTCACCGCTTTTACTTGGTCTGCAATGATAGACATTGCATTAATGATATACAGTGTCTTATTTGATTGACTGTTGTTTCTTCTCTTAGACTGTTTCTTAGTTCCTATTCATTGTAGTCTTGGATCCATACTTCGAGCAAAACACCTCTCTTATGGTGCTTCAGACATATTTGAGATATTTGTTGATTGAAAGAAAACTGAATGAATGAATGTCTTATTCTAGGTAAATCATGAACATATCCTATTTACTCCCAACATTGTACCTGAGAGAAATATAACAGGATCGTTTTCTTCAATTATTAACATTTTTTTTCATTTATTCTTCGAGAGAGACAGCACAAGTGGAGAAAGGGGCAGCGAGGGAGAGAGAGAATCTCAAGCAAGCTCCATACTCAGCATTGAGCCCAGCTTGGGGCTCAATCCCATGATGCTGGGATCATGACCTGAGCTGAAATCAAGAGTTGGATGCTTAACCAACCTAGTCACCCAGCCGCCCCTCTCTAATTATTGATGTAAAGATAGTAAAATTTTGCTCAACCTTCTCTAAATGCTGATTCTTGTATTCAAGATGGGCAATCCTAAACATTTATATTATTAGGGTCTGTAGGAAAGGACCTAACCCATAGTTCTCTACCTCTCAGGGTTTTTATCTACTTTAGACGGGAGGGGCGGGGTACGAAGAACAGATTTTAGTTGGTCAATGAACCAACCTTGATTGCGCACAGTCTTAGGCGATGGGGAGTGAACAACACCGAGGCCTTGCTTTCACAGCTTACAGTTTGGGAGCATCATGTACGTGAGAAGTGTGTAAGCACATGGCAGCGCAAGGTGGGGCTGGTGAGTTTCATAGGACTGCCATTAACAAACGACCCAAAACTTTGTAACTTTATTCTCTGACTGTCCTGGAGGCTAGAAGTCAGAAATCAAGGCGTCACTGGGGTTATTACCTCTGGAATCTCTGAGGCAGAATTTGTTCCACACTCTAGTTCCTTGTGTCTGCCAGCAACCCTTGATGTCCTTTGGCTTGTTGGCACATCATTCCACTTTGCCTCTGTCTTCACGTGGCCTTCCCTTCTGAGCCTCTGTGTCTTTGATCTCCTTCTCCTTTTCTCCACGATGCTGGTCATTGAATTGAAGACCCACTCAAATCCAGGATGGTCTCACTTCGAGATCATTCACTTAATTACACCTGCAAAGACCCTATCTCCAAATAAAGTCACAACTGCAGAGAGCTGGAGTTAGGACTCGAACATATCTTTTGGGGAGGACCATTCAACCCATTACAGAGAATCATGCTGACTGTCACCACACTTCCTTTTAATGTTGATCCTTTGTCCAATGACCCTATGCTTGTTTTGTGACATTATGCTTTTCCTGGCCTCCTTCCATCCCTTGGCCTGATGCTCAGACCTTTTCAACCTCACACACACCAACTACCCTGGCTCTGGGTCCTGGTGCCCTGGCCTAGCCAGGTTCAGACAGAAGAAAGAGACACCAGTGATCCAACAGTCACTGAGTGAATACCTCTTAAGACATTGCAAAATGGGAGAGTGAAATAAAATTTCCAGTGGCAGAGATCACCTTGAGACCTTAGCCAATGTTAATGCTGTGGCTTCAGAGGAGAGAAATAACTCAAGGCATTTTAACAGAGAATGACTAGCTTCTGATGATTATTTGATTTTGGACTACATTTAGAAGCTAAAAGAGAGCAGACCAAATCTAGAGAATTGTCTACAGTTGAGAAGTAGGAAGAAGATCGTGATCAAATTTCTGAGGCTGACCAAGATGGAGACTGAGATGTCAGATAAATTAGGCACCCACATCAGCTTTGGACCTCTCACCTAATTTAGAGAAGTGATATTCACAAACATTGTCAATATTTCCGAGTTTACAATCACACCTTTGACTGTTGACTTAAAGCATCTAGTTTGGTTCAGGCTACTGGTGATGTTTACACTTTGGAATCTATTATGCATAGAAAAATTAGGGATTATCTTTGACCTGGGTACCACATATTCTTATGCAAAACTAAGTAGGGTTATTTATTCATTTAATCAATTCCATATGTTTGCTATCATCATCACCATGTAGAGCAGATCTGATTTCTGCTGAGGTCAAACCAACAGCGTCCTGTGTGTGGGGCTGGTAGGTCTGATTGTGAACACGAAGAGCCTGGTTAGCATTCAGACAGTGTTCAGCCTTCCTGACTTTTGCCACACAATGGCATCCTTTTTTTCTGAGAGGTCATCTGCATTCAAAGACAGAATCATCAGAAATGTTCCTCTTTGTGAAAATAAAATTCAGGGCCTGATAATGTGGGAAATATTTGACTTTGTATTTGCTTTTAGCTCAATTTGGGGTCGGTGGGAGATGAGAACGTACATATGGGTGAAGAAAGTCATCTTCATATGCAGTGAGTCTTGCAACAGGTAAAATTGTGTCCCAGGGAGATTGGGACAGACTGTGTTCCCCACGCTAAACTAGGCTTTAGGGATGCAAGGAAGGATTGATTGTTTACTTATTTGGCCCTAAGGGAATTCTGAGACAGACAGACAGACAGACACACACACACACACACACACACACACACACACACAGAGGATGTGTGTACTGTATGTGGTCCTTTAAGGGTTGGATGGATTTGAATGAAGGGTCAGGGATCTGTGGGTTGAGGCCAGAATAGAAAACACAGGAAACATTCAGAGAAGTGTTCTATCTCTATCTCACGGGTTTTGTAAAAGTCATTTACTTGGGCAAAGCAAGTGAGAACATTCTACACAGAAGGAACCGCATGAGCAAGGCAAAACGACTGGAAGCACATGACGTTCTCAGGTGTTACTGAGCCTCCCAAGTGGCTGGTGTGGGGGCTGCACGGGGCAAGATTGCAGGGGAGGCCGGGTGTGTGTGTGTGTGTGTGTAGTGTGATTTGATAAGAAACCAGAGAAGGGAAATGAATATGGGTCGTGAAGAGCTCTTTATGAGAAACTATGGATTTCAGGCTCTTTCCTTCAGGTGATGGAGAATCAGGAAGAGTTCAGAACAGAAATATGATACAATTGGAACAGAGCTTTCGAAAGATGACTCCGAAGAGTGGAGGGTGGCAGAGTAGGGAGAGGCTGGGAGCAAATGGGCCACTCAGTCCTCCAGCCTGTAAGAAGTAGGTAGGAAGAGACCCAGGTAGAGATGGAGACATGATGGATTTGAACCTGGGGCAAGACAAGGTTCATCTGCCCGAGGGGATTCAGACTCCGTGTCCAGCAAGCAGGAACACACGGCTCTGGAACTCAGCAGGCACAGGCTCTGCCCGGTCCACCAATGTCTCCTTGACCTCCATGCTACCTATTCAACAAATATTTGTCCGGCATACAGTAAGTGCCGGGCATTATACTGGCACATTGGGGGGGGTCCAACATGAATAATGAATGGATTCTCATAAAGCCCAAAGGAAATCCAGAAAAACTAAAGAAGAAAGTAGTTTCTCTCTTGAGTACCTGGGTGACTCGGTCGGTTAAGCGTTAAGACTGTCGATTTCAGCTCAGGTCGTGGTCTCATAGTTTGTGGGTTTTGAGCTCTGCGTCGGGCTCTGTGATGACAGTGCAGAGCCTGCTTGGGATTCTCTCTTTCTGTCTCTTTCTCTCTCTCTGCCCCTGCCCCATTGCTCAATCCCTCAAAACTAAATAAACAAAAAAAAATTTTTTTAAAGAAAGTAGTTTCTCTCTAGTGATTAAAGAAAAACAAATTATATTAATCTTGAGATACAATTTTCTAACTATTCGGCAAGTTTTTAAAAACGTTCCAAATGGGGCGCCTGGGTGGCTCAGTCGGTTGAGCATCCAGCTTCGGCTCAGGTCATGATCTCGCAGTTTGTGGGTTCAAGCCCCGCGTTGGGCTCTGTGCTGACAGCTAGCTCAGAGCCTGGAGCCTGCTTCACATTCTATATCTCCCTCTCTCTCTGACCCTCCCCTGCTCACGCTGTCTCTCTCTGTCTCTCAAAAATAAATAAAAAACATTAAAAAATAATAAAATGTTCCAAATGGCATCACCTTAATGCTGCCCAGGCCGTGCCTGACCCGTGCACCCTTTCATTACCAGCTGCATCATGTGCCAGCGGAGCCTGCGCCCCACATCTGCTGTCTTCCTGCCTGCCGAGCGCTTTGGGCACCTTCTTGTTGGGCTTGGGACATTCTCAGCTTGTGGGACTTGTTTCCCTAAGCAGACGCTGGACACTTTGCCCCCATCTCACTCTGATTCCCTTGCAGACAGTTGAGCCCGGTTCTGACCTCTTCCAGCCCCCCAAACTGAGCAACCGAGGCAAGATGCCGGCACATCCACGTTGCTGGCGCCAGGGTGGCCGCAGTGGTGGCGGGTCAGGTTCTGAGGCAATGCTGGCACTAGCGGGGTGGCAGAGGTGGGGGCACCGGTCCCCCTGCAGGCGGGTTCCTGATGCCCGAGAAGCTCCATGCTCAGTGGGGTTCCGAGCTCCATCTCCAAATGCCAAACGAATTAAAATGAATGTCCGGTGTTTGGGAACATCTCCGAAAATTATGGTCCATCAGTATAATGAGTTTCAAAAGCCCTGCAGAAGTATAGGAAAGGGGCCTCAATGGTAGCAATGGGGTAAATTTACTAGGACAACAGGTGTACTACCTTGTAATGTGCAAAGTGTGCACTCTGGAAGATGTTTTTCAAGAGATGAGCTCTCTTGAAACAGATCTGTGGAGGTTCTATTTTTAATTAAAAAAAAAACCCTGATTTTAAAGACCACCCCTTCCCCAGCCTCCACACCTGCATCGCCACGTGATGCCTCTCCCCCCTGGCCAGCATCTGAGCCTGGCTCCCATTCTCTGCCCTGGAACCTTCGGGACTAGTCTCCCTGGGTACTTTCCGCCTGCTTGCTCATTTGCCACAGGAACCCAGACTCCTAGGTTTCCCTTCACCTCCCAGAGCCTTCCCTCCTGATCCTGTACTTACTCTGGCTTAAGTCACCCCTCCTGCCCCTCCTTAGTGCCCCTTCTTCTGCTGGGCCCTTTGGAACTCCCAGGTGGCCATCCTCAGCACCCCTCTGCATGTGTCCCCAAATACCTTCCATTTTCTTGCTCTGACTGAGACGGTTCATGCAGAGGATAAGAATCTTCCACACCCCGTCCAAAGGGGCTCCTTCTTCCACAGTGTTCAGACCAGTCGTCCTTAAACGGGTAGGTTGGCAGACGGGGTGGGGAGGGTGGGAACAGGCTCTTCTGATGGCTTCCATTTTCCCTCAGCAGGTGCAAGTGCAGAGAGAAGGGTGTGTGAGAGATTGAGGAGGGGAGAAGGTAAGAGAGGTGTGACTCTTCTTCCCAAATAAATGCTCATTTGACACGTACTCATGCACATGCGTGAGTTTTGCACTGTTTCAGGAAATCCTCAGAATCCCTGATATCCAGGGGTCTCTGAGAATTAAGGTTGAGAACGCCGGTCCTGAAGGAAAAAAGACCAGCCGAAACAGTTCATGCAGTAAAAGAGCAAAGAACAGCTTCGTGAGAAAACAGAACAAAACAAAGCAAAACAAAACAAAAAACCCAGACGATGCAAATATCACATTATGCAACTCAAGTCAGTAAAAATGAACAATGCCTTCATGAAAGAGAAATTCTCCGGGGTAAGAAAAACGCAACTCTCTCCTTTAATGACACACATGCCGTCATTTCTCTACCCCGCAAGACTACAGTTTGTTTAAAAACGGTAGCAAGCAAATATAAAACATAAAAAAGCAAGGATAGACATTTTAGTCTCAAAGTACAGTTCAAACCAAAAAAGTTCAACAAGTCAAAAGAGGTCATTCCGTGTCACAATCCTCAATGTATCTTCTGAATTCAATTTTTCCCCTCCAAATCAGCTTCCTTTCCAAGATAAATCAGAAAAATAATTTGGAATGCCTTTGTGTTTTGCAAAATGTCTTCATGATTTATTTAAAGCGATAACACATAGCAAAGGTATATCAGTTGTGTACCTTTAAATGTTAAAAATTAAAATATACATAACACAATAGGTTGAAAATTCCATAAGAAATTGATAGACTGAGTTTTTGGATTGGGTGTTTTTAATATTGCCACTTTTTCCAGGTAAAAGAGGACTTCGGGGAAAAAGAAGTTGGGAATAGTAAAATGTATAGGTGATACTTTGTCTGAGTTTTAAGACTTGAATAGGAACCTAAAAAATTCTTCTCTGTTGCATTTGAATTTCACTATCGATGTTACATCATGGCCAGCCGAACCTCCACCACACGTCTCTTTTCTTCCTGCCTGCCCAGCACATTCTTGTGTTTGGGACACTCCTCATCTTTCTCTGATAAAGGCACATTAAAAACCAATAAAAGAGTATTTAAGTAATAAACTTAAGTGGAATCTACAGCCATAAATCTGGCACCTTAAACACAGAAATCAGCATACTCACATTGAAATTTAAAATATATGTTCTTATGGATAGAAAACGTGCTGGGAAAATATACAGCAAGACGTTAGTAGGTATTATCTCTGAGGAATGTAATTGCCAGAGGAAGCATTTCCTCCTTAGCATTTTCCTCACTTGTCAAGTCTTTTTATAATTCTTCGGTCACTTTTACGATCAGAAATAAAAACGAGGTTTCCACAAACAGTTATGGGAGATGGTCTTCAGTACCCCTCTTCCCCCTTCAAGGGCCCTCCGTAACTTTTCTCCTGCAGCACTGGGAATCACGTGAAAGTCGTATGGAAATTTCTGCCAACACACCTGCGCGGGAGGGGCTGAGGTTGTTTTCCAGGTTATTTTTCTCTTCGTGGCATGTCCAGTTGTATTTGGAAAAATTGTTCACGTTGATGCATAAATGACCCAACGATGCCAATTTCCAGGGACTGCTCTCTGTCTCTATCCCAGGCAGAATTTACAAAACTAAAAACAGCTCTCCAAAAGAAGAACACCGTTTTTTTAAGTCATCAGGCAGCAGACAGGTGGACACCGAGTTCCAAGCCTGGGGAAAATTCTCGTGGGTGAAGGAGTTCTGCAGGATATCATATGGCATAACCGATAGTGTAAGAAAATTCCAGAGACTGAGGAAATGGTAATAGGGGAAAGAACTACTGAGAATTCTCCTCCTCATACTCGGTTCCTTTGTGGCCAGTCTTTATCAGAAGAAAAGAACAGGTGCGGGGGGCGTGGCCCCTCGGAACACGCTGGCTGTCTTCAACATCTTTTCACCCAGCACTGGTGAAAGGAACTGGATGCAGGGCGAATTCAAAAGCAGGAAGAAAATAACATGATAGAATATTTCTCAAAAGATTTAAGGACAACGGTCCTCCCTCCTCACCCCTCCCAAACAGTAACCATCAATTATAGAACATTCAGAAAGTAATAACTTTTTTTTAAATAGTTTATTGTCAAATTGGTTTCCATACAACACCCAGTGCTCTTCCCCACAAGTGCCCTCCTCCATCACCACCACCTCTTTTTCCCCCTCCCCCTTCAACCCTAAGTTCGTTTTCAGAATTCAATAGTCTCTCAAGTTTTGCGTCCCTCTCTCTCCCCAACTCTCTTTCCCCCTTCCCCTCCCCCTGGTCCTCCATTAGGTTTCTCCTGTTCTCCTGTTAGACCTGTGAGTGCAAACATATGGTATCTGTTCTTCTCCGCCTGACTTATTTCGCTTAGCATGACACCCTCGAGGTCCATCCACTTTCCTACAAATGGCCAGATTTCATTCTTTCGCATTGCCATGTAGTACTCCATTGTGTATATATACCACATCTTCTTGATCCACTCATCAGGTGATGGACATTTAGGCTCTTTCCATGATTTGGCTATTGTTGACAGTGCTGCTATGAACATTGGGGTACATGTGTTCCTATGCATCAAATAATAACTTCTTAATTCAAACTAACTTCCACCAAGTTGTCTGTACCGATTTGGGGATATTAGTGATTTAACGGCAAGTGATTACAGCTACATGGAAAAGGAAATGTCTCATCCTTCTTCACACTAAAGAGTTTGAGCCCCAATTGAGCTGCGGTTTCAAAGGCAGCTTTTTATGTAGGTAGGTTTTGGAAGGCGTTGCAGAACCCAATCAAGGACACTCTTGCATGTGCTTTATGTGGAGGCAGCAGGTCCGTACCGAGCCCAGGCCGCGGGTCTGTCTCCATCAAGCCCCTCAACACTCAGACAATGTCTGTCTCCCCATCATCAGTTGCAATCCATTTGGGTAAATTGTTAATTCAGTGGTTCCCTACCTTCCCAAACTAAGGGCATTGTTTTGAACCTCGAAAACCTTCTTCAGTACAATAGTATGTAATTGTCATTTTAATACACGTTCTTCAAAGAGGAACACAACAAGAGTAAAAGCTACTCGGTGCTTGATCATAATTTGAAATTCAGGACAAGCACATCTTTAGCTATTTCAAACAGAACTGTGTCTGACCAATATATAGTCATTTACCCAGTACTTTTAGCCAGTATGGATTCCTGGACCCCTTGTAGGGCTCCTGTGAGGCTGCAAGTATGTGGCCTCAGGGAAACTCCAGACTAAATCCTTGTGAGACTTATTAGTGCTATATTCCCAAATATCTGACTCTCCTCTCCTGGGTAGAGGGTAGGACTGCACTTACCTGACCCTTTGAATCATGTAGAGTCCTACGACTTGTCTTGGCCAATCAAATGTGAGTTGGAGGGGACATGTGTAGCTTCCAGGCAGAAGTCTTTAAGAATCAGTATGTGGTTTACCCTCCTCTTCACATCTGATGCTTACTAGCAAACCTCTGGATGGGACAGGTCCCACCAAACAGTCTCTGACAGAGTGACCTGGAGGAAAGCCTCCACCCACTGTGGCCAAACTAAGATAATTACGGAGTTTCAGTTAGAAATGACACTGGTCTTTTGTTAAGTCACTGAGATGTTAAAACTGTTACCGTGGCATAACCTGGGAGATCCTGGCTTGCGCAGCCCTGTAGGATGGCTAGTTATTAGTTCTTTATGGGTCACCCCTCTAACCTCGCATCTCAACGACTTATTTCGAAGTAATACATCTTACCCAGTTAGCCCAAGATTTTCGCTGTAATAATCTCCTATGGGCTCATAGAAGATCCCCAAAGGGATTTCAGGACACTAATCTACCACCAGCTCCTATGTCCTGTTCAGGACTGTTTTCGTCTTTAGAAACCTTCCACTCGAGCTAGAAAGGTTTCCAGCTGCCAACGTAAGGAAATTTTTCTAGTGGACAGAAAGGGTGCAGAGAGCAAATGATTGACAACAATACTAAAAGATTCTGGGCAGAATAAGGAGGCGAGAGGGAAGAAGATAATGCTCAGACAACTTAGATGGGACTCACACAAGTTGGAGGAGAGGAACTTGACCCACAGCCAGGTTATCAAGAAGGGTCTGAGCTGCACCGGCTCCTCCAAGTGTAATCAACAAGTCCTGGGCTTCTCAGAATTTCTCTAGGCTCCTTCCTTTCACCCTTTCCTCCCATTTTCCACTTGGTTAAAGCTTCTAGATCTATCCTGGAAGACTTGTCAGTCTCTCCCCATTCACTCAGCAATGACATTAGCATTTCTAAAGCCCACTTTTTCTTAAGACACCACTAATAGGATTTACAACAGTCTGAGGAGGGGCATGTTTCTTCCCACAAAGAAGCCCAACGGCTGTCCACCCAGCACCGCTCCGTTGAATCTCCCAGGCAACTTTGAAAAATACCGATGCCTACGTTCCACCTGAAATCAATTAGACCCACCTCTCGAGGAGTAGAACTTTCCGGAAAACAAACAAACATGAAATAGATTGCAGTCACTTCTGCATCTTGGAAAATAATTGACATGAGTTCTGTTCCTATAAATTTCCCATATTTCTAACTGGAGTTGTAGAAAGAACCCTTCCTCTGTTTCTCTCTAACAAGTCATCCCAAGTTCATCACCAAATTCCTTGACTAAATTCTCACTTTTATCTTATATTAGTTGCCCTGTGTATTAAATATTCCCACACAACAAATTATCACAAACGTAGAGGCTTAAAGCAACATATATTTATTATTTCACAATTTCTATGGGTCGGGTATGTGGGTCCTGTGTTCAGGATGCCAAAAGAATGCAGTCAAGGTGTTGGTTGAGTTATTTTCCTTTGTGGAGTTCAGAGTCTTCCTCCAAGCCCATGTGTTAATGGCAGAATTCAGTTTCTTGCTACTGTAGGGTTGAGGTCCCCATTTCTTGCCAGCTCTCCTCCCAGGGCTGGTCTCAGCTCCTACAGACTACAACAGTGCCTTGACATTTGTCCCGCTTCCCAACCTTCCCACAATAAGGCAGGTGATTTCTTCAAGACCGGGAGGAAAATCTTTCTTTTAAGGCATTCACCTGATTAAGTCAGGCCCACCCAGGATAATCTTGCCTTTCATTAACTCAAAAGCAGGTGATGAGGTGTTTTAATTACATTTGGTAATTCTCTTCACCTCTGCTCTATTATATAGAGTAGATGCAAATTATGGGTCCTACTCAGACTCATTGGGAAGGGATTACAGATGGGCTGGTTCACTGGGCCTCATTTCAGCATGTGTGTGCCACATCACTTTTAGAAATCACTGTAGTTTTAGCATATTTTCTTAATATTGTAATGGCTCTAACCAGTCATTATCATTATCATCCGCATCATCAACACTATCACCTTCTTCATCTTTGTCCAAAAGACCTCTGAATGATGGAGAAAGTACTATAGAGATAGATCAGTGCCTCCTTCCTGTGCCTGGTCTGGTTCCTAGCCCCTGTCCATTGCATTGGGTTTATGGTCAACAGTTGTACATTTCTGGCTCATTTTCAGCCTGTTCCCAATTATGACCACCACTCCCCAGTCTTCTGAAAGTTCCCATTTCATATCCAAATGCAAGAATCAAAGTTGTTTCCTCCAACTAAGAAGAACTTGCTTGCCTGATGAGACCCCAACAGACCCACACATCCGACTGACGTTAGAGATTTCTCTAAGTTAAAGAACACAGATCCTAAAAGTATATTATCTCCTGCAGTAATGAAGGGGTGATGGTGAGTACTAGGCAAAGATGTTAGAAATTTGCCAGGGGAAGGCCATGGGGGGAGATTAGGAAAGATCTCAATGGTTTCAGGCACAAAGCAGTGAGAAGGATATTCTTCCTGGTTTCTTTTCAAATCCACATTTTCCAACAAAATACAAAGCAAAGGCAGGAAGTATGGGATACTGGTTAATGTGACACTTCAGTAGCAATCATGAAATAGATTGCAGTCACTTCTGCGTCAAGTAAATGAGCAAAAGCAGAGTGAGAAAAAAGACAGAGCACCCTGATCGAGATATTAGACAGAATGCTAAAAAAAATTAACACCTGGAAGAATTTTTTTGGTAAGTTTCGACTTTCCTCAGATTCAACATTAATATGTTTTTCTCATTTAGGTTCACTAAGTAATGTTTATTATTAATTCAAATCCTCAATATTGAAGGGGAGACATTTCCCATATGCTTGACATGCTGCTCGGTAGGTCCGTAAATTTGGAGGAGTTTTGATTAACACTGACAGGAAACCCTTTGAAAACATATGGCCGTATATACATCGTGTCATTTTTAATAAGATGACACATCCTTCTTTGCCTTTCCCTAATAAGATGAGTTCAGTTGTATTTAAGGACCATAATAATACTCTGTTGATTTTGCTTTATGGGAGAGAAAAAAAATGAGTAAAAATAAACTATTTTGTTGTTGCAGCAGACGCTGAAAGCATAGCAGATAGTTTGTGGGAATTTAAAAAAAGAGTGCTATCTCTAAGCATTTTTTATAGATCCAATTAACATGTTGTAAACTTGAAGTGTTTTTGTGACACCACACATGTTCTTGGTGATGCTGGTCCTGCAGTCCACCTGGATGGCTATGGACTGATCTTTCTCCTGTCCTATGGTCCTGGCTGATCACCACTTTCATACCATTTTGGCTCCAGAAAACCTCCGTCCTTGCTAGCTTACATTTTCAGATGAACAATTATCTTTGTTCCTTGGACTGATTCGTTTCCATTGCTTCTGAAGCCCATTGCAATAAATTCATTTTGAAAATTCTGACATGAGCTATTTGAAGTATATTTTGAAACATAACAAATATGGACAGCAAATTGGTGACATATAGCAAGAATCTTTTTTAAAATGTCTATGCCTTTTGACCTACTAATTCCTCTTTGAGATATCCACCAGCAGGAAGTAATTTAATGTGAAGAAAAAGTTATTATCAAGGATGTTCGTAATAGTATTATTTATTAGAACAAGAAAATCCAAAAATTTAAATGCCCTCAAAATGCAAGATGGTTAAATAAATGTGGAAGATCCATTACAAATCATTTACAGGCTACAAGATAATAATAACAATAAAAGTCAAACCTGAGTTACTAAAGCATTCAACTCTAGTACCCAGCAAATGTACACAATTAGATTATATAAAAGGCTACAGCTAAGTTCATCAGCAGCAATGAAACAGGAAAGGGGTATAAGTTCATAAACTCCTAAAAGTGGCAGCTAAAGAAGGAAACAAATAAATCCGGGGTGCCAAGATGGACGCGTTCCCACTCAGCCCTGAGGAAAGAGAGTGTGTTAGTTAAATACTGAGCTGTCTCATTAAGAACTTTCAGTTTGAAGAGAAGCCTAAGGGAATGAGGAGATGACCTGGAGAAAACGCAATTCAAATTGAACCCTTCCATCAGCAGGGCAGGGAAAGGGGGTGGGCAGGGCCTACTGCCCCCACTGTGTCAGCTGGAAGCTGGAGCACAGGACACTTCCCAGAACTGAGAAGGGAGAGCAGAGCTAAGTTTCCCCTGAGGAGAGCTGCCTGCGTCTCCTCATTCTGCTGCTCAACACTGTTAGCCTGATGAAAAAAGAAGGTACTCGCAAACTCAAAGGAGAACACAAAGGGGCCCCCAAAAGCTAGGAAGGTCTAAAGGGGAAATCACCCATCTCATACCATGGCAAAGACAAGGTCTGGGCAACTTCACAAATGTCCTTTAGAAAAGAGAGGGCACAAATTTTCAGGTATAACATAAATATGTCTAATGATCTAATATAATACATAGTGAGTATAGTTGATACCACTGTATTATATAGTCAAAGTTTGCTGAAAGTAAAACTTGAATGTTCTCATGAAAATGAAGAGAAGAGGAAGAGGAAAAATAAGGAAGATGGGGGAGGTAGAGGGAGAGGGGAGAGGAGGAGGAGGAAAAGAAAAGAAAAAAGAGAGACAGAATGAAACAAAAGATAATCAATGAGAAATCCAATCTGGAAGAAAACAATGTATTCCAAGTGATTACAGACTTCATGCTATTGAAGAACTTGAGAGAAAGTAAATAGAACAAAACAGCAGAATGAGAATTATAAAATAAATGAGAATAGAAAGATTGGAGCAATAACTAAAACATTGAGAATGGAAACAGCAACATTATGATAAATTAGAGTAGCAAGGAAAAGAATACATGTAAATAAAAATTAAATTGCTGAAATGGAAAAAATCTGGAGATCATTACTGTGAACTTGGAGGAAAAACCAGAGACAGTAATGCAATTAGAAAGAAGATGGAGGTTAATCCAACATAAGGATAATTGGTATCCCTGAAGTGATACTCTACAAGAGTAGAAAAAGTTCTTTCAAGTGTAATAGTAAAAAACAAAGTCTTTGAAAGAAAAAACTAGATCTGCATATCAAAAGGGCATACTATGTTCTAGGAAAAAAAGTTGATGGATGAGTCCACATGGAGATGTGTCTTGATTAAAACAGAAAAGTCAAGAATAAAGAATCGCTCAAGAAGTCAAAAAGTGAAAAGAAGCCACCAGCAAAAGGGACCTATGAGGTTTGTCTCAGACATGTTATCAATTATCGATGTCAGAAGACAACGAACAATTCTTATGAGATTCTAAGGAAAAGTGATTTTCTGTAATGTTAAACCAAGACAATCTACTGTTTGACTATAAAGGTCACAGACGGATAGTCTCAAACATGAAAAAATTAGTGAAACACAGCATCCGTACACCATTTTTGAAGAGATGTTCCAACAGAGTCACCAGCCAACCAAGAGAATAACTCATTATAGAATTTAGGCACAGAGAAGCTATGGTTGAAAATACTGGAGACAAATCATGAATCCAACTACGTAGGGTCAAAAATCCAGAGTGCAAATTTAATTTCATGAAGAATGTGCATACTCTTAACCTTGAAAAAGTCTCCAAAGCAAAATAACCAGTGATATCGGGAGGGATGAGAAGAGAGATGACTCCAGTCTCTTAATATTCTTCATAATACTTGCTTTAAGATTTAGTCTGGTCATTTACAAAACAATAACTCCTATGGTAGAGAAACATTTAATCTGTGGTTTAACATCTATGTTTATTCAATTTATTTGTGTGTGTGTGTGTGTTGAAAGAAGTAAAATTTATCTGCAGTATGCTAATTCCAATATGATATCTTAGATAAGATGATAGAATGTAAACAAAGGACAGCAGTGGAAAAACTGGTAAAATCCAAATAAAATCTGGAGGTGCCATAACAGTAATGTCCCCATGCTGATTCTTTTAGATGTGAAAGACGTACCATGGTAGCATAAAATGTCAATATTAGAAGAGTTTGGGTGAGGGGCAGGTTGGAATTTCCTGTGCTATTTTTGCTACCTAAGTCATAAATAATTTTAATATAGAGACACCTGGTGGCTCAGTCAGTTGAGCATCCGGCTCTTGATTTCAGCTCAGGTCATGATCTCAGCGTTGTGGAATCGGACCTTGTGCGGAGCCTGCTTAAGATTCTCTCTCTCCCTCTTCCCTGACCCTGCGTTCTCTCTGTCTCTCTCTAATAAAATAAAATTTAAAAAATTCTGATATATTTCTTTAAAATATGCCTTTTAGCCATATATCCTTTTAACTATATCTTTACAAAAATAATGTTTAGGATAGCGTTTATCAAAATTGAACAATGGCTATTTCTAAGTCATTCTTGATAATTTGCTGGGGTTTTGGCATACTTTTTTGTATTGTTTGACATTAACAATAGATGAATACCATTTTTATTACAAATGATATTATTATTCCAAAACTTAAAAAAAAGAAACAAATAGTGTTATAGATGAATATTAATATGCAGAATGCTTGTGATAGACTATTTCATGAAAAAAACGACAAAAGATCAGAGAAACATAACAGACACAATTTTATTTTGAAAAGTATATTTATGAAAAAACATGACTAGAAGGAACGACCTTAAATTATTGTTATTGTTTGATTCTGGATTAGTAACTTTTATTTTCCTCTTTACATATTTTCACTTTTTACAATGGTTTAAACAGTGAGCATACACTTATAATAACTGAAAAGTAAATATTTGAGCTTCACTGTTACTCAATGAAGTTGGAACTGGCAGTTGGCAAGTCAACTGGAAAAGTTAATTAAAGCAGTGAATCATAAAATGTGATACATACATACCTTAAAGATTTAATTTTAACTTAAAACATATGAATGTTCATTCACTTGCCACTCTTTTGATGTTGAGCCAAGGCCCTTTCTTTGTGTCGGGGTCTGCTGATCTGAGTTCCAAGCAGTCTTTCTTCAAAACCACCCATAATGCATCATCCAGAAGTTCCAGGTTTGGCTTCTTTAAGGCAGAATGAGACATTTAAGACACGTGTAAAGCAATTTTTCTACATGTTTACCCTTCCCCTCAGTCTTCTATGCGTGTTTTACGTATACCTTCTTTGATAGCAACTTGTCATTACCAAATCTTTCATCAGGGTACATAATAGTTATGTAAATAGTAAGCATATATTATTTGCATAAACGGTTTGTAGCATAACTAACATAACTAACAGGTGTGGGAACACACATGGCTGACTCTTGGTCATCACAACTGGTGGGAACAACAGTGGGGGGGTGCGTAATTGAGAGAACTTTTAGCCATAGGCACTCAGTGTGCTGTGGGCAGCAGGAGAGCTTTTACTGGGAAAACCGAGAACCTTAACCCACCCAGCAAATTGATGAAGTTGAGGAAGGCTATGAGAGCTTCCATAGACAAAATGGCCAACCCTAATACAAGTCTTGCTCCCCTAAGTGCAGTAGAGAGGCTGCCATCAAAACTTTTGATCTTCTATGGTCTCCACTTCTTACATTGGGTAGCAGTGATACCCCCTTATGGCTCCTTCAACATAGGATACAGACAGATGAGTGACAAATAGGTCATTTGGGCCTTTTCAAGTTGGCGCCATTCTGTGAACTAGTAGTGGTACTTCCATTGTACAAATAAGAAAACATAAACACTACGAAGTGCCCGAGACCTTTGGCTGGGAATGGACAGATCCAGGATTCACACCCACATCGATGTTCTGCCTGCACTGTGCACTGTTGTGACACTCAACCATGGTGGCCTTCTTTAATGGTATAGAGTTACTGATTAAATAAGGATGGGGAAGTGCACAGAGTCGGTAACTCCAAATTTGTCATTCACATGGTCATTGTAGACTGGTTTTACTCCCATATTACCTGACAACATCTTCTTATTTTAAATACTATGGGTGCTATGCCATATACCTCTGACTTGTGTATTCAGAGGAACTCAACTCCATCTTCCTATTTGGGACTGACCTGTCGCCCAGGAATCCTGTTCTTAGGACCATCCACATCCTAAATGTTCTTAATTTCACAAGCACTGTCTGTGGTCCCAACTTATATGATGAACCTGAAGATGGGTAGTGTGCATACCTAGCCTTCGTTAAACTCCATCACAGCTACCCAAGGTTTTTCCCAGGTTCGCAGTTCTGATCTTTTCTGTATCCCAAGCCCCATCTCTTTACCCTCTCATCAGCTTATATCAATTTTTCGAAGATTTCTTTCTCAGTATTATTTCTCCACAGTATTCCTTCAGCTATGGTCCTATAGGGAGCTGTCTAAATGTGATCTCCATTTCCTCACTTTGTCTTCTCTCATCTCCAGCACTGAAGACCAATGTCTGCCATTTTTCCAAATCCAATGCTTTTCTATGCTCATCTTTCTTGACCCCTTGGGAGCAAGCAGTTGACACTTTTGACAACTCCTTTCTTCTTGAAATGCTTCCTTCTCCAGAACTCCAAGGCATCATATTTTCCAGGTTTTCCTCCAACCTTTACTGAGCCCCCTTTGTCTGCTTCCCAGTCTTTCCTTCCGCTCAGCCTCTAGATGTGGAAGGACTTACGGTTCTGTTCTAAGCTCAAAGTTGACTTCATCCAGTCCACAGGCTTTACACACTGTCTCTATGCTGATGACTCCTACATTCTTTCTTCTGCATTTCCCCCCACTTTCCCCTGAATTCTAGATGGATCTATCCATCCAAATATCTCCACTGGAAGGTGTAACATCCATTCCAAATGTAACTGTCGAAAATGAACCCTTGATTGCTCCCAGTCAGAATCTACTCAATGGCCCACATCTTTCTGGGTAAATGACACAATTCACAAGTTGCTCAAGCAAAACATCTGGATGACATCCTTGATTTCTCTCTTTTCTTCACCCCCAATCACATTAGCTCACCAGCACATTCTTTTAGCTCTACTTCTAAAATGTCACATGGATCCCTGCCTCTCCCCATAGCCAGCGCCAACTCTTGTGTTCAGGTCAATATCACTCTCTCCTGGTTTGGTTTGTTTAAAACGAAAAGGAAGGCCCAATACTGTGGGCTGCCTTGACATTTGATGAAACCAGAAGGGCCTCCAAGGGCGTAACCACAAGTTCCCCTGCCAGCTCTGTTCCTGTGGATAACAACTACCCAAACAGTTCTCCTTACTGAGGGGGCCAGGCAGTTCCTGCTGACCCCGGGGTATCAAGTGTCAGTCCCCTCCATCCCACAGAATTATTCTAATTATTCCAATCACATCCCCCTACAGGAACCCCACCCTCTCTGTCCCACAAAGCCTGCCTCCCATATCCCTGTGATGCTTTGCATGACAGGTGGCGTCCTCCTCTCCCAGGCTGTGAATACATGTGACTAATAAGCTTCTCTCTCGTCTGCCCAGTGTCAGTGCCATATGTTGGCTATCCTTGTAACGCAAGAGTGGGGCTCCATTCCTCACCAATGGTGCAAAGAAGAGGTGATTAAAACATCTGGTTGTCCCTGAAATCTAAGTTCAGATGTTTTCTTCTTGAGAGGTCTCTCTTGACCACCCTCTGTCCCACTATCCTCTCTCTTTTTCTCCATGCCACTTGTCACTGGCAGAATTGTCTTATTTGGTTAGTTAGCTCATGTTTAGTTCCTGGCACATTCCGCTAGAATGTGAGCATCACACCCAACATCAGCAAATCCATCAGGTCCACCTTGAATGTTTCCTGTGGGTCGACACTTCTTCCCAGCGTCCCGGCATTCATCTGAGCCCAAGCCACCCCACCTCCCACCCAGATGATTGACTCACATCCTTCTTCTCCCTGTGTTCTGCTCAGAGTATGCAGAGGGACCCTGTGAAAGTATGACTTAGCTCATGCTGCTTCTCCGCCCCACAGCCCCTTCCCCACCCACTGCCTTGTGGCTCCCATACACTTAGAGTCTTTATAACCATGTACAAGTTCTGCTCTGGCCAGCCCCCGTGCCCTTCCTGACTTCATCCCCTGCTATCTCCCCTTGATCACCATGCTCCCGGCACTCAAGGCTGCTCGGTGCTTACAGCTGTTTACTCTGCTTGTCCTATTCCCCCACCCAGAAAACTCTTCCCCCGGATACCCACATCATGGCTTCCCACATGCTTCTGCTCAAACATGGCTGCATCAGAGAAGCCTATGGTTCCTATACCCTTTACTCTCTAACTTTATCCCTCTTGGCTGTACCACTTATATTTTGGCTGATTTGTTTATTCTCCGTCTAATACTAGATTGCAGGGAAGAATAAGGCGCTCTCTGGTTCAGTACTGTGTCCTCAGAGTCTAGGGCTTGAAATATATTTGTTAGGTTAATAAATGCATGTCTTGCTTACAACTGTACCCTTAGAGCCTCAAATAGCATGTGGCTCACAGTGATAATAATGCTAATAATTTTAAAATTGTAAGACTAGCTAAAACTTCCCTAGTACTTGCCACACGAAGGGCACTATTCTCAGTCGTGGATAGATGCTACTATTTAGACCTCACGACAACCCTACAGGGTAGGTACTGTTAGTTATTATCCCAACTCACAGAGCAGGAAAGTAAAGCACAGAGAGGCTAAGTTGCTCCGAGTTACATATACAGTCAGTGGAGCCATTACGATTCAAAACCAGGCGGGCTAAATAGAGAGTGTGCGCTATCAACCATTTAAATACATGAAAGGCTTGTAACATACAAGTCCATAATCTCTCCTTGTGACGTCATCCTTTGGCCCATCAGCCCACAAGAATAAGACAGCTGCTGTCTTTGCTCTATTTACTAACAGAGAGTCGTAGATCATAATAGGGGAAACCGTTCACTGACACTATACTGCATCAGACTACTTTGAACATCACTAAATACCATGCTATGACTGGAGACAAAAATTAAGTAAAGGTTATATATTTCAGTTGCTTCCTTAACCCTCAGAAGGGTTAAAAGCCACTGATTTTCAAAAAGAAAACTTCTGTATCCTAATTTATGCGTATCTATCTATCAACTGTCAGTAGGAATGCAAAAGGTCAAGTCAGACTGCACCAATAGGTGTTTCATAAGCTAAATGGTGATAAAGAATTAGATCAGCCCAAAAGCCAACCCAGAAATGGAAATGAATATACACTTTCAACGAGCCATTCCTCACAGGATATAAATTATAACCACTCCAAGATATAGTAGGTGTTCACTCAAGTTTCTCCGCAGGCTTTCATAGCCCTTAGACTATTATGTTTGAAGTAAAAGTTAATAAAAGTCCAGAAACAAGTTTGAAAAGGTATGGGTACCAAGAGATTAATTCAGGGTTTTCTTTTTTGAGAAAGTACCCTTCACCTTGAATGATTTGGGGATGAAAGAGGAACGTCCTAGCACATAGCACATCTGGTCTTCAGGAACGCCCTGATGCAGAAATAGAGCCCTGAACTTTGAGCATCACCGCCTTCCCCCACGGGAGGAAAAGAAAAGAAAAAAAAGAAGGTGGGGGGTACAGTGGAGGTGGGGAGCCGCCCTCTGTTACTGGCTCTTGGCAGCAGGTAAAACACAGCTGAAAGGTCCCTTACGCCACCAATGAGGCTCTGCAGCCTGCGGTCCATCTGGAAAATCTATTTCTCACACACAGC
>NC_043701.1:173958455-173962452 GCF_006229205.1 Suricata suricatta
ATGATGCCTGGCACATAGTAGGCTCTTAGAGCATCCATCAGATAAATGAATCTCTATCTTGTTGTTTTACTTCCCTGGTTGGGAAGAGAGGAGAAGAGGGCTTGGTACTTTTTATACATCATATGGGGAGGGCTACAGAGCCACGCCCCTGCCCCTCCAGCACTTCCAGCCACCCCAGCACCCTCCAGAGACCCCCAGCCCTCTCCATGATCCAGCCAGTAACAGGTTAACACCTGGCACAGAAGGGCTCGAGGACAGCGTCTGTTCACACTGGTCAGTTCTGGCCTTAGCGATGGTCTAATATTTGGAGTACGGCCCTTGCGTAAGGCCCAGTATTGTCACTCCCTGTGCTCTTTTAACACGAATCCTCATCAAGCTCAAAAGTAATGCAGCACACACTCCTTAACACAAAAGAAACGTTTCTCCCCGAACATACCACACTGCCAAAAAATCAGAGGCAACAGCGTCTGGATCATTCCTGCATGAATATCAATACCAGTACAATACACCTGCAAATGTAGTCTTGGGCTTCTCATCTGGCCACAGGATTCACTGGGAAAGCAACGGATCTGCAAAACTTTCCCCTCCTTCCTTAATACAGCTCCTCCCGAGAACTGTGATGTGAATGTCTTTCCAATTTTCTTTACCCCACAGCTGGTGCTGTTCAATGGATTCCTTGGCACCAGAGAAACTCCCATCTGTGTCCCAAGTCCAAAATCATCGAGAAGTTTCCAAGTTTATTTTTTTCATGCGCTTTCCTTCCTTACTTGTTGTCTTTAATTTTCAGAGATGAGGTAGTTCTTCAACTTTAAAAGCCAAATCTGATCATTGACTCTTTGGCTGCAACTCAGTATATTTCCTCCACGCAATGTGGAGAAATAGATGGGTTCCAAGTCCACTGACCACAACTGTACCCAGGTAGAATTCTATAACAGGTATGTCCAGAGAGAAGAGAGCAGGTAGCACATGTCCAAGTGTGCTGATAGAAAGCCTCCAGAGGGGTGCCTGGGTAGCTCAGTCAGTTAAGCATCAGGTCATGAGCTCAGGTCATGATCTCACAGTTTGTGAGGTTGAGCCTTGCGTCAGACTCTGTGATGACAGCTAGAAGCCTGGAGCCTGCTTCGGATTCTGTGTCTCCCTTTTTCTCTCTCTGTCTCTCCCCCTTTCTCAAAAATAAACTTTAAATTAAAAAATTTCTTTAAAAAGCCTCAAGAGAATCCAGACAAGCACAGAGAAGTGCAGTATAAGGACAGCTATGACTTAGAAATTCCATCTAAGGAAAGGACTAGATCCAGCCATCTAGGGCAGATGAGCCTACTGAGGGAAAAAAAAAAAAAAACCCACATTCGGCAAGAGATTTTGCAGAAGGTAAGAAAAAGAGAGGGGAAGGAAACAGGAAGTCGAGGTGGTGTTGAAATGGATCTCAGTTTCAGATGAGATAACCCCACAGGCTCACTGGCTCTGTTTCTTCTCCACCATCGTCCTTCCTCTTGGAAAGAACCTTTTCTTCCCAGAACCCTCTAGTAGTTTCCTGTCACTGCTGTAACAAACTATCCCTGTCTCTGGTTTAAAACAACAGGAATTTCTTCTCTCCCAGTTTTGGAGACTGGAAGTCTGAAATCAGCATCACTGGGCTGAAATCAAGGTGTCCCAGAGGCCACGCCCTCCTCAGAGGCTCTCCGGAAGGTTCCATTCCTGTCTCTTGCAGCTTCTGGTGTCCGCCAGCATTCCTTAGGCGTCCATATCACTCCTAGCTCTGTCCCTGAGGTCACTGTGCCTTCTTCTCTTCTGTGGGGTCTCTCCCTCTGCCTCCCCGTTATATAGATACTTGGAATCGCATTTGGGTCTCACTCAGCTAATCAAGAATAATACCTCCACTTTGAGAGAGTCTTAATTGAATCACAGTGGCAACATTTTTACCACATAAGGTAAATGCTCACAGATTCCAGGGATTAGGATATGAGCTTTATCTGGAGGGCATTTTCAGCCTCCCATGACTGAATGGTGGAAGCCCTGGGTTTCCCGATTACTCTGTGGTCACTATTCTAGTACATGCCAGGGGCATCTGGCTTCAAATGTTCAAGAATCTGCCCCTGAGGGCTCTCCCTCAGCCAGCACTAGAGTGGCTTAGAAGGACTAGGGGGTAAATGCCATCGGGCAAAGCCAGATGGAGGCTGGAGTATCAATTCCCCAACTTCCTCGCACCTCAGATGGGACAACTCGGAGATTTTCAATGGGATTGAGCACCAGCTGCCCCCTGTGGGTAATGCACCTTCTTACGGCTTCCTTGCTCCCTGTCTCACTTCCCCTCCCCTGGTCATGCTTCCTAGGATTGGATCCCACATAAACTCCTGCAGACAAGTCAGGGTCTGTTTCTGCAGGAAACTGGCTGGAGACAGAGCTCAGCTCCTGCATGGTGCGTCAACACCATTTCCAGGCCGCATGGACTCTGCTCTCCTGGAAGGTCACGGTCAGATTGCATTTACCTTTCTACTAATGGGCCGCTGAGACAAAGTGCTGGTGGGACAAAACTCATGTTCACAAATCATAACTCAGACCCCAAGATCTAGGGCTCTGGAGTCATGTGACTTGGCCCATGCACTGCTGCAGACAGATGGTGGCGTTGGGGGGTGGGGCGCGGGAATCCAACTCTCTTCCAGCAATACCCTAAAAGGGAACTGACATATTAAGGATTCAGGGCGCTCTCCCCCAATTCCTTTCATGTTGGAGGATTTCACTGTTCTTTCTGAATGCAGACCATGATAGTGTTAATCTCCTATAAATAGAAAACAGCCCCAAAATGTATAATAATTGCCTACATCACTCCTTTTGTCAACTTCTTGATTTAGCGCAACTTGCTGCAGAGCTGGGTTTTATTGTATTATGATACGACAGTAATCTTTTCCGAGGCTTTCACTTTATTTTGTTACATTTATCTAGCGCGCCAGATTCACACTCCCACAGTAACCATATGGGGAAAAGCCACAAAAGCTGTTAAGTACATTTAATTACTGTTTTGATGAGCTCATATTTTAATTATGTTTATTGATTCTGTGTATATTGAAATAGTTTTAGCATTTCCAGAAAAAAAAGGAATCAATATGCAGCAATTACTGAGCATTTTATGATTGTGTGTGTAATTAAAACTTTCATAAACTATTTTTGAAGAACATTCTCCCCTTAATCCTATAGTGCTGATTAACTAGGTTTCTTAACGGTGCTTAGGTAAGCTTTGGTTTTCCTTCCATGTAGAAGGAAAATAGGGTTCAGTGCAAAATATGTTTACAGTCAAATATTTCTGACTTCAAATGTCTCCCTTCCAAAATAGCAGAATGCACATATTGTACCTTACACGATTTGCTACAACACCGCTAACAATGATAAAACACAAATTTAAACTTTCTAACAATTCCCCGTTGCCAACTCAAAGATTACTCCAACTGTTAGCCATACATATGTCGTTGCTAAGTGACAGATTAAAAAAAAAAGAAGAAGAAGAAGAAGAAGGAGAAGAAACCCTCAACCCTGCGGATTCTGCCTCTATCCTTTTCACATGTCATTCAACACTTTATTTTTTTTTTTTGCAGGGCTTAGGGAATTTTTACTTGAAAACAGTCAAACTGCATAAGCCCCGCATTTGCTCAGAGAATGAGGTGAGAGCCATTTTCGTCCTATACATTTGATTGCTCTCAGGCTGGCCATGAGGAAAGGGAGCCAAAGTACAGAGCTGTCTCTTTAAAAGGTGACACAAGGGACATCTGGGTGGCTCAGTCAGTTAAGCATCCGACTTTGGCTCAGGTCATGATCTCACAGTCTGTGGGTTCGAGCCCTGTGTTGGGTTCTGTGCTGAGGGTTCAGAACCTGGAGCCTGTTTCCGATTCTGTGTCTCCCTCTCTCTCTGCCCCTCCTCCACTCATTCTCTGTCTCTCTCTCAAAATAAAATAATAATATAAAAAAAGATTAAAAATAAAATAAAAGGTGACACCAGCCAAGGTCC